>NC_036854.1:39841669-40015639 GCF_002910315.2 Salvelinus sp. IW2-2015
AGACCGCCCTCCAGATTGCAAGCCATTATTGGGAAATATTGGAGTATCGGCATGCCATTTTGATTTCCAGTTACATTGCTTTAAAATGTGGCACCAAATGGAAATTGGAGCACCAAATGGAGCAGTAATAGGACCAAAGTGTAGTTTATATTCTTAAGGGATATTTCAGTGAAGACCACCTGTTCCAGGGCAATAGGAGACACCAGGGGGCGGAATAATCATTTCTAAACCAATTCAGGATGGGGTAAAATGCTAACTTCTGGAAATACAATTTAAAGTTTGGTACGGATATTCCTCCTCCTTGACATCTTTATCAAGGGTGCGAATAATTTCGGATGTGACTTTTTTCAAATCTATAAAATGGAAGTGTCTGCTATGTGGCATAGTCTAGTTAGATGTGTGATGAATGATGGTAATACATTATGAAGATGATACAGGATGAATGGAGGATGCTAGAATACTGTAGCTTTAACAGAGCCGCAACAGAAAACCATTATCTAAGACTTCTTCTTCCCTGCGTTTATTCAGAGTTGGTCGCACTACTGGCTACTTGCTGTACATGCTCCATCTCAATGCCTGTTTCTACTACGTGGCGTCAGTGTACCTTGGCATCGGCACCTCCAAATGGGTCTACGATGGAGAGGGAACCGCGTACGTATATTATTGTGTAGAGTATATAGGGTTTCAGAATTGGCAGGTTTTCCAGAAATCCTGTTAGGAGGACTCCAGCTGTACTGCTTATTCCCACTGGGACTTCTGGTAAAACCTGGGAATTTTGAGGAAATTAATAGAATTTTGCATCCTGAGGAGTAAAATGTTCTATACTTCTAATATAGTCTCTTGTCTCCGAGACTTCTGTTACAGTTTAACAGTTTCTCAATTTGTAGTTTTCCCTAAACCAGTGTCTCCATTGCCTTCACTGTGGATTAGGGGTGTGAGTAACCGTCTTCCTTCCTACAGGTACCTGCGTTGTTATTACTTCGCTGTTCGTAGTCTGATCAACATCGGGGGTCTTCCTGAGCCTGGCACTGTGTTTGAGATCTGTTTCCAGATGACCAACTTCTTTACTGGTGTCTTTGTGTTCTCCAGTTTGATTGGACAGGTACAGTATCACTATTCTAAAGACATGCAGAATGCACTCCAGGCAAGAGGCAGCCATCCTCTTGTAACAATTATGATTGTGGTAAATTCCATTTCAATTCAGGAAGTCAACTGACATTGCAAATCAAATTTCTTATTTCTTTCAAATTAGGAAATGGACTAAAATGTAATTCTGGAATTGATAGATTGAAATGGAATTGACCCCAACACTGGTTTGTTGTGTGGTCCTGGATTGAAAGTATTTTATTTGTTTCTTCTGGTACAGATGAGAGATGTCATCGGGGCTGCCACGCAGGGCCAGACATATTTCCGGGCCTCCATGGACGGCTGTGTGGAATACATGAACACTTTCACCATCCCCGACTTGGTGCAGAACAGAGTACGCACCTGGTACAACTACACCTGGGACGCCCAGGGAATGCTGGGTAAGCAATAAATAATAGTGGGGAATAAATTAATCTTGACTCCATGCTGTCATAATTGTGCTGTAAATAATGTTAAAATGTCTTTTTATGGCAAATCGTCAACTAACATGGTGTACATTTGCTCTGTAGTAATGTCTTGACAATTTTTTTTCTTCCTCTTACATCTCTCCCTCCTCTCTCTCCAGACGAGTCTATACTGCTGGAGCAGATGCCTCTTGTAATGAGAACAGCCATTGGTGTGGATGTAAACTTTGCCACCTTCGATAAAATTGCTCTTTTTCAGGTAAATATAGGTCGAAATGAACTTGTCATTATGCCAACAGGCAACTAACAGCCCACCTGCATCACCCTCTGAATGTTGGCTAAATGTTATCTGACTGTTTTCTCGATGTCTTTATTCCCAAGGGCTGTGATAAGCAGATGTTGGTAGACATGTTGCTGAGGCTRAAGTCTATTATATATCTACCTGGGGACTTTGTGGTGAAGAAGGTGAGTGTATGGGATTGTCACTGTTGCATAATATAGTCAATATGTATTTTCTTTATATACACTTGGATCACAGGAGGTTGGTGGCATGTTAATTGGGGAGGATGGGCTCATGGTAATGGCTGGAGCGGAATAGGTGGAATGGTATGAAATACATCAAACACATGGTTTCCATGTGATGTCATTCCATTCGCTCCGTTCCAGCCATTATTATGAGCCGTTCTCCACTCAGCAGCCTCCACTGACTTGGATTTTAGTCTTTTTCAAAACAATACAGCAAAAAGCAACAGAAACAATGAAACTGAAGAATAAATAAAAGCAAACAGAAGATGCCATCCAATACGTACTGAATAATATATAAAGTAAGTATACAGAGTTGTATTGTTAACAAGATATTAGTTAATCAGGTCTTCCTGGTTTGTGAATATCCATTTGTCCCAGTTACTTTCAAATACAGGTTTTTGGAGTCTTAAAGCATATGTCAAGCTTTCTATATTAAAGATTTCTTGGATTATACTTTGCCATTCTTAACATTTTGGGCTTCTGCTTTATACCAGTTCCTGGTAATGGCTTTTCTACTTGCAGCAAGGATAACTTTTATCAGGTATCTGTCACTGCCCATCACATTCTCTGGAACATTACCAAGGTACATTACAGTTCTAGGGACTTCATATACTAGGACATCTTTTAACACCGAACATACATAATCCCAAAACAATGACATCTTCTGACATTCCCCAAAACAATGGGTGTGGTTGGCATCCACGTGGTCCCATAGCCACCAGCATGGCTGTTGTATACCTAGCTGTTGACTTTTGATTCTAGGAGTGACAAAAAAACTGCTAATATTTTTCCAACAAAACTCTCTCCATGTTCTTGAGTTTGTAGAAGTACGTTGAGTACTGCATATATTGTCCCAGTCTTCCTCTGAGATGTCTATATTCAGTTCCTTTTCCCAATTTAACTTTTACTATATGCATTTCAAATCACATGGTTAATCATATTTGGTTTGGTATTGAATACATTTCTCTCTTTTTCAAAATAGTCCCTTAACTGTAAGTATCTGAAGAAATCTTAGTTTTCCATGCCATATTCCTCCTTTTAAATTCTGAAAACCTAAGAGTTCTCCATCTTCTACAATGTTACATTACATGTTGTAATGCCTCTCTCAGGCCATTCCTTATTTTAAAAAAAATCATAAATAGCTGGTTTAAATTTTGGATCAAAACGCAAACCATTTCAACATTCCTGTTAATGTCCCAAATGTGTCTTTATCCCCAGCTACAGACTGGATTGGGCGACCTTGAACGGCAGCCTCAATATCTTTCCATATAGCACTGTATTGTGAGTCACACCAACATACTATTGGCCTAAATTGTGCAGCTAAGTAATATTCCCTAAGATTAGATAGTGCCCTCCCCCCTTTGTCTTTAGGGAGCTGAAGAGTCTAATATCTAATCCTTGGTTACCTCCAAATGAACCGTGATATGAATTGTTTCAGGGGGACCGCAACTGATAGAGACTGGAATAGGTAAAGCAATATGGGGAAAATATTAATTTAACTGTCTCTATTATAGAGCTGAAATCTAAATGAAGGGACCATCTTTCTACTGTATATTTTTAGGAATATTTAGGATAATTGGTTTATAATTTGTTATATACACTGAGTGTAAAAAACATTATGAACACCTGCTCTTTTCATTACATAGATTGACCAGGTGAAAGCTATGATCCCTTATTGTCACTTGTTCAATCCATTTCAATAAGTGTAGATGAAAGGGAGGAAGGATTTCTAAGCCTTGAGACAATTGAGACATTGTGTATGTGTGCCATTCAGAATGGGCAAGACAAAATATTTTAATTCCTTTGAACAGGGTATGGTGGTTGTGCCAGGCAAACCCATTTGTGTCAAGAACTGCAACGCTGCAGGGTTTTTCACACTCAACAGTTCCCAGTGTGTATCAACAATAGTCCACCACCAAAGGACATCCAGCCAACTTGACACAACCGTGGGAAGCATTGGAGTCAGAGTTGTGGACTCGAGTCACATGACTTGGAATCGAGTCACAAATTTGATGACTTGAGACTCGACTTGATATAAAATAACTTGAGACTTGACGTCTCAAGACTCGGGACTCAACTTTGACTTGAGATTGATGATTTGAACTGGCCAGGTTTTGACACTCATTTTGTGGCACAGAATCTACGTGGATTACTCTACACGCAGCCAGAGAGAGTAGCCGCAGCAGCATCGCCCTTGCAACAGATTGGCCAGTGAAAGGTACACTCGGCACTGATTGTTCCAGCAAACTGTCAATCAAAACAGGAAGGGTGGTGAGCTAGCGAACAGAGATTGCTGACTTGCTGTACAGCTATCGGATCAGGTGCCACGTCAACGTCAAATTATAGGAAGAGAGGATAGATAGATCCTTAAATGGTTTGGTGATCGAGAATATTAGCTGTTTACTTTGCAAGCTCATCAGCAAATGGGCAATAATTACTAGCATAGGCATACTGGTATTGTGGTATGTAACAATTGCTTGAAATAGATCATTTACTTATGAAGCTTGCATTTGGAATTTGTTTAAAATTAATTACACAACATGACCAAAAGTATGTGGACACCTGCTCGTCAAACATCTCATTCCAAAATCATAGGAATTAATATGGAGTTGGTCCCCCCTTGGCTGCTATAACTGCCTCCACTCTTCTGAGAAGGCTTTCCACTAGATGTTGGAACATTGCTGCGGGGACTTGCTTCCATTCAGCCACAAGAGCATTTGTAAGGTCAGGCACAGATGTTGGGCGATTAGGCAGTCAGCGTTCCAATTCATCCCAAAGGTATTCGATGGGGTTGAGATCAAGGCTCTGTGCATGCCAGTCACGTTCTTCCACACCGACCTCGACAATCCATTTCTGTATGGACCTCGCTTTGAGCACAGGGGCATTGTCATGCTGAAACTATAAAGGGCCTTACCCAAACTGTTGCCACAAAGTTGGAAGCACAGAATTGTCTAGAATGTCATTGTATGCTGTAGTGTTAAGATTTCCCCCATGCCCGAACCATGAAAAACAGCCCCAGACCATTATTCCTCCTCCACCAAACTTTACTGTTGGCACTATGCATTCGTTCTCCTGGCATCTGCCAAACACAGATTAGTCAGTCGGACTGCCAGATGGTGAAGTGTGATTAATCACTCCAGAGAACGCATTTCCACTGCTCCAGAGTCCAATGGTGGCAAGCTTTACACCACTACAGCCTATGCTTGGCATTGCGCATGCTGATCTTATGCTTGTGTACGGCTGCTCGGCCATGGAAACCCATTTCATGAAGCTCCTGACAAACAGTTCATGTGCTGACGTTGCTTCCAGAGGCAGTTTAGATCTGGGTAGTGAATGTTGCAACCGAGGAAAGACAATTTTTACTCGTTATGCGCTTCAATACTCTGCAGTCCCGTTCCATGAGCTTGTGTGGCCTACCACTTTAAGGCTGAGCCATTGTTGCTCCTAGACTTTCCACTTCACAATAACAGCACTTACAGTTGCCCGGGGAAGCTCTAGCACGGCAGAAATTTGACAAACTGACTTGTTGGAAAGGTGGCATCCTATGACTGTGCCACATTGAAAGTCACTGAGCTCTTCAGTAAGGCTATTCTACTGCCAATGTTTGTCTATGGAGACTGCATGGCTTTGTGCTCGATTTTATGCAACGGGTGTGGCTGAAAAAGCTCAATCCACTAATTTGAATGGTTGTCCACATACTTTTGTATATATAGTGTATTACTGTGGCGAAGACGTATCATAGGCGCGGCTCTTAACTTGCGCTCTCCAAACTACCGCTAGTGGAGAGTGCTTTTTTTTCTCTTGTTGAAATGCTTGCTCTCGCTTTCACACATTTAAATGCATAGGCCGGCCCCATGTGGTAACTCTATATTCCATCTCATACTACAATAACTGCTGGCGTTTCATCATTCCATCCCCGTAGAGTTTATTGCAACACAGACATTTCTGTTTGATAGGCCTACGATACATTTTTATATAGCCAACCATTTCTTACCCTCAGTGGGCACAATGTTTATTCTGCACATGAATGTTCACAAGACTCACGAGGTAGAAGTTCTGTTTATTAAATTCAATGTTTGGTTTTCTTTGTTCATATTTCCCGGGTTATGTCAGAGTTCTGTGTCCTCTGTCTCTGTCATTCTGGTTGTGCGTAATAAGAGCGAGTAATAAGCTACGTGGCCTGCACTCCACACGTTGGAGTCGTTGAATAAGATAAAATGATTGTTTGATATATGCATGGTGTTGGAATATCATGAATAATCAGTGCTTGACTTGGGCAGTCCCTCATCAGAGCTGAGTACGGCCACCTCAAATGTTCTACTGCTTGAGCTCCTGTTCCTCTTATAGAATATTAGCTCAAAATTATTGTGGAGCTCCTGAACCTAAATATAAACAGTACCTGCACCTATTTCAGCCCAAGTCAAGCCCTGATAATAATCATTTAGTCTGATTAAGACTAATATACCAATGTAACAATGGATGTAGAAATGGCCTTTTACATTGTAGAACCAGTTTATTGGTTGTTATTGCCAATTGGGTATGGTCCTGGGGTCCCTATTTTACAATTTACATCATTAAAATGTGTATAGACAAAGTAATGAAAAGGGTTGTCTGGTAGACTCAATAAATTGACAAAAATATGTAGTTGAACAAGTCGTTGCATGTATCGATTTTTTTTTTTAGGCTTGCTCTTAGAATGCATGACTTGGACTTGACTTGAGTCTAGACCCATTCTACTTGGGAATCGATTTTAGACTCAGACCTTGTGACTCGCTTGTGACTTGGAGTCAACATGGGCCAGCATCCCTGTGGAACGCTTTCGACACTGTGTCCATGCCCTTACGAATTGAGGCTGTTCTGATGGCATATTCTTCCAGAATGTTCATTAGTTTTGGGAAGCAAGTGTTATGGTCAGTCAATTTTATGCTCTTTTCCTCTGATGCTAATACCTTGTAAATCATAATTTTGCTTTAATCGCTCTGCTCAATGTACAAGGCGATAACTCAGGTGAGGTGCAGCATCCCTGACATGTGCCACGCTGTAAAGTTATTTTGTCAGATGGCCATTCACTTTAATGACAAATGTTTTTTTAAATATTGGATTGCGTCCTTTTTAAAGCCAAATCTCTCTAAAACTAGACATGAGTAAAATTAATGTTAAATGCCTTTTCTGCATCTAAATGGACCAATAGTGCTTTTCCTTAATCTGATTTATGATATGTAGTTGTCTTGGGTTTGACGGCTTCTAACAAACCCAGTTTGGTCCAACTCAATTTGATCCGACAAAGGTTTCAAGTCTCTTGGTAATTACCGAGGTGTATAGCTTATAGTCATAATTCAAAATCGAGATTGGCCTATAATTACTGATTTGTTCTTTACCCTCTTTTGGTATGACAGTTATGATGGCTTCCTTCCATGAGGGAGGGGCTTCTTCCTTGCAATGAGGATAAAAGTCAATATGTAATTTCAGAGCATCCACAACGTCACCATGTGGTTTTAAACTAAACTCAGCAAAAAAAGAAACATCCCTTTTTCAGGACTCTGTCTTTCACAAATAATTCATAAAAATCCAAATAACTTCACAGATCTTCATTGTAAAGAGTTTTAACACTGTTTCCCATGCTGGTTCAATGAATCATAAACAATTAATGAACATGCACCTGTGGAACCGTCGTTAAGACACTAACAGCTTACAGACGGTAAGCGATTAAGGTTACAGTTATGAAAACTAAGAACATTAGAGGCCTTTCTACTGACTCTGAAAAACACTAAAAGAAAGATGCCCAGGGTCCCTGCTCATCTGTGTGAACGTGCCTTAGGCATGCTGCAAGGAGGCATGAGGACTGCAGTGGCCAGGGCAATAAATTGCAATGTCCGTACTGTGAGACGCCTAAGACAGCACTACAGGGAGACAGGACGGACAGCTGATCGTCCTCGCAGTGGCAGACCACGTGTAACAACACCTGCACAGGATCGGTACATCCGAACATCACACCTGCCGGACAGGTACAGGATGGCAACAACAACTGCCCGAGTTACACCAGCAATGCACAATCCCTCCATCAGTGCTCAGACTGTCCGTAATAGGCTGAGAGAGGCTGGACGGAGAGCTTGTAGGCCTGTTGTAAGGCAGGTCCTCACCAGACATCACCGGCAACAACGTCGCCTATGGGCACAAACCCACAGTCGCTGGACCAGACAGGACTGGCAAAAAGTGCTCTTCACTGACGAGTTGCGGTTTTGTCTCACCAGAGGTGATGGTCGGATTTGCGTTTATCGTTGAAGGAATGAGCGTTACACCGAGGCCTGTACTCTGGAGCGGGATCGATTTGGAGGTGGAATGTCCGTCATGGTCTATACTTGCAGGTGCCTTGGTGGAAGAGTGGGGTAACATCTCACAGCAAGAACTGGCAAATCTGGTGCAATCCATGATGAGATGCACTGCAGTACTTAATGCAGCTGGTGGCCACACCCGATACACCCCACACCCGACTGTTACTTTGGATTTTGACCCCCACTTATGTTCAGGGACACATTATTCAATTTCTGTTAGGCACATGTCTGTGGAACTTGTTCAGCTTATGTCTCAGATGTGAATCGTGTTATGTTCATACAAATATTTACACAAGTTTGCTGAAAATAAATGCAGTTGACAGTGAGAGGACATTTGTTTTTTTTTGCAGAGTTTACATTTTCCAATCTGTGTTCTGTTTGATCGTTGTCTTCTATAGGGTGACATTGGTAAAGAGATGTACATCATAAAGGGTGGAGAGGTGCAGGTGGTTGGTGGACCAGATAACTCCATTGTGTTTGTGACGCTAAAGGCCGGCTGTGTGTTTGGAGAAATCAGGTATTATCATTATATCATTACACTACAATATTCCAATGTAATAATATTAACCTCCAGTAGAAGAGTTTCCCACTGGGCAAAGACTGGTTGAATCAAAGTTGTTTCCACGTCATTTCAACCCAAAGAATCTATGTGATTGACCTTGAATCAACGTGGAAAACTGATTATATTTGAAAAAAGTCAATGTAAGTGAATTCATTTTTTCCCACCCAACTTATCCTAAATCCAATGACATTTTTTCTTTTTCGGCAAATTCACATTAGTTGACAATACAAAACAAATATAAATCAAAAGCAGATGTTGAACTGTGGTCTGTGCCCAGTGGGTTACTATTACAGATGAATTTCTAAGTGTGAGTGTTGGTCGAGGATCTTCAGCGTTCTGATTCGGTGCTCTTCCTCAGTCTGCTACAGTCTGCCAAAGATGGCGGGAACAGAAGGACAGCTAACGTAAAAGCTCATGGCTTCGTCAACCTTTTTGTCCTGGATAAGAAAGACCTGGTTGACATCTTGGTCCACTACCCAAATTCCCAGAGAGTGCTGGCCAAGAAAGGAAGGTACGCTCTTTGTGTGAGCTAGCTAATGTATGAGACCTATACTAAGAATGAGAAAAGTTAGACTTGCCAGAATTAAATCAAGTTGTGTGTGTTTTTAATCAACCGCTCTGCAAGATTGTGATCGTTGTGTGTCTCTGAGATTATTGACTGTTGCGAGTCTGCTCTGAAAGGAAACTGATGAAGGCGAAGGGTCCAGCTGGTGCTAAGGGTGAGGTTGACAAGACGAAAGGAATGGCGCTGTTCGGACCCAAACCCCCCACTCCTAAAATGGCACGGATCTTCGGAGGCTTTGGCAAAGGAGGCTTCTTGGAGAAACTCAAGGTACAGTTCAGCTACAGCTCCCTTTACATTATTATTACGCACTACGACAGAGCACCCGCATTACACATGGCATAGCACCCACTGACAAGATATAGCTCTTGACATTGCAGCATGTCCATGTTGTCAACCAGACTGTGTTCAATATTGAGTTGAGCACTGTTACCGGGATACAGTGCGGTGAAAAAGTATTAGGCCCTTTCTAATTTTCTTTTGCATATTTTTGATATTGAATGTTATCAGACCTTCAACTAAAACCTAATATTAGATAAAGGGAACCTGAGTGAACAAATAACACAGTTGTTGATCAGTCTCTCACGTTATTGTGGAGGAATTCTGACACACTCTTCCATGTAGAATTGCTTTAATTCAGCGACATGTGGGTTTTCAAGCATAATGTCCTGCCACAACATCTAAATTGGGATTAGGTCTGGACTTCGACTAGGCCATTCCAAAACTTCAAATTTGTTGCTTTTAACTATTTTCATGAGACTTGATTATTTTCAGCTCATACTGATGGCCTGACATTCTTCTGTAGAATTATCTGATACAGAGCAGAATCCATGGTTCCTTCTATTAGGCAAGTCGTCCAGGTCCTGAGGCAACGAAGCATCCCCAAACTATCACACAATACCACCATGCCTGACCGTTGGTATAAAAGGTTCTTACTGTGGAATGCAGTGTTTGGTTTTCGCCAGGCATAATGGGACCAATCCGTCTGTGAGCTGAAGCGCAGCTGGGTCAGACAATGATCCAAAACACACAATCAAGTCTACATGAAAATGGCTAAAAACCAACAAATTTGAAGTTTTGGAATGGCCTAGTCAAAGTCCAGACCTAATCCCAATTGAGATGTTGTGACAGGACTTGAAACAAGCGGTTCATGCTTGAAAAACCACATGTCGCTGAGTTAAAGCAGTTCTGCATGCAAGATTGGGCCAAAATTCCTCCACAGCGATGTGAGAAACTGATCAACAACTACAGGAAGCGTTTGGTTGCAGTGATTGCAGCTAAAGGTGGCACAACCAGATATTGAGCGCAAGGGGGCAATTACTTTTTCACACAGGGGAATTGGGTGATGCCTAACTTTGTTAGGAAATAGGTATCCATTTTCTTATTTGTAAACTCCGGTTCCCTTTAATATTAGGTTTTGGTTGAAGATCTGATAACATCCAGTATAAAAAAAAGAGAAAATCAGAAAGGGAACAAATACTTTTTCACAGCACTGTAGATGCTATCTGGCTTAGGTGATCAACCCTTAAATCTCATACAGTATTTGATTTATAAGGATAAAGGCTACCTACAGTAGAAATATCTATGAGGTTCATGTTTTCTTCTTTCTTTCCAGGCTGCACAAGCGAAGGAGCAGCAGGGGAAGTAAAAAAAAAAAAAAAAAAAAAAAAAGAGTAGAGGGTGAGACATCTGATCCTTTACTTGGATCCGCCATCTTCGTTTATATTCCTCTACTGTGCTGGAGTGCATTCATTAGTGCACACCATAGCAAAACGTTTAGCAACATGTTAGAAATATTTTTGTTTGTTGATTGAACCCAGAACCAAATTTTGCGTGCGTTGTTGACAATTTATTATGCTTTGATTAGTGAGTGAGTGAGTTCTGATCTCTGAGCTGTTAGCCAATATGATGGAGAATACCAGCATGTTAAACTTTGTACACTGTAAATAGTACTTTTCATAAAACTATTAAAATGTTTACTACAACTGCAGTCTTGCCATCTTTTTCATTTCAGTTAACAAGCGCAATAATGATATTTTTCCCACTAATTGGTCTTTTGACCAATCACATCAGATATTTTTTTGATCTGATTGGTCAAAAGACCAATTAATGAAATTAAGAATTGAGCTGCCTGTGTAAACGCAGCCTTAGAATTCTATGGAATCAATGTAACATTAAAAAAACAAGTTGAAGCAAACTTTTTTTTTTTCCCCTAAGAAGGATGAGACACATTGTGGTAGATAAACAACGTTTACTTGTGATCATCATACAATATTAGAAATATGCTCAATTCCTTTGGGGGGAAAACAGCTTTAATGGCACAAGGCACACATGAGTATACTTAAGCAGTAAGGCCAGAGAGGGTGTGGTATATGGCTACAGGCTGCTCTTATACACGACGCAACTGGTTACGAAACTAGTTAGATCAGTAAAAGTACTTTTTTTGTCATACCCATGGTATTCGGTCTGATATACCACTTCTTTAAGCTAATCAGCATTCAGGGCTCGAACCACCCAGTATATAATATAGAACATTGACATAAAATGGAAGAGCAGAAAGAACCATTTGATTGTGTTACTTACTATACTGTAGTAGTATCTATAATATAAGGCCCTCAATTTTTAGGAACCCATAAACAATTATGAATGACAAAATAACTAATCCAGTTTAAACCTGATCAATTATCAGTGGGGAAGGAGAGGTTAAATAAAGTAAATTGTTTATCAATATTACCTATATTAACACAAAATGTATACTCTGAGCTAAAGCTGACATTTACATAATGAATATGGTCATAATTGAATTCAATTATTTATGCTCAAATGGAATAGGAACTCTGCAAGCTAGTCCATAAAGTGGCTCTGCAAGCATAATTGGCACAAGAGGAAGAAAAGCGAGCGCTCTATAGCGACTCAATACACAAACATCCAGAAATCATCCTTATTCTGGAGTGGAACGATTAATACACTATGAATGTCATTCACTCAAAAGCTGCATTCACAACACAATATCCAATTTGCTAAGCCGTCAGTTTAAAAACCATCACTTAAAAAGAAGCATGAATTTAGCCTGTTTGAATAAACAAAATTTACCTCAAAATTTGAGGACTGGATAATTACTGAAGATATAATGCTACTCACAGCTTGATTACTGAGCATTAAACGTAGTAAAAATATACAAATGTACCAAACTATAAAAAAAACTGATGAAGCAAGGTTTATAGTGAAATAGGGTGGCAGGTAGCCTAGCGGTTAAGAGCGTTGGGCCAGTAACTAAGGTTACTGGTTCGAATCCCGAGCTGACTAGGTGAAAAATATGTCGTTGAGCAAGGCACTTATCCAGAGCAACTTACAGGAGCAATTATGGTTAAGTGTCTACTAAAAATGGCAAAACAGTATAAAATAGGAGCAACTAAGAAGCATTAGGCTACTTAAAAAAGATATATACATTGCCTAGTGAGTCTACACGCCCCTTCCACAGTTGTCACATTTTACATCTTTAAAAGGGATTTCATTAGATGTTTTTTTCATACTGATCTAAACAGCCTGCTCCACATTTTCAAATTGAATGAAGTAAAGAAAATTGTCAAAATGAATTGCAAAAAATGTACACCCCAGAGTTAATACTTGGTGGAAGCACCTTTGGCAGCAATTAAAGTAGTGATGGGGCAGTAATTGATAGTTACATGTCATAATATTATATCGATACTTTGACAAGTATTGATTTGTAAAAAAATTATTACAATTGTTTGGCTAGTCGGCTGTACCTGCGCCAAAACGCCTGTATTTTTCATCCTATATAGCTTGTTCTCCATCTTTTTAAATAGTAAAGCTAACTTTCCTTTCCATGACTGATCAACAAACAAAAAATGTATCATGCGTTCAGCAGACATATAGTGAGCAATATGTTTGGAACTTCAAATCGCAATACATATCGTAGGAAGAAATAAATCTAAATCTAAAAAGAGATTAAATTGTAAGGCAGCAAAATGTGACATCTGTGCAAGGGATGTGTAGACTTTCACTAGACACTGTGCATATGGGTATATGTACACATGCTTCTGGGACTGGCCTGCTGACGGAGATTGGGAACAAGCCAGACTGAACCAATGTGTTGTTGGTTGCTGTAAGTACACATGCAGTGTTTTGTAGAATTTCCTCCTACAAAACTTCCATCCTGCTCAATTCAACCTGACACATGCTAGTTAGTAATGGCTAGAGCTTTGTATACCTGTCATGATCCCTTTGACACAATGATAAATAGCAGAGTGTGCTTATGGTAGCTACTGAGATGAGCGACTGTCTACTCATCCTGACAGTGTACTTTGTCTTCGGTCAGGTGGGGATGGGTTGGTGCTGGGTACTGGGGTTGGTTCCTCTCCTGGGCACTAGGAGGTGAGGGTGGGCATGTCTGCGGTAGCTGGCGGTGTAGGGACGGGGGCAGGGGGCGTGTCAGTGTTGGGAGGACTCAGCTTGTTCATGTTGAAGTAGGTGACCACCTGACCAGGGACTTCAGCCAACACAGACTGGGCCAGAGCTTCTTTAGGAGACTGGAGATGGAAAGAAAAGAGGGGGTAATGGAGAAAGTAAAGGAAAATGCAGAGTGGGAAAAAAAACGTTTGAGAAAATGAGTATCAATTTGTGACAACTGATCATATAGGGCAGGCATTTTGACAATGATTAAATACCAGGCTGACAATACAGGCGTGAGCAGAACAATGCATTGAATAGGACTACTTTCATTTATTCAAGTCCCTTGTACTTTTATTTTCATACAAAATCACCAATGACAAAAATAGGGCTGGGTGAGCCCTGCAAGCAGCCATGCTCTACGATTATTCTAAGCTAGCTAGTAGCTAGGACAGGCGTACCATGGAAGCAAGCACACAGGCAGGGGTTGGGTTGAAGAAGCCAATGGGAAGTAGCTGAAGCATTTGGGGGATGTATCCCTACATTTCTACGAAGTACTGGGCTGAGGCTGGGACTCATAGGGCTGAGGCTGACGGGGCTGAGGGCTGGGACTCAGGGTCATGGGGAGGCTTCAGTTTGTGTATACTGAAGTAGGACACCACTTGTCCAGGCAACTCTGCCAGTACGCTTTGAGCAAGAGCTTCCCTGGGTGCCTGAAACAAGATGAGAAGGTACAGTAACAATGCTGGGTGGGAGAGGCTCTAAGGGTTGGGGGGGATCGTTGAAGTGATGCAGATTTCAGCAATTGAGGATCCATGATGATTGGAAAGGAGATGTTTTTGCTGGGTGGCCTTAGTTAAAGCAGGCAGTTAGTCAGTGCACAGGAGACAGACTACACCCACAGACCTAGAATGAGCAGAACAGGATTCCCACTCAAGTCAATGATGCCATAATTGTGGACAATTTTCTATGGTATCAACACCTCAGTCATCCTATAAACAACGTTGTAGAAACATATGGATACCATCATCCAAGCCTTTCCAGAGAGCAGAGCAGCTTTAAGCAGCATGACGATCTACTCACGTTCTGGAACTGTCTGAAGGGGACGAACTGGACGATGTCCCGTGCAGCAGTCTCTCCCGTTGGCGCTCTGAGCCGCCCGTCGTCACCGTCCAGGAACTCCATGGCGGTGAAGTCGGCCCCTCCCACACCGATGATGATAATGGACATGGGCAGACGGGAGGCGTTAACGATGGCGGAGCGTGTCTGGTCCAGATCCGTGATCACGCCGTCCGTTATGATCAGGAGGACAAAGTATTGCTTGGAGGAGGAGAAGAGGATGAGGAGTATGAATTAGGCAATTTGAGGTTGGAATCCTAAGCAACATGCATACATGTTGTTTGAAGTACAGTAGACCAACATAGCTACTGTAGTAGGTCAAATCTGTGTGCTGGAAAACCTTACAGTACAGACAGAGGCAGTACAGTATGTAGCATACTATAGCTACTCACAGAGGCAGTTTTCTGCTGGGTAGCCTGCATAGCGGAGCGGGCTACATTGTTGATGATGGGAGAGAAGTTAGTGGGACCGTAGAGCTTCACCTGGGGAAGACACACTCTGTAGGCCTCCACTACACCCTCGATACCTGTAGACGCACACACAAACTGAAAAACTCCCAAACCCTATATTACCATATTATAACTGTTTCCTTCAAAACCTGTCTGCACACATACCTGCACAGAATGGATTTGCAGGGTTGAAATTGAGAGGGAACTCATGAGAAACCTGTAAAACACAATACACCCAGAACATTTTTATGAGAATTTCTGCTAGAAATAATACTTGTAGACCCAAATGGGTCCCGATTGAAATGACGTTCAGCTTATAAAGGCTCCATAAAGCCTTCATAACCTCTACATAAATGTGTTAAATCTATAACTGTATGTCATGCTTTATAAAGGTTTCAAAAATGTGGCATAACTGTGACACAACCCACTGTCAAATATGACAAACCTATGCTTTACAAAAGGTGGCATAAGCACCGCTTAAAAAAGGCCTTATATATACAGTTGAAGTCGAAAGTTTACATACACCTAGGCAAAATACATTTAAACTCAGTTTTTCCCAATTCCTGACATTTAATCCTAGTAAAAATTCCCTGTTTTAGGTCAGTTAGGATCACCACTTTATTTTAAGAATGTGAAATGTCAGAATAATAGTAGAGAGTGATTTATTATTTCAGCTTTTATTGCTTTCATCACATTCCCAGTGGGTCAGAAGTTTACATACACTCAATTAGTATTTGGTAGCATTGCCATTAAATTGTTTAACTGGGGGCAAACTTTTTGGCTAGCCTACCACAAGCTTCCAATAATAAGTTGGGTGAATTTTGGCCCATTCCTCCTGACAGAGCTGGATTAACTGAGTCAGGTTTGTTGGCCTCCTTGCTCACACACACTTTTTCAGTTCTGCTCACATATTTTCAAGTGGATAGGATTGAGTTCTGGGTTTTGTGATGGCCACTCCAATACCTTGACTGTTGTCCTTAAGCCATTTTGCCACAACTTGGAAGCATGCTTGGGGTCATTGTCCATTTGGAAGACCCATTTGCGACCAAGCCTTAACTTCCTGACTGATGTCTTGATATGTTGCTCCCATATATCCACATCATTTTCCTGCCTCATGATGCCATCTATTTTTTGAAGTGCACCAGTCCCTCCTGCAGAAAAGCACCCCCACAACATGACGCTGCCACCCCCGTGCTTCACGGTTGGGATGGTGATCTTCGGCTGGCAAGCTTTCCCCTTTTCCCTCCAAACATAACGATGGTCATTATGGCCAAACAGTTCAATTTTTTTTATCAGACAAGAGGACATTTCTCCAAAAAAGTACGATCTTTGTCCCCATGTACAGTTGCAAACTGTAGTCTGGCTTTTTAACGGCGGTTTTGGAGCAGTGGCTTCTTCCTTGCTGAGCGGCCTTTCAGGTTATGTCGATATAGGACTCGTTTTACTGTGGATATAGATACTTTCGTACGCGTTTCCTCCAGCATCTTCACAAGGTCCTTTGCTGTTGTTCTGGGATTGATTTGCTCTTTTCGCACCAAAGTACGTTCATCTCTAGGAGACAGAACGCGTCTCCTTCCTGAGCGGTATGACGGCTGAGGGGTCCCATGGTGTTTATACTTGCGTACTATTGTTTGTACAGATGTACGTGGTACCTTCAGGCGTTTGGAAATTGCTCCCAAGGATGTAAACGTCTGACCCACTGGAATTGTGATACAGTGAATTATAAGTGAAATAATCTGTCTGTAAACAATTTTTGGAAAAATTACTTGTGTCATGCACAAAGTAGATGTCCTAACTGACTTGCCAAAACTATAGTTTGTTAATTAACAAGAAATTTGTGGAGTGGTTGAAAAACGAGTTTTAATGACTCCAACCTATGTGTATGTAAACTTCCGACTTCAACTGTATGTGATTCGGCCACCAATGGAAATGGGTGGAGTAAAAGGCCAGCAACACTCTGTATTATTCAGTGCCCCATGAAATGACATCATATATGCATTGTACAGACCCTACTGAGCATTCCCTAAAATACCTTTACTGCTGTACCGAGAATGGTTCTTGCTCTAAGCAAATATGTATTTCATATACAGTGATTCGCATTGTGTGCATTAACTTGACCATGGAACAGGTTTTAAACCCCAGATTGAATGCAAATGTCACTTAAATATGAACAAATATGAATCATTGTTAATTTGTAGACAATTATTTTTCATATATCATGAATGGAATTCCGGAGTTCCAAATTAAGCAGCAGCAGCTGAAAAGATGAGCTCCTACAAATATTGAAATTTWAATGTTTTTTTAGAGTAAAGTACATCGAAAAAAAATCAAAAGAAAACTGCAAACTGAATAGGAGACCAAACAAGCAGCAAACAAAGAAGAAAGGCTTTTGAAAAAGTAAAAATTTTTCATAAAATTATACCGTTTTCTTAGCTAGCTAAGTTGTTTACCTGTTGCTAGGCAGTTGCTAGGGACATTCCTGGAAGAAGCTAGCTAGCTAACAAGGAGTGTCTAGTTGGCAGAAGAGAAGAAGGGACAAAGAAGGGACAAAGTGGGACAAAATAAGGACAGAAGAAAAGGGAAAGGGGACATTAAGGTGAAGCAGTCCTCTAAAGACACAAAAGACAATAATACAAGAAACAACACTTCTATTGCCTCTCCCTCTACGATACGCACTTCCGGGTTGGAGCGAGTAGTTGCATTCCGCTTTGCTCCACAGGTAGTATTACATTTCATTTCATTACAGTACAACAGTTTGATTTGTTTGATCTTAGCTGGCTACATAGCCGTCTTTGTATCCAAGATAATTGTGTAGTCTAGAGTAATTGTCGAGGTTACCTAGCCAGTTAGAGGTTACCTAGCCAGCTACACTTTCAAACAAAGTCAACAACGCAGCCACTGCTAGCTAGCCTATTTCACCAGCCAGCAGTACTATATCATTTTAGTCAATAAGATTTTTTGCAACGTAAGCTTAACTTTCTGAACATTCGAGACGGTAGTCCACTTGTCATTCCAATCTCCTTTGCATTAGCGTAGCCTCTTCTGTAGCCTGCAACTATGTCTGTCTATCCCTGTTCTCTCCTCTCTGCCACAGACCATACAAACGCTTCACACCGCGTGGCCGCTGCTACTCTAACCTGGTGGTCCCAGCGCGCACGACCCACGTGGAGTTCCAGGTCTCAGGCAGCCTCTGGGAACTGTCGATCTGCGGCCAACAAGGGCAGAGTTCATCTCAGCCTATGCTTCCTCCAGTCCCTCGACTTTGCGCACTGACGGAAACATGGATTACCACTGATAACACTGCTACTCCTACTGCCTCTCCTCGTCTGCCCACGTGTTCTCGCACACCCCGAGAGCTTCTGGTCAGCGGGCGGGGTGGTGGCACTGGGATCCTCATCTCTCCAAAGGACATTCTCTCTTTCTCCCCTGACCCATCTGTCTATCGCCTACCTTTGAATTCCATGCGTCACAGTTACCAGCCCTTTAGCAATTAACATCCTTATCAATTATCGCCCTCCAGTATCCCTTGGAGAGTTCATCAATGAGCTCTAGCGCCTGAGTAAGTTCCTTTCCTGAGGATGGTACTACCTTCCACAGTTCTGGTGACTTTAACCTCCCCACGTCTAACTTAGATCTTCCTCTCTGCCTCCTTCTTTCCACTCCTCTCCTCTTTTGACCTCACCTCTCAACTTCACCCCCTACTCACAAGGCAGCAATACGCTTGACCTCATCTTTACTAGATGCTGTTCTTCCACTAATTCATTGCAAACTCCCCTCCAAGTCTCCGAACCACTACCTTTATCCGTTTCCCTCCCGTCTCATCCAACACATTCCCACACTGCCCCATACTCTGATGCGCCGCCCACCTTCGCTTCTCTCCGCCTGACTCACTACTCTTCCAACTCCTAGCCACGCCACCTGCTCTCCCTACTCCTCCCACAATTCACCTCCTCCCCTCCCAACCTATCTCCCGCATCCCCTCCTCCCACCTCCCTCTTCCCTCCCTTCTCGCCATCCTTGACTCGCTATGTCCCATACCTCCAGGCCGGCATCAGGTCCTCCCCTCCGTGCCTCCGTCGCTCGAACGACTCATTTGCGAGCTCCAAGACAGGGCTCCCCCGACAGCACCGCGAGCGGAATATGGATGAAAACTCGGCCTCCCGCGGAACCTGCACCTCCCTTTCACCACCCCCCCACCACCCTCTCTACATTCCCTCTCTCTGTCTCTCTCTCTCCAAGCAATTCTACCACTCTACAATTCCAAGCACTCTGCCTCTAACCCTGGAGCTCTTTGCCACCTCTCCTCCTCCTGAATCCTTCCTCCCCTCCTCCCCCTCCTCCTCTCTGCTGATGACTCGTCAAACATTTTGAAAAGGTACAGCGACATCGATCCCCGTTTAAGTCCACTCGACCACAGTCTGTCTCGCACACTCGCCCTCCACCCTGCTCTGACCTCCTCTTTCTCCCTCTCTCTCTCCAGATGAAATCTCGCGGCTTGGGACGGGCCCGGCCACCACAACCTGCCCGCTTGACCCTATCCCCTCCTCTCTTCTCCGAGACATTTCCGGAGACCTTTCTCCTTACCTCACCTCGCATTCATCACCTCATACCGCGACCCTGGCTCGTCCCTCCGTCTTCAAGAGACGAGAGTTGCACCCCTTCTGAAAAAAACCTACACTCCGAAGTCCCTCCCGATTGTCAACAACTACAGACCTAATACCCTCTTTCTATTTCTCTCCACAACATCTTGAACGTGCCGTCCTTGGCCAGCTCTCCTGCTATCTCTCTCAGAAGACCTTCTTGATCCAAATCAGTCAGGTTTCAAGACTAGTCATTCAACTGAGACTGCTCTCTCTGTGTCACGGAGGCGCTCCGCACTGCTAAAGCTAACTCTCTCTCCTCTGCTCTCATCCTTCTTAGACCTATCGGCTGCCTTTGATACTGTGAACCATCAGAATCCTCCTCTCCACCCTCTCCGAGCTGGGCATCTCCGGCGCGGCCACGCTTGGATTGCGTCCTACCTGACAGGTCGCTCCTACCAGGTGCGTTGCGAGAATCTGTCTCCGCACCACGTGCTCTCACCACTGGTGTCCCCCAGGGCTCTGTTCTAGGCCCTCTCCTATTCTCGCTATACACCAAGTCACTTGGCTCTGTCATATCCTCACATGGTCTCTTCCTATCATTGCTATGCAGACGACACACAATTAATCTTCTCCTTTCCCCCCTCTGATAACCAGGTGGTGAATCGCATCTCTGCATGTCTGGCAGACATATCAGTGTGGATGACTGATCACCACCTCAAGCTGAACCTCGGCAAGACGGAGCTGCTCTTCCTCCCGGGAAGGACTGGCCGTTCCATGATCTCGCCATCACGGTTGACAACTCCATGTGTCCTCCTCCCAGAGTGCTAAGAACCTTGGCGTGATCCTGGACAACACCCTGTCGTTCTCAACTAACATCAAGGTGGTGACCGTTCCTGTAGGTTCATGCTCTACAACAATCGCAGAGACGACCCTGCCTCACGCAGGAAGCGGCGCAGGTCCTAATCCAGGCACTGTCATCTCCCGTCTGGATTACTGCAACTCGCTGTTGGCTGGGCTCCCTGCCTGTGCCATTAAACCCCTACAACTCATCCAGAACGCCGCAGCCCGTCTGGTGTTCAACTTTCCAAAGTCTCTCACTCACCCCGCTCCTCCGCTCTCTCCACTGGCTCTCAGTTGAAGCTCGCATCCGCTACAAGACCATGGTGCTTGCCTACGGAGCTGTGAGGGGAACGGCACCTCCGTACCTCAGGCTCTGATCAGGCCTAACCCAAACAAGGGCACTGCGTTCATACACTCTGCCTGCTCGCCTCCCTACCTCTGAGGAAGTACAGTTCCCGCTCAGCCCAGTCAAACTGTTCGCTGCTCTGGACACCCAATGGTGGAACAAACTCCCTCACGACGCCAGGATACAGAGGAAGGTGCAATCACCACCTTCCGGAGACACCTGAAACCCCACCTCTTTAAGGAATACCTAGGATAGGATAAAGTAATCCTTCTAACCCCCCCCCCTTTAAAAGAGTTAGATGCACTATTGTAAAGTGGTTGTTCCACTGGATATCATAAGGTGAATGCACCAATTTGTAAGTCGCTCTGGATAAGAGCGTCTGCTAAATGACTTAAATGTAAATGTAATGGTTGACACTTTTCTACTATTACGTGGGGGACATTTATTTAGAACATTTCCGAAAATTCGTGATCAGGCAGTACTTTTTTAGTGTTGCTGACGAGACGCTGATCATGTGATGAGTTCGCAAAACAAATACCCCGCTTGTGCTGCCACTGGACAGCGAAAAAACAAGTAAAGCTTTATTTTTTACATTTAAATTAGTTTGTACTGTAGTAGTTAAGTGTTGAGTTAAATTGCATACTGTAGCTAGCTCAGTCGTCATTTCAAATAATTTCGGGGAAATCACGTCAGCTAGATTAAATTGTGCTAGCTAGCAGGCTCAGATAAATTTAAATCCCCCTCGATACAGCCATGTCACATCAGGAGAATTGTAAATGAAAGAGGAATACAATAATATGAATTGAATGGAGTTCACAATCTTCCCTTTATCCAGATGGTGTGAAAAAGGAATTTCCTAACAGGCCTGCTAACCCTCTTAGATGTACCTTTAAGGTTGGAACCAACATGCAGTACCTCCAGCAGGAAGAGCGGCAAGAACCATTCGTCCGCCAGCTCAGGGACAAGCTACACTATTCACAGCCCCGTGTAATGTTTAATGTAATTACATTGCTGGACATTTTGAAACTTCATGTGTTTGTATTGTTTCAAAAATGTACAAATAAATTATGTATGGTTTAAACATGTCTAATGATTATTTGTTTCAGCTGTTAGTGCTAATTCCCTAAGTGTTAATACATTTGTGTTTAAATCATTAAGCCTTATTGTATGTGTTATGAATGACCAAAGGTGTCTGACCTTAATAGTTAATGACTCGTTTCAGGAAACTAGGGGCATGTCACACATCACTACTAAACAGGAACTTTCATGTGCCTTAATAACAAATGTTTATGCCATCTGTAAATAGAAATAAAATTGTTATAATACAAGCCTAGTTGGTTTAGCCACAGAAAAAGTCAGGAACCTTCCCACTAGCCATTATTGGCTGGACATGATGAGTTCAGATTGGTCTGCCATGTAGCACACTTCTCTGTAACATGAGCTGCTCAGGTCATCCTTTCTAACGCTGCTTTTATGAAAGAAGACCTGAAAAGTGTTGCTAATGCTCTCCACTTTCTGAAAGTCTGAGTTTTGAAATCAGTGGAATGCCCAGTGGAAGCAGAGTATGATAGCTAAGGAGATGGAGAAAATTCTGGCGTTTGAAAATATGCGTAGGGAGTCGAAATGAGAACACACAGAAGGCTGTTGTATAAAACACCTGTCTCTGGACTATATCTTCAAACTAAGGGAAACCATGGCATCTGTGACAGAGGGAGAAGCGCTCATCCATGTATACAGGTAAGAGAGTCTCACTAGCAACATTTTCTGATATTATACGTTTCTAATTTTGTCAAAATCATTTTCATTGCAAGTTAAAGCATACTGTTAGCTAGCTAGCTATCATGAACTGGCTGGCTTTCTAACTAAAGTTACGAGTAGGATCTGTGTAGTAGCTAACATTATTAGTATCTCAGAAAGCCATTTGCGTTACTAGTTATAGCCTAATGTTAGCTAGCTAGCTAACATTAAACCTAGTTGGTTCGCTTTAGCTACCTGCAGATTCATGCATGGTAGTAACGTTATAATTTGGGATTAAACAAAAGACTCCATTATGCAAGTTCAAAAATTCTCCGGTAGAATGCCCTGCTTTTATTTCATTGCACTCACAACTGTAAGCTATTGTCGGTAATTAGCTCGCCGTTAACTTGTAAATAATAATCTTGTTGTGAGGTTATTTTCTGTAATAATGAATACAAATGATCTAAATTTAAGACATTGTCAGCTATGATATGGTCATTATTTGAACTGGCTAGCCAGCGAACTTAACGTTAACTAGCTAACAAGCAAGAAACGAACCAAAACATTGTTAGAAAGTTGCTTTTAGTTGCTAGATTGACATATACTAAATACATTTTTAAACAGATGGGTTGGTCGTTAAAATACACTATACTATTTTGGACTACCAGGCTGCTGATGTCATGCAGCCTGTCGTTTTTGTGTTTATACTTTTTCATAACGACAACAGAATGTTCATGATGTCACTGCGACAACTGTCTACAGACATGTCAATAGACGTAGTATAAGCCAGCCTTTAGTCTTGAAATCTTTGGTTGTTTAGTACCGTACTCACTCTGTTTAGCACATGGCCTCACATGTGAATCCTTAAAGAGATGGGTGGGGCTAAAGCTTAAGAGGGTGTGAACAATGCTGAATGGGTGTAGAGAAAAGCTCTCTAGTAGGTGTACCAAAACGTTCAATGGCAATTTTCTCAAAAGTGGGGTTACAAGTTTTTCAACTTTCAAAGCAGAATATCTTTCCCATTGTTCATCAACTGTAGTGTGTGATATACCATTTTCTAGCTCTGAGTTTCTACTTTTATCCAATGTAAAAAAACACGAGGGTCATGATACAAGAAATGTATGTATGTGTTATAAAATTACCAAATGGGTCTGACTTTAAATTAAGTGTTTAAACCTAACCCTAACTAGTGAAGGCCAAGTTTGATGCATTGGTCCACCAGACCTTCCGGGCATTTGGGTAGAAGTGTCTGGGAATGAGATTAGGTGTAATGTGACAGCACATCACTTCAGAGCATATGCCACCCTGTAGCACAACATGCAACCCTTTATAAAGCATGTGCTTATATCATATTTGACAGTGGGTTATGTCACATTCGACATTGGTGATTACGCCACATGACAGATGCTTTCTAACACATGTAGTGCTTATAAAGGCATTATGGCTTTATGAAGCCTTTATAAACTGAACATCATTTCATGCGGGATCGCGATGTTCACAATCCCAGAAACCCAGAACTAAAACTTTGCCTAATAGATTGGTGAGAAGGTAGAGCTCCGCGGATCCTTTGTGTCCGGAATTAATTTAGCCTTTCATTTTAGTCATTGTGCCCTGTAGAGTTGCTATTTTTCTTGTGTCAATTAACTTGACATTCCTGGATTACTCATTGCATTAATAAAGTCTGATTTAAATCAACAAATACAATTGTTTAAACAAAGTTAAGGGTTAAAGATTGTGAACATATCTGGCTGTGTTGGCAAAATCACCAAATATCCAACTTAGTCAAGCGGGGAGAGGCTGACAGTTGTCACAGTTCCAAGACCAATCAGAAATGTCCAGCTAACCCTACACTAATGACACCATTGGATCTCAAAACTGAACTTGGATCTGCGTTAAGTAGCAATGATATCCTTCTCCACTGTCATTTTACGACGGATATCTCGAACCAGTCATGACTATTCAACAAAAAATACTTTTCTTTCCAGCAAATTTCTTAGTTACATGGTAGGGTTGGGCGGTATTCCATATATGCCATATACCGGGGTATTTGGAAAAAGCCACGGGATGGTTTTTCAATACCGTCAAACCTATTTCTTTTAAGTTTTTCACCAAATTTGAATATTTGTAGCTACTTTTTACAGTTAATACCTGCTGTCAACTTGTGAAATACGTTAGGAGATAAAGCAGATTGCGTTCTTCATTTCACTGATTACATTATGAAGCTTACCATAGTTCCCTAGAACAGCTGAGCCAGTCAGGTGTTTGTAAATATCACAACGGGAGAAAGTGGGAGCTGTTGAGTCGATAGCGTTCTACATCTACCGGCGAGTCCCTGTTATGTGGTGCACGAGGTGATGAAGTTACACTTGCATGCAATTCACTACTAAATGTTTGCCATCAGATAGCCATTATACGATATCTGCCAGAAGTCAGAGCTCTGGATGCCATTTTTTCCCTGTGCTTCCTAATAGTGGTTTTTAGTCCTTCGTTCTTCTCTGCGTACACATGCTACTCTTCCTTCAGAAAAGCATGCATCACAACTTTGTTCTTTTGCACAATTTCGCTCATAAAATGTCCACACCCACCAAAAATGACATTCGGTGGCAACTAGCTATGCTTGTTTAAGTTTATGGATTTGCATGTCTTTGCAATTAGTTTGTTCGTTTTCGCTCATTAGCGTTCAGCTAACAGTGGCGGCAAAATGTGATTTCGCTATTAGTTTGTGCTAATTTTATTAGCATTGTGATAGGGTTTCCTTGGATCATTCTGTTACATGCATCTGTCCACAAGAGATGATGATGTTCACCATATGAAAATCCATATTTACCTGCCAGGTAGGTGGGATCTGTGCTCCAAAGCCAAAGGCAGGGAACATTTTGTCACTGCAGGGAACATTTCAGTCAGATACTTCCCTATCATTCAAAACAATGATACAACCACAATGGAAACTAAGAGGCAGGATCATATCCTCACACCTTGTCTATTGAAACCACCTCAGTCTAACTAAAGAGCTAACTTGCTAACCTGCATCAGCACATTCCATCTTTAAACATGACAATCCACACACACTCCTCCTAATCATTAATATTCACACATACAACTATTGCCTAAGGTTAACAGAATGCAAAGCCAGATAAATGGTAAGAATGGTATTTTTGCATCCAACAGTTCCAGAGGCAGGCAGTTCAAGTAAAAACATACAGCACCATTGCATTTACATGGGGAAAATAAATAATTCAGCATATTATGGGTTTGAGTTTCCCAGTCACCGCACCATATATAATGTAGCATATGGGGAGTAGTACAGGTCAGATTACCTGTCGTAGTCTTGGATCACCATGCCAACGGACCAGATGGCAGACAGGTATTCATTGACCCCTTGTGGACTGATGTAGTGGAGAGACTGGGGAGACTTGGGGTCACCGTTTGACCCTGTGAAGTCAATACCCACCTACAGATGGAGAGGGAGACCGAGCTTATTGTGGTGGCAGTTCAATTCAATGAACTTTATTCAAGACATTTTTGCTGGCAGGCATAGGACACAAATTGAAAGACAATGAATAATAAAAACAAACAAGTGTGACGTACAATACAGAAAAACTCAGCATGAAAGGGCCATTTCTGTGCTAGAGGTCATTTAGAGAGAAATCTTTACTCACAGTGAAGTTGATCTGGCAACCTCCCATGATGTAGTCCAGGAAGGTATACTCCTTCACCACCTGACACAGCTTCACACTCACCACACCAGAGTTTTTGTATCCCTTCTTCTTCTGTTGCTTTTTACTGTTGATACACTCAAACTCAGCCTGGGGAGGGACAGAGGAGCAAGGATGAGAAGAACCACACAGGCAGACACACGCAGAGTAACCCTTGGACTCCATCTCACCGGTGAGGAGCGCGATGCCTCTTGCAGACGTGTCATGGTGGTCTCAAAGATTCCAATGAGGTCATGAGATCCATCATTGTCATAGTCGTAGCACTCCACCTTAGGACGAGCATAGAGTCTGAGTTAACAGGTTAGCAACAAGCCACAAATAGACTCCTCAAAAAGGTGTGTAACATGAACACACAAACGGTTTCAAACCCCAAACAAACATCATTCACATCACACTCAGTAAGAATCAGACAGCGGGTGAACAAGAAGATCATGCAATGGAAAACACCAAACCAAGACGGCAAACCAAACTCAGAGCAAAGGTAACACACACTAAGTTAACTAACACTAATGCACAACAAAAAGATGATGCCATGATGACAGAGGAGGCTTCATCAATTTCCGCCATTTGTCCAACAAAGACAATATGGATGTCTATGGAAGGGCTGGATCCGTGGCTATCAGTACAGGATGGATACAGCCTACTACAGGGTAAGTGTTCCCCACCCATTCCAGTCTTCCACTACTGACTAGTCACTTCACCCTTCTACTGAAGGCACATGAGGTTGGAGTTGGACACACACACCGTGCTGATGACGGTAGATGACCTGGGTTTAAATAAGATTTGTTTCCTGCTCGATTGAGCTTGTCTGTGACATTGACACCAATGAAAGAGTCCTTAAAGTGTAGGCACAGGCAGGCTCAATCAAACCCTCAAAAATTTGAACCCAGGTCCGAGGGTAACTCACATGTCCTCCAGTGTGGGTATCAGTTGTTCCTTAAAAGACTGCATTAGGGGTATTTACAGCTGAAAAATCACCAATTGTCAACATCAATCAATGCCCTCTAATGCTGTACAGATTATGTACAGTAGTAGTCCACTTAGCTAATAGTAGAGAAAGAACCATTTAAAATCTATTATAAAACGTGAGAGTTAATGCAGTTATTTCCCCCCCGCTCTGTTTAAAACCGTTAGCAAGTACAGTCACCTCCAACATTATTGGCACCCTTGATAAAGATAAGCAACAAAAAAAGACTATAAAATAAATAATACAAATACTAAGCTATATTGTATGGCCTCCAAAATTGGGGAAATTATATTATTTTACACTAATACAATTGCTCAGAGAAAGAGATTGTTAAACTAATACAAAAAATCTAAAAAAAGATAGGTGTCAAAATGATTGGCACCCCTAAAGATTCTTATAAAATCAAACATAATCAAATCTGCATTAACATTCTACTTTTTTCAAGTTAATCTCAGTTTAAGGAACTTTATTGTGGCCAACCATGGCTTCCTGTTTCAACTGGGGTATAAAAATGAGGTAACACACATGTAAAAAAATATATTAAAAAAACGTCAACCATCACCATGAGGAAAGGCAAAGAACTCAAAAATGAAGAAACTAATGATTTTTGCCCTTCATACATTGCCTTCAGAAAGTATCCATACCACTTGACTTATTCTACATTGTGTTACATCCTGGATTCAAAATGTATTTGATTTTTTTTCTACATACAATAACGCATAATAAAAGTGAGAACATAAGTGAGAAGTTTTAGCAAATTTACTGAAAATGAAATACAGAAATACCTCATTTACATAAGTATTCACAGCCCTCAGTCAATACTTTGTAGAAGAACCTTTGGTGGCGATCACAGCTGAGTCTTTTTTTGGTAAGTCTAAGAGCTTTGCACACATGGATTGTACAATATCTGCCCATTATTCAAGCTCTGTCAAGTTGAATGTTGACCATTGCTAGACAGCCATTACCAAGTCTTGCCATACATTTTCAAGCAAATTTAAGTCAAAACTGCCTGTGTTTAGCTGTATTCCCTTTCTTATCCCCCCCAAAAAACATCTTAGTCATTCCACGGAGGGCCGAGTGTCTGCAGGTCTTCGCTCCTCCCTTGTACTTAACTGATTAATTAAGATCACTAATTAGTAAGGAACTCCCTTCACCTGGTTGTCTAGGTCTTACTTGAAGGGAAAACCCAAAAACCAGCAGACAATAGGACCTCTATGGAATGAGTTTGACACCCCTGCCATAGCTAGTCTTTGCCGATGATAAGTATACTCATAACATAATGCAGCCACCACCATGCTTGAAAATGTGAAGAGTAGTACTCAGTGATGTGTTGGATTTGCCCCTAACATAACTTTTTGTCTAAAATAGAAAGTGTTAATTTCTTTACAGCCATTTCCCCCCCAGTATTTCTTATGTGCCTTGTCGCAAACAGGATGCATATATGGGAATATTTTTATTCTGTACAGGCTTCCTTTTCTCTCTGTCATTTAGGTTAGTATTGTGGAGTAACTAAAATGTTGATCCATCCTCAGTTTCCTCATATCACAACCATTAAACTGTTTTAAATCGCCATTGTCGCCATTGCATTGGGTGAAATACCTGAGCAGTTTCCTTCCTCTCTGGCAACCGAGTTAGGAAGGACGCCTGTATCTTGTAGTGACTGGGTGTATTGATACACCATCCAAAGTGTAATTAACTTCACCATGCTCAATGGGATATTCATTCAGCATCTGCTTTTTTGCTGTTGTTGACATCTACCAAATCGGTGCCTGCCCTTCTAAGCGAGGCATTGAAAATCATCCCTGGTCTTTGTGGTTGAATCTGTGCTTGAAATTCACAACTCAATTGAGGAACCTTACAATTATCTGTATGTGTGGGGTACAGAGATAGGGTAGTCATTAAAAAAATCATGTTAACCACTATTACTCAACAAATTATTATGCAATTTGCTTAGCACATTTTTACTCCTGAACTTATTTAGGCTTGCAATAACAAAATGGGTTGAATTCTTATTGACTCAAGGCATTTTAGCTTCAGATTTCTTTTAATTAATTAAAAAAAATGTATACAAACAAAATCCACTTTGACATTATGGGCTATTGTGTGTAGATCAGTGACACAACATTTCAATTTAATCAATTTTAAATTCTCCAATCTCAAAACATTATAGAAAAAGGTTCAGTGGCGTTAGCCTTGCAAGGGGAGGAAGCACAAAGTAGATGCCAATAATTGACACCTATCTTTTTGATGCAAAAAAAAAAAAAAAAACTTGTTAAACAGAATCTTTCTCTGAGCAATTGTATTCGTATAAAATAATAATTTCCCCCCTTTTCTTGCATACAATATAGCTCAATATTTGTATTATTTATACAATCTTTTTTGCTTATCTTTTTATCAAATGGTGCCAATAATTGTGGAGGTGACCGTATCTTAAGGTTATTTACCTGTGTTATTATCATGCAAACCACACACAATTCCAGGAAGGGTGTTACAACAAAACATTCCCCAAATCAAATACAAAAGATATGGAATAGTTCAGTGTCTGTGCGGTAAGAGTTGCTGATGTGTAAGTTAGGTTAGTACTGGTACAGGTGTGGTTGTGGGTCTGCATACCTTTATATGTTTGTCCATGTCTCCTCCACACAGAGACTGCAGGGGGATCCTGAAGGGTTTCCATGTTGGGTTCAGGTTGTTCTTCACCACCTTATGCAGGGCACAGGGACAAATATGGTAACCGTTATCTGTATCGCATTACCACTAACCACAATCTGTAACACAACACCAGTGTCTGGACACAGTACAAGAGCAGACACTCATTAGCTACATAGCATTTGGTTCAATCACATTAGAGGCATCTGGACAAAGAATAGGAGGAGAGTAATGAGTTTCTAGACAAAAGGAGGAAACCATGCAAATGTTATACTGTTTCCAGTGTCAGTCAGTGAACACAGTGCACAATACTGATGGGCATTTGAAACTATTTCACTATTTGAATAATAACGAAGTTTAAAAAAAAGCGCTACTCTCTTGACCAATTAGAATTACGCAAAATGCAGACAGCGCATAGTTGTTTTCAGGGTGCTAGCTCGGTAGTTTTTGGCTAAGGGTAGCCTCAGCTAACAGCAAAGGTGAAAGAAGTCCGATGTTCACTATCAAAGAACTGATTGTTTCAAAAAGGGTATCTGGTGAGTATTTTGCATTGATCTGTGTCAGGTCTTGTGGACCCTCCGTTGGCGCGCATACAGGCTAATCCCTGAAGTGGGGAAAATAGCAAAACGTTGGAGGGCTAAATACGCTATGATAGTAAAATGCCTTTTCATGTAAAACGCAATTAGCTTGAAAATAAAACTACTTTGTGCGTCCTTAGAACTGTAGGCTACATTTACAATGCCCAACTGTAAACAACGTACTGTCAAAGCCACATGATATCTAAAGCAGCAGTGGCTCAATGCGGTGTACATAAACACTACATTCTTACGTTTGTTGTTTTATTAAATTAAGCATTTCAAATGTCGTATCCTTGTGTGCTTGTTAAAATAGGCCTCTTTTTCTTTGTTGACAAAATTGAACTCACAAAGTCCTAATGTCTGTTAGGATATCCGGATATTCGATTAACCGTGCCATCTCTAGTGTGCAACAGGATATTACGTAGTCTATGGTTATTGCCGTCACATTTCACACAGACAATAAAACTTCCTTTAACATTCACAATATGCAAAAGAAGACCAGGAGTACACTATGTGCTGCATAACTGGATGGAAGTCGTATATAGTTGTAAAACCAGTTAAAAAGTCTCAGTTGAAATGGGCCGTATGAGAGTCTGTGTTGTACTCCGTAGAAATATGTCTATGTTGTACTGTACCTCCGTTCTGTGAGCCAGCTGCCATCCAGTCTCTGTCTGCTTGTAGAACTCCAGGTAAGGATCAGACTTCCCAAAGAAATCCTGGAAACAGCCATAATAAAAATTTAAAAAAGTAAAATGTCAAAACATAAGTCATAAACAGTCACACAACAGACACAAGCAACTCGGCTTTATTTCCCTCAATTGTTGACTTTACACAGCAGCAAGTATCACTTCAACAGATTCGTCACTCATGGGATGACCCGTGCTTGGTGCACATTCTTCAATATTGTATCGATACCTTGTTGTCCAGTTTCCTTGCTTCAGCCTCAAAATTCACCACTCTGTTGTCTTTTATTTCTTCAGCAATTATCTATAAAGAAAATGAAGTTTAAAAAAACAGACAACGACAAACATAACATGATAAACAACAAACATCTCTGTAAATGACTCACTGTAATGGATCCTCTTCCTGCAGGCCTGTTGTTCTTCAACACCAGTGGTCTAGTATGCTTTCTACTAGACACCACCTGAAAAAGACAATTTGATGAGTAAGAAACACTTGTAATGTACATGGACACTTAAGCAATAAGCCCCGGGGGGGTGTGGTACATTGGCCAATATACCATGGCTAACGGCTGTTCTTACGCACGACTCGAAGCGGAGTGCCTGGATACAGCCCTTGGTATTAGCCATGGTATGTTGTTGTCTGTGTCACACTGCTTTATCTTGGCCAGGTTGTAGTTGTAAATGAGAACTTGTTCTCAACTAGCCTACCTGGTTAAATAAAGGTGAAATAAAAATAAATACCACAAACCCCTGAAGTGCCTTACTACTATTATAAACTGGTACCCGGTTTATAAAATGTATTACAAACCAGGTAGTTTGAATCCTGGATGCTGATTGGCTGAAACAGCATTCAGCTGTGTGTGTATATAAGACAATATACCACATGTATGATGCAAAAATACTTGTTTACGGTTCTATTTATGTTGGGTTTGTGGCCAATATACCATGGCTGAAGGCTGTATCCAGGCGCCCAGCCTTGCATTGTGTATAGGGCCTATCATAATTATTCACCCTCCTTCAATTTCATTGTGTTACAAAGTGGGATTAATCACTTAAATGTAACTAAATATAATCAAAAATGTAATCTACGCAATCCATAAAAAGTAATTATTTATCATGAGGGCCATAAACCATAACTATAAATGCTACATACTCAAAGGTCAAAATATCACCTTCCTGGTAAAACGAGTTATAAATTGCTGAGGTGTAGTCACTTTTGAGGACAAAAGCTCAAGTACATAGTACAAATTTGAAAATATTAATATTTTATGATGTATTTCCTATTCAACAAAAAACTGTATGAATAAGGCTTGAAATTACATATGCTTTCTAAATATAGCATAATCAAATAATACAATTACCAACTAAGATTTCACCTTCCTTATAACTGTAAAATACATATTTGTATGTTTAGCGTTAGAGAAAGCATTTGCATATTTTCTAAAGGTCTCTCTTGATCAAAACATTTGCCCCCTATTGCTGTGAATGTCTCACAAAACTCTAGCTTGGCTTCCTGAACTCGCTGGGAAATCACCTTTCATCTCATGTCAATATTGTCCGTCTATGACAAACAGAAAGTGTTTGCTTAAAATCAATGAATTATTTTAGATTAATGGCTATAAATCGATCTCTGAATGGGCTACTGTGGTGAAACCACTATCTCCTGCTGCGCTACGATGTAACGATTGCAGGCATGTCAGTGGCTGTGATGTAGGGTTCAGCCAGGAGTTTATGTACAGTCAAAAGAGCAAATGAAATGGTAGGAGGGACATCCCAGCTTCAAGTGGTTTCAGATTTCACATTCTACGTCAACACAGGCTCAGAAAAAATACTAGTTTGTCTGCGGGAACCAGGGCTATCGCTCAAAGCAAGCCATTTTGATCTACGGTGTCTATAGATCGATTTATAAGCGAAAATGTCAGTCGGAACCGGTACCATAACCACGCAGGTCCCTGTTACGTCCAAGAGGTTTTAAAATGATTTGTCAGCGATCAACACAAAATACGGTCTTTTTTTGTGTGAAGATTAATGAAAAATAAAACACTAACATATCTTAATAAGATAAGCATTCCCCCATGAGTCAATACATATTAGAAACATGTTGGGTAAGTCTCTTAAGAGCTTTGCACACCTGGATTGTGCAATATTTGCCCATTATCTGTCAAGGTGTTGGGGATCTTTTCAAGCAGATTTAAGTCAAAACTAACTCGGCCCCTCACAAACATTCACTGTCTTCTTGGTAAGCAACTTCAATGTAGATTTGGCATTGTGTTGTAGGTTATTGACCGACTGAAAGGTGAATTCCTCTCCCAGTGTCTGGTGTAAAGCAGACTGACGCCGGTATTCCTCTAGGATTTTGCCTGTGCTTAGCTCCATCCAGATTATTTTTAGGCCATGGCTGTAGATCCAACTTTTTCAGGTTGGGGATCTTTAGTCAGCTGACTAAAAGATCCAGAGCTTCCCGAAGATTCTGCACATGTGTATTCTCTACTTCACGCGCAGAGAACAGGCTACTCAGGCGAATGGTGGTCGTTTAATAAAGTTAGATCAAGCTGAATCAATGTCTGCAAGATCTCACATAATGATCACAGTATTCTACAGAACAGAACCAAATATAATAGCGTAGTATAACAGTACTGTAAGACACAAACATCACCGCATTCAATCGTGAATGAGTTTTACCCATAGTAAATGAGCCATTTGATCTCAATCAGTTTCATGGGGATATGCACTTTGATCTTGAGTTACAGTGTTGTCGTTGTAGCCTACAGTGTTGTTTTGAATGATGTACAGTGAGCTAATTTTAGTGCAGATGGTGTTAAACTGTAGCATTAGCATAGCCTACCTGTGCATTTTGCCTAGTGGCGCGCGCTGTTGAGAAAAATTTGGTGTTTATTTTGTCTTATAGTAACGTTATACTATGCTATTATATTCGGTTATGTATGTTAAGTAGAATCCTGTGATCATTACGTGATCTTGCAGACATCGATTCAGCTTTATCTCATGTTGATCTAACCTCACCTGTAGCCTGTTATCTGCACGTAAAGTAGAGAATATACAGGATACAAGTTTTGAAATATGTTTACTCTGTACATTTTTTGGTCATTATTGTGGAGTCAATACAATGTTGTTGATCCATTCTAAGTTTTCTCCAATCACAGCCAATTAACTATTGTAGCTGTTGTAGTTGAATCTGGGCTTGAAATACATGACTGAGGGACTATTTGTTGTATCTATGGGGAACAGAGGAAGGGGTAGTCATTCAAAAATCATGTAAAACATCTATTATTTCACAGAGTCCATGTAACTTATTATGTGGTTTGTTAAGCCACATTTTACTCCTGGACTATTTTAGGCTTGCCTAAACAAAGGGGTGAATATTTATGCAACAACTATATTTTAGTAATTAAATTTTTATTCATTAGTAAACATTCTTACAATGTTCTTGCCACTTTCACATTATGGAGTATTTTGTGTAGTTCAATGACACACAAAAAATCTACATTAATTCTATTTCAATCCCACTTTGTAACGCAACTAAATGTGGGAAAAAACCAAGGGGGTGAATACCACACCACCTCAGGCCTTATTGCCTGCATTGACACCGATGCACTTGAGACAGACAAAGTCCATACAGATTGTTTGTTCAGCCACCTGAACAAACAGTTAAAAGAAACCTTTAGTGTCAAGTCACAGATTGCACAGCCACTGCACGTCTGCATAGGGGTTGTATCGACTGTGCATGATGCTAACTCTCTACGTGAGTGACAGTGGGACACTGACTGGAATCACCAAAACAGACTACTGCAACGTCTATCAATAGTTATACAATGGGTCGGTCTAATCCTGGACGCTGATTGGTTAAAACCGCAATCCAGCCGGTGTCTATTCCACAAGTTACCACCGGCTAAAGCTATGACGTTGAAATGCCTATTTACCCTGTTCCATCTCACTGCGCAATTCACTGTCTCATCAGCCTAGCCAGACAATTTATAAACTTGATTTCCACTGTAAAAAGCATCTAGACATTATCTCCCATTTCTTTTAGACTAGCAATTGATTTTCAATAGCAAACATTTGTATAAAACTTGTGGGAGTCAGGACGAGACAGACAGGCAGCTTTTCTCAGCCAGTCGAAATCATGAATCAGCATCATTTCTACAGACATATACAAATAAATGTCTCTAGAAAACAGCTTAAACAAATGCAAATACTTTGTTGTTATTCTAGCTGCACTGTTTGATGTGACTGAGTTAGCCGTAGTTGGCTAGCTAGCAAGCAAGGGATAAGAATCTTGCCAGCCAGTATGGCAATAGAACATCTAGAACGAACGACTGGGTCGGTTCGATAGATGCAGAACTAAAAAAGACTTAACGACTGGGTCACGTCTCGGGCAACCGAACCGATAGAACAAACGACTTGCCAGCTTGGGTAGCAACCCTAGATTTGTGTGAGGACTATATCTCGTGGAAGGATGAAATAGTATGAATAAATTAATAAAAATAAAGTTTAACTAAAATATATCAATCAATATTTGAACATGTTGGTAACCCGTTGTATAAAAAGTGATGCCCTCGAAGTCGGTGTTTGGCCTAACAACACCCGTGCCAATATATCCCACAAACACAGGCTTCTCGGGCTTTATTAAGTGAGGAGGGGAAAGAAAAAGACCTCACCTGTCCCAAGGTACACTCCAGCTCTCCCAGGAAATCATCATCACTTAGGTCAACAGTTTTATTGTCGATGTCGTAAATTCCAAACTTCAGCTTTTGCACTATTTCAAAGTAGTAATCGACGATGAACTTCTTGGCAAACTTTGGCGCAAGGCAATTCTGTACCTTCTCTGTGCGGCCCACCTACGAACACAAATTCAGTCAATTAGTAATCAAAACACACTCTCACACCCTCATGAAACTAATCAACAACATCAAGTGATACTGAATTGGCCCAACATTTCAGATTCTTCCTGGAAATAGTTAATGCTCACTTTAGCCATTCTACAACGCTGAGCTGCTTTTCCAAACAGTGAAGCGGAATACTGATTCAAGCTAATCAATTTTGCATGATGATGGCTTTGGGGAGAAATCGTTTTTTTGCCTAGTTGGGTTAACATTTAACAATGTCACAGTGTTTCTTGGACAAACAAGAATCTGTGACTGACCTCGTACCACTGTGACCCAGTAGTGTTCATGAGAAGAACACACAGTGGGTCAGACTTGGAGCCAATGTCCTTGTCCAGAAGATTCTCACAGGAGACAGTCAGCTCCACCTTTGTCACACACTGTGTCGCCATTGGACCTGCCTGTAACACAGAAGAGACAGATAATGTCCCTAGGCAAAATTAAACAATCTGTGAGCTACTGTACATACGAGCATCCAAAGATGTGTTTTTTCTAACTAGGTTTGATGTAAAGTTTGCTTTTATTACAGATACTTTACCAACATTAACTGTGAGGCTAGGCAATAAACCTGAGTAGCAAGGGTGTGGACAGCTAAGCTAAATGTCTAACGTCACTATTATTTTGACTGTTAACGCACTACAGTAGGAAACATTAGCTATTATTTTTATTTTAGTTTTAAAAATTATATCAATACAGCTGAGTTAAAGCTGCAATATGTAACTTTTTGGGCTAAATGTGAGTTATAGATCTGTCATTCTCATTGAAAGCAAGTTGAAGAAGCGGTAGATCTGTTCTAGGTCCGCTATTTCTATGCTTCCCATTCTTAAAATTTCGTTTTTTGTCTTTTACTTTTCTACACCAGATTCAAACAGCTGAAAATACAATATTTTTGGTAATTGAAAATATATTTCACAGCAGTTTAGATGGAACAATGCCTAGCCAAGCAGAATGAGTTTTTCCCCAGAAAATGGCTTCATTAGACAGAAATACCCCCTCAGACGACCCCGCAGGTGAAGAAGACAGATATGGAGGTCCTAGGCTGGCGTGGTCTGCGGTTGTGAGGCCGGTTGGACGTACTGCCAAATTCTCTAAAATTATGTTGGAGGCAGCTTATGGTAGAGAAATTAACATTCAATTCTCTGGCAACAGCTCTGGTGGAAATCCTGCAGTCAGCTTGCCAATTGCACACTCCCTCAACTTGAGACATCTGTGGCATTGCATTTTGTGACAAAATTGCACATTTTAGAGTGGCCTGTTATTGTCCCCAGCACAAGGTGCACCTGTTTTATTTTATGGGACTCCCAATCACGGCCGAATGTGATGCAGCCTGGATTCAAGCCAGGGACTGCTGTGCGTTAAACCGCTGCGCCACTCGGGAGTCAAGTAATGATCACGCCGTTTAATCAGCTTCTTGATATACCAAACATGTCAGGTGGATCGATCATCTTGGCAAAGGAGAAATGCTCACTAACAGGGATGTAAACACATTTGTGCACAACATTTGAGAGAAATAAGCTTTTTGGGCGTATGGAACATTTCTGGGATATTTTATTTCAGCTCATGAAACCAACACTTTACATGTTGCGTTTATATTTTTAATCAGTGTAAAAGGAAAATCGTTTATCATCCCTGAGCTCTGACTTCTCCCACATGCTGGCCTCTGGCATCACCGACTTAAAAAATGACCTAAATTACAGCATTTTCAAAAGTTAAATGTAAAACATATTCGTATAATTTTTTAACACTAATTTTACAAGCATGATAGCTGTACCTTTTAGTTTATGACCCAGCTTGATGACCATTGGCTAATTAGCGTTTCTCAACGAATTCAAAGCACATCTAACTAGTATTTACGACTTAACTAATAGTAATTACCACCTTCCCACTTGGTTATGAACGCAGCACAAATTTATCATACTGTCGATGGTGCGTGGGAGCTAGCAGAGTAATGTTACTTGTTAGCTAATTTAATAACATACCTAGCCATATACCGGTATTACCTATAACATATTAGACACAGTAATCGAATGACAGTTGTTGCTGTCTTTCTATCCTGGTTTTGGTTTGACATGTAACTGACAGCTGGCTAGCATGCTGTTTCTCTAGCTTAGCTAACGTTAGCTGTTTCTCTAGCTAGCTAACGTTAGCGGTTTCTATTAGCTCCTGAAACACAACGCGTCAAACAATTTCACAGCAATAGCTAAACATAAACAAGCCATGCACGGTATTATTTATGAAATCGTTTCTTACCTAAATTAACTTACTTTACAATACTTTGAGTCCCTGAAGTAATCTGTGTGCTACTCGGATCAAGAGCTGTTCCACAACTATTCCGTGTCGAATGGACCCTCCGGCCCAAACCCCGCCTTAGGTGTGTCCCAGATACATACTTTGCGTTGTGTCGAAAACAAACGGAGAAAAACGGACCAAAATGGAGAGGGAGTACTGAACGTGTCCAATTAAAACCCTTGTTTTTTTTGTTGCAAAACGTTTTGCTACGGTTTGCAACGGTGAGAAACTGGTCTCATATAATTATATATTATGTTGATGTCAGTTCTGACTACGGAACCTATGAAGTAGCTTCTTGTTTCTAGTCGACACCATAAACCGAGGACGTATTTTGCGAAGATGCATTTAAGATAACCATTCGGAAAACTGTTTTGAAAAGCATACCCACCAGTGCAATAGTTTCGAAGTTGAACAATTGATACCAGAGAAAATACTGTGGGAAATACAAGTTAAACTGTAAAAATGCCCGATTAATCTTAAACAGATTTACAACAACCTGATTTGAAGTTCGTGTTGTTTCGCAACGTTTTAGCTAATTGCGATCTTGAATGACCCGCGTTTGTATCGCATTCTACCTTTCAAAGTCCAGGCTGTTCGGCTCAGACTTAGAAGTGATCATTCAGCTCTTGACTTGATTAGGGAAAAAGATGTCAGGAGCAACTTTTATGCGATTTGCTGCCCGGACTGTGCTATCGGCACCTGCTTGTAAAGCCGTCAAGATCCGAGGATATCATCGACAATACTTGACTACTTTCAGGAGCAATACCTCAACTATTAACGTAAATAAACCTCTATTTACTTCATCCGCCCAGTTTCTACAGTTGCTGATGTGAAAGTGTTACATGCGACCTGGTAGAATAGAACCAGATTGGTAGGCTATTTGTTGAAAGTATCTGAATATGTAAAACATACAGTAACTAGATTAACTACCCTTATCTGAATGGATGTAGGTGAAAGGTCAGTAGGGTTATACAGTATGGTAGGTAGGGTATTCTTATGTGATGTGATTGTCTCTGCACATTGTTTAACATTTGTTCAGTATCACTATTGAAAGGACAATAGGATGCACATGATACAGAATACACATGACAATATAAATTACATTTGACAATATTGACATTTTGTTATCATTATTGTTGTGTTCATTTGATATTACTTGCATACAATACATTTTTTCCCCTGCAAAGCTTGGACAGGTTCCAAGACAAACAACAACAGTGTGTCTTGAATAAATAGGCCAATGGGCCTACTGCCTTGATTAGGGGAGAATCTCAGTTAATATCGTCCTCTCTCCTCACCTCCTTCTCAAAACCCATTGGATGAGAAAGCCAGAGGTCCTGCACCTTTAACCTTCTCCTCCAATGGTTTTTGAGGAGAGAGGACGCAAGGAGTATGCAATTGAGATTCTCCCTCAGAATTGTCGCTCTGCATTTGTTTTGACTTGGGTACTTTCGGTAGGGCTACTTTCGGTCAGAGGGACCTGAGCCAGTGTGAAAAACAAAACGTCTCATGCACACCAACAAGTGGATTCCTCACAAGTAGTGAAAGGGTGGGTGGCAGGGGGTCTAATATAGACTAGCCAGAGAGGTAACTGTGGTGAAATTTTCAATATAGGCATGGTCTACCTACTGAGCATATAACATCTTGTGAAGCAGTCCTTAGTCATATCTGGTTTTATCAGGCTGTGACTGACATTGACAAGTGTTTTATGTCTTCAACTCAACTACCTCTGTCTGTCCCGTTCTCTGGTGCAGGGTGGAAGAACTGCATTCTTTCTCACCTTACCAGTACTATCTTATCTAGGCTTGGAAGCCTACAGGAGGGTGCAGAGTGCAACTGTGGTCCATGCTCTGGAAAAAGGTACACACCACCTGGAAATGAGTAATTCAGAAGGGTTTTAATTATATGTAATATAAAAATAATTTGAAAGGGATACAGCTATTGAATCAGACAGAAAAATGCATGATTAAACATGCAAATGTATGATTTTGGGCTTTTTCCTATCCAGAGGCACCTCCATTTTGCAATCTCTATTTTGTATTCTAGCTGAAGAGGCTGTGGAACAAGCAGACTACCTGTACAGCTGTGGGGAGACAGAGAAACTCTACCAGCTTCTGCTACAGTATAAGGACAGGTAGCCCTACTGTATTTCATAAACATGTCAAGGCATGTGTTGTCCATTGCATGTGTATAAGACAGACAGTGACCATTGCAAAAACAGAATGGTAGTATGTATTGATTGGGTTTGCCAGTCAGGTTGTCTCACTGTTTAGGCATCAGTTTGGGGTCTTTGAACTAACGAGTAAAAATCCGTGACAAAGCTACAGTACCGTTCAGGAACTCAGCAATCGAGGTCAGGTGACTTAAGCCGTAAAACAACAACACTGAATGCCCTCCAAATACTGTTAAAATGTTCTTTCTGTTTCTGTCCCACTATATTCTACTGACCATTCAGCAATGACATTTTTGGAAATAAAATATTTGTGTGTTTGTGTGTCCAGTGATGATGCGGAGTTCCTGTGGAGGCTGGCGCGGGCATCTCGTGACCTCTCCCTCCTCGCTCACATTGCTGCTGACGAGAAGAAGAGGCTGACCTTTGAGGCGTTTGAATATGCCAAGAAGGCCCTGGAGAAAAATGAGGCCTGCTTCGCAGCACACAAAGTAATAAAGCCTATGGTTTCTTCTCATTGAATCTCTGAAGACAACCTACTACACTATTACTGCTGTGAAACTAAGCTAAATCATGGTTTTGATCAGGTTAATTTGCCTGCATAATTTTGGGGCTATGGTAATAAGATTAATCCGTTAACGCCTGGTTTGCTGCTATCGACCAAGTGGACAAGTTGCTACAAGTCCGTTTGAGGTAAACATTCTAATACAGAGCTTTGGTGAAAGGTGGTCATGTGAAAATTCAAACCCTAATAGCACAGAGGCTAAATGTTTTAATGGGCTGCTGGCTAAAAATCTGAAAGATTCTTCTGTGTCTCAAGATTATATAGTAATTCTGAATTACAGTATATCACAAAAGTGAGTACACCCCTCACATTTCTGTAAATATTTGAGTATATCTTTTCATGTGACAACACTGAAGAAATGACACTTTGATACAATTTAAAGTAGTGAGTGTACAGCTTGTATAACAGTGTAAATTTGCTGTCCCCTCAAAATAACTCAACACACAGCCATTAATGTCTAAACCGCTGGCAACAAAAGTGAGTACACCCCTAAGTGAAAATGTCCAAATTGGGCCCAAAGTGTSAATATTTTGTGTGGCCACCATCATTTTCCAGCACTGCCTTAACCCTCTTGGGCATGGAGTTCACCAGAGCTTCKCAGGTTGCCACTGGAGTCCTCTTCCACTCCTCCATGACGACATCACGGAGCTGGTGGATGTTAGAGACCTTGCACTCCTCCACCTTCCGTTTGAGGATGCCCCACAGATGCTCAATATGGTTTAGGTCTGGAGACATGCTTGGCCAGTCCATCACCTTTACCCTCAGCTTCTTTAGCAAGGCAGTGGTCGTCTTGGAGGTGTGTTTGGGGTCGTTATCATGTTGGAATACTGCCCTGCGGCCCAGTCTCCGAAGGGAGGGGATCATGCTCTGCTTCAGRATGTCACAGTACATGTTGGCATTCATGGTTCCCTCAATGAACTGTAGCTCCCCAGTGCCGGCAGCACTCATGCAGCCCCAGACCATGACACTCCCACCACCATGCTTGACTGTAGGCAAGACACACTTGTCTTTGTACTCCTTACCTGGTTGCCGCCACACACGCTTGACACCAAATAAGTTTATCTTGGTCTCGTCAGACCACAGGACATGGTTCCAGTAATCCATGTCCTTAGTCTGCTTGTCTTCAGCAAACTGTTTGCGGGCTTTCTTGTGCATCATCTTTAGAAGAGGCTTCCTTCTGGGACGACAGCCATGCAGACCAATTTGATGCAGTGTACGGCGTATGGCCTGAGCACTGACAGGCTGACCCCCCACCCCTTCAACCTCTGCAGCAATGCTGGCAGCACTCATACGTCTATTTCCCAAAGACAACCACTGGATATGACGCTGAGCACGTGCACTCAACTTCTTTGGTCGACCATGGCGAGGCCTGTTCTGAGTGGAACCTGTCCAGTTAAACTGCTGTATGGTCTTGGCCACCGTGCTGCAGCTCAGTTTCAGGGTCTTGGCAATCTTTTTATAGCCCAGGCCATCTTTATGTAGAGCAACAATTCTTTTTTTCAGATCCTCAGAGAGTTCTTTGCCATGAGGTGCCATGTTGAACTTCCAGTGACCAGTCAGTATGAGGGAGTGTGAGAGCGATGACACCAAATTTAACACACCTGTTCCCCATTCACACCTGAGACCTTGTAACACTAACGAGTCACATGACACCGGGGAGGGAAAATGGCTAATTTGGACATTTTCACTTAGGGGTGTACTCACTTTTGTTGCCAGCGGTTTAGACATTAATGGCTGTGTGTTGAGTTATTTTGAGGGGACAGCAAATTTACACTGTTATACAAGCTGTACACTCACTACTTTACATTATAGCAAAGTGTCATTTCTTCAGTGTTGTCACATGAAAAGATATACTCAAATATTTACAAAAATGTGAGGGGTGTACTCACTTTTGTGATATACTGTATGTATACATGCATCAGTACAGACGTTGGTTCATAGGAAACTGATACAACTTTCAATTGAATAGTGAAACATTTGCTACTTTGTCATGTTTACTGGTACAAAGAGGAAAATTCAGCAGTTAACCAAGTGCAAGGCAGGATTGTCTGTTTTTGAGACCTATAATTCTGTGTTCTGAACTCTGATAATAGAAAACACTTGTAGATCTATAAAATACTTCAGACCGTTTTAAAGTTGTGCAAGCAATTAAGTAGGCGAATCATATTAATGCTAATGCTAATCATAAGCAAAAATATGTGAGAATATGGACGACGATCTTGGTCATGGTTTTGGCATCCTGGTCGGCCCCTACAGTATTATTTATGTGGCTATTCTAATTCTTCTATCCCTCGTCTCTCTTGGTTAGTGGTATGCAGTGTGCCTCAGTGACATAGGCGATTACGAGGGGGTCAAAGTAAAAATAGGAAATTCTTACATCATTAAAGAACATTTACAGGTAAGTGTTTTAATAATTTACAGTATGTCATATCATATGATTATTCATTTAAATATTGGCAGCATTCTAAAACAAAATGTATCTTCCATAGAGGGCCATCGAGCTAAATCCAAAAGATGCCACATCTATCCATATCTTGGGTTATTGGTGAGTTATACACTTTCCATGACAGACTGACCAGGTGAATCCAGGTGAAAGCTATGATCCCTTACTGATGTCACTTGTTAAATCCACTTCAATCAGTGTAGATGAGGGGGAGGAGACTGGTTAAAGAAGGATTTTTAGGCATTGAGACATGGATTGTGTATGTGTGCCATTCAGAGGGTGAATGGGCAAGACAAGGAATATAAGTGCCTTTGAACGGGGTATGGTGGTAGGTGCCGGTGTGTGTCAAGAATTGGGTTCACGCTCAACAGTTTCCAGTGTGTATCAAGAATGATCCAGCCAACTTGACACAACTGTGGGAAGCATTGGATCAATTAACCTTTTAAAATGATAAACTTGGTTTAGCTAACACAACGTGCCATTGGAACACACGAGTGATGGCTGCTGATAATACGCCTATGTAGATATTCCATTAAAAATCTGCCTGTTTTCAGCTACATTAACAATGTCTACACTGTATTTCTGATCAATTTTTTGTTATTTTAATGGACAATTAGCTTTTCTTTCAAAAACAATGACATTTCTAAGTGACCCCAAACTTTTGAACGGTAGTGTATATAAAATGGAACTGTTACTTCTTAGGCAAGTTTTTGTTCCGTGTCTAAAGATACACAGCCTGTTTTGCCGGAGTCTGGGGTAGTGGTCTAAGATCCCGATTCCTGACCACACATGGCACCAGGGCAACAAGGTTTTCAGGGGTTCGAGGCCCAGCTTGGTCAACTGTCTGTGCTGTACCTTCAGTACTCCTCTTTATGTCTGTCTCCCAATCTTTAATTACACGTTTCCTGTCTAAAACAATATTAAAATTAATAATGGGGTAGTGACACAGCCTGTTTTCTCATTTAGGTGTTTTGCCTTCGCTGAGTTGGCGTGGTATCAACGTAAAGTGGCAGCCATGATCTTCGCCTCTCCTCCCACTGCCACATACGAAGAGGTGTGTTACATCTTAAATGGCACCCTATCCTCTATATACAGTGAGTTCCAAAAGTATTGGGACAGTGACACATGTCATTGCTGAAAATGTGTCACTGTCAATGAGTGCAAACTTGAACAGTATGACAATTCTGTGCGACTTCCAGCGCGCGTTTACTGTGAACACTGAGGCTGTACCCACTTTAAGTTCATTTTAACAGTGGCCAAGTAGGATACTGTGGCTATTTGATCATAATGTAGGCCTAGCAGTTGCCTACCATCAAAAACAATGGAGAAAAACACATCCCATAACATTTTGACATGGAAATAACTGTTCTATCATTCAGCCTACAGAAGCAGCCAATGTGTGGTGTTCAATGCCTACATCCTATTAGACTTCTGAAGAAGAAAAACATGCAGTAACCTGTTTATTCACTTGTCCTTCAGACGAGTTGACTGAAATGTTGTATTTGATGTAAGAAACCACTTTACAAAATGCAATTAATTATTATTCTCATACCATTATTACAGAGAATCAGACAAATTATGCTACGCTCTGCCTATTGGCTACTTAGTTTATTCAAGACGTCTCAAAATACAACACTACCCCTTTAAGACATAGAAAAGCCTGACTCGCTTTTGAAAGATGGCTAGAAATGCACACATTTTATGCTCTTGTTGGCAGTAACCACTCCCCCATTGTTGACTAGAGCTGGGCTAATAACTCACTAACTAGCTAAGAATATGCAGTTCTCACTTTGATCTCAAAACAAGCGCATCTACTCACGACGAATGGCACAGATCCACATATGGCAATGGCTATTTACATATAGGCCTACTGCAGCTCTGATTGGTTATGCAGCAGGTCGTGCCTGTAAATGGAATAGAATCCTACTCCAATGCGCTCTGCTTACAATAAAATCTCTTGCATAGTTCGTTTTGCATAATAAATCCTGAATAGTTTTGTTTCGGTATACAGTATTACATTGAAAGTGGCTAATATTGTGTTGATTCGATCACAATTGCCACAGTAGAGTGAAACGTTGAGAAAGTTGAGTGAAATTCAATCTCGTGCTTCTCTGTGCTGGCTCATATTTCTTCTGTGCGGCAGTCTGAGGTGAGCTGCGCAGTAGATGGAACATTGGACTGTTCCAATACATTTTGAGCTCACTGTATGCACTACTTTTGACTAGGACCTATGGGTACTAGTCAAAAGAAGTGCACTATATAGGTGATAGGGGGCAATTTGGGAGAGATGCGTGATGATGTCATACTTATTTTTTTACCCACAGTTCTTTGTATATGAACAGTACAAGATCTTTGAAAAATGTAAGGCATCATGTTTGACTATCATTTTTGTTTCACCTCAGGCTTTGGCATTCTTCCTGAAAGCTGAAGAAGGTTCGTTGTTCTAAATGTAAAATTCGAACACAATACAATGTAAAGATAGACCACAGCCTGTCGTTTCCAATAGGAACAAATGAGTCATAGTATGCAGAACAAGCAAGGAGGGGGGCAGAGCAAAGCATGAGCTAGCGAGATCCTATTGGCACGTTCTAGCATGTATTTGCATCAATCCGTTAGGGAACGCCTACTCTGATGTGTGCAATCACCCAATTTGCCCTTGCACTCCTTCTAATCAACACAATTTTTTCAACTTTGGCAAAGCGAAAAATCTAACAAACATATTCCACTCTGTTCGTAAAATATTTTAGTTTTGGGAACAGAAAACTGTATTGAAATTAAATGTTTAATTGATGAGAAAATTAGCATAATGTCTGCAAAAATCTATCTCGCTCCATCTTTTCCCACTGCCGGCCACTGGGCTTCCTCTCACCACCATATTTGATAGTGAGTGGAAACGCCAACCGGATGCTTCACACTTATACATTCTATGAAATATCTGTCTCATTGTTCCGTCTGTGTTTCTAAAGCCAAATTCTATGCAATTACAAGTCAACGTTTATCTCTCATTTGATCATCTTTCCATAGTGGACCCAAACTTCTACAGTAAGAATCTACTTATGCTGGGGAAGTCCTACATGGCATTGAAGGACCAGGGGAATGCTGTGCTCTGGCTGAGAAAGGCACGGGACTACCCCCCTCACACAGAGGAAGACAAGCAGGTAAAATGCAATACTGTGTGGGCCGGTTTTCTGGACACATATTTAACCTGGTCCAGAAGATTCTCCATTGAAAGGGTGTTTTAGTGTCCAGGACTATGCTTAACCTGTGTCCAGAAACCGGCCCTATAACTTAACTGTAATTTAATTGGACATTTACGTGCTCGCCGAAAGTGGGAAACTTCCCAGTAAGGAAGTCGCAAGTCTGACATTATATTCAAGTGCTTTTGAAGACGGAAAATGATTCAACCAATAATATTTTAGCTAGCTAAATAAGCTAAGTTTATTAATAATCAAGTTAGCCAGAATTCATTTACATTGACAATATGGTCATACTAGTTACATTATCCACATTGACAAGTTTGTAATAGTCAAACTGATTTGTTGTCATCTTTTGATTGAAAGATCAGTGGTGAAACGTCACAACTAGGCAACAACATGTTCTGAGTTTCCCACAACGACCTCGAGGGTGTGATGTGAAACTTCCCAGTCGGAACTCAGAACTTGAGAACTCCCACAGCACGTGAACGCACCATTATCACAGTATACTCTGATTGTATAGGAGCTAATTGGTTTATTTCCTGTTCTTCATAGGTCCATAAAGAAACCCTTGACCTTCTGAAGAAGCTCAGTGCATAAGATGACCTAGTCACATGGAGGCAAGAGTGCACTGTGTTGATAATAGGTGTAATCTATGTCTATCTACTGTATGTATATTTTTGTTCCTAACGCAAGAGTGTACATAGGCTATACTGTACGGCCTTAACAGGAAATGATACATGCTTTTCTACTAACCTGTGTATAGTGATTTACAGATGCTGTGATTTAACTTTAATTAAACTTTATTTTAATTTAATATGCGTATGAAGTCTGTTGTGATAGCTTGGGATTGTAACATTCAGGCAGGCATCTTGTCTTTGTAAATAGAAAGTAGAATGGGTGTCTGATTTTAAATTCCCAATATGCGGTCAATGAATGGGATTCAATGTGTTCCATGCAAATATTACAGTTTTTCCCAATTGTTTACATACTAAAATTGGAACTTGAAACGCAATCACCGAAACCTAAACCAAGTCTGCAAAATTGCAAGCACAATTCCTGCTTTACACTCAGTTTTCAATTCTACATCACACTTTTTGCGAAACACGACACACAGTTCTCTACATTAGGCACAACATTCAAAATTAACATTTCTTTAGCCCCTTTGGAAAGCATCGCCAATCACAATGCCAAGCTCTATACACCAATTGGCAACACCCACTCCTCACAGGTGTAAACACTAGTTGCTGAATTGTTCACTTAGAAATCAGAGCTTTAGCACTATAAAAGGCCACAGATGAGCTCTCCTGTTTTGGAGGAAAATGGAAGTCAATGGTGAAGCAAGAGCTAGAGGTGAAGGAGTGAGAGGAAGAGGAGAATGAGGATGAGGAAGGACAGTTGTCAAAGATGAGATCAGGGCCACTTTGGTTGACCATGTGCTCAACCGTGGATTGAGTATGAGGGAGGCTGGGCAGAGAGTTCAGCCCAACCTGAGCCGCTACACGGTTGCATCTATCATCCGTACATTCAGAAATGACAACCGGTAAGTCGGCTACCATCTACACTATGCTCTTTATGTATGTATACTGTAGTATACTGCAATCCGACATATCAGTAGGCCTATGTTACTCAGTGATTGTTGGCCAATGTTAGTAATAGCAAATGTCAGTAATGTCATTTCATATTGAAAGAAAGATTATTTTAGCTTACTGTAACCAATCATATCATATTTGTAGCTCTTCTGCAGAACAGAGCTGGCCAGGCCATGGTGGAAGACACCGGCTGTTCACACCAGAACAGGAGACCGCTATTGTGAACATGGTGGTGGCAAACAATACCATTAGACTACGAGAAATCCAGAACCACATAATTGCAGACAACACAATATTCAATAACATTCTCCATGTGGGCTTGTCTACATTGGACCGTGTATTACAGCGCAACCGAATCTGGATGAAACAGGTCTACAGGTGCCATTTGAGCGAAACTCAGAGAGAGTTAAAGAACAGCGTTATGACTATGTGCAAGTAAATAAACTCAGCAAAGAAAGAAACGTCCCTTTTTCAGGACCCTGTCTTTCAAAGATAATTCGTAAAAATTCTAATAACTTCACAGATCTTCATTGTAAAGCGTTTAAACACTGTTTCCCATGCTTGTTCAATGAACCATAAACAATTAATGAACGTGCCTTGTGGAACGGTTGTTAAGACAATAACAGCTTTCAGATGGTAGGCAATTAATGTCACAGTTATGAAAACTTAGGACACTAAAGAGGCCTTTCTAATGACTCTGAAAAACACCCAAAGAAAGATGCCCAGGGTCCCTGCTCATCTGCGTGAACGTGCCTTAGGCATGCTTCAAGGAGGCATGAGGACTGCAGATGTGGCCTGGGCCATAAATTGCAATGTCCGTACTGTGAGACACCTAAGACAGGGAGACAGGACGGACAGCTGATCGTCCTCGCAGTGGCAGACCACGTGTAACAACACCTGCACAGGATCGGTAAATCTGCGGGAGAGGTACAGGATGGCAACAACAACTGCTTGAGTTACACTAGGAACGCACTATCCCTCCATCAGTGCTCAGACTGTCTGCAATAGGCTGAGAGAGGCAAGACTGAGGGCTTATAGGCCTGTTGTAAGGCAGGTTCTCACCAGATATCACCGGCAACAACGTCGCCTATGGGCACAAACCCACCGTCGCTGGACCAGACAGAATTGGCAAAAAGTGCTCTCCACTGACGAGTCGCGGTTTTGTCTCACCAGGGGTGATGGTCGGATTCGCGTTTATCGTCGAAGGAATGAGTGTTACACCGAGGCCTGTACGCTGGATCGATTTGGAGGTGGAGGGTCCGTCATGGTCTGGGGCGGTGTGTCACAGCATCATCGGACTGAGCTTGTTGTCATTGCATGCAATCTCAATGCTGTGCATTACAGGTTAGACATCCTTCTCCCTCATGCAGTACCCTTCCTGCAGGCTCATCCTGACATGACCCTCCAGCATGACAATATCACCAGCCATACTGCTCGTTCTGTGCATGATTTCCTGCAAGACAGGAATGTCAGTGTTCTGCCATGGCCAGCGAAGAGGCCGGATCTCAATCCCATTGAGCATGTCTGGGACCTGTTGGATCGGAGGGTGAGGGCTAGGGCCATTCCCCACAGAAATGTCTGGGAACTTGCAGGTGCCTTGGTGGAAGAGTGGGGTAACATCTCACAGCAAGAACTGGCAAATCTGGTGCAGTCCATGAGGAGATACATTGCAGTACTTAATGCAGCTGGTGGCCACACCAGATACTGACTTACTTTTGACCCCCCCTCCATTTTGTTCAGGGACACATTATTCCATTTATGTTAGTCACATGTCTGTGGAACTTGTTCAGTTTATGTCTCAGCTGTTGAGTCTTATGTTCATACAAATATTTACATGTGAAGTTTGCTGAAAATAAACACAGTTGACAGTGAGTGGACATTTATTTTTTTGCTGAGGCAATGGAGGACGCATATGGTGAAGTTGATGTGGGGGCTTTTGGCAGCTGGAACCATCACTCCAGAAGATTCTTTCCCCGCTGTTTAGCCAGGAAGAACATCACTTGTGATCTAGATGAGGTGCTATGGCCAGACCAAAATTGGAGGCAGCCTGTATTTTCTCTTACATTTTGCAAGTGTTTTTGTCTTTAGAGTTTGTCTTTATTTTTGTACAGAAAACCCTTTCTTACTGAATGTTTTTCCTGGTTTTCTGCTGTTGGGTATGGGAAGTGTTACATACAAAACACAAGTGTTCAAAAATACAGAATTTTGGAAATAAATGTTTTTGTTACTGTATTGCTTTTGTTTTATCTACATTTGAGTAGGTATACATGACTGTAACAATCTTTTGCAACCGGCTACAGTGTAACACTGAAAAGGCATAAACCTACTGATGGGCTATTCATAGTAGTGTTTTGTGTTGAGCACATCAGTATGTTGTTGGTTGGTAGACAGATCTACAGTTGAAGTCAGAAGTTTACATACACCATAGCCAAATACATTTAAACTCAGTTTTTCACAATTCCTGACATTTAATCCTACTAAAAATTCCATGTCTTAGGTCAGTTAGGATCACCACTTTATTTTAAGAATGTGAAATGTCAGAATAATAGAGAATGATTTATTTCAGCTTTTATTTCTTTCATCACATTCGCAGTGTGTCAGAAGTTTACATACACTCAATTAGTATTTGGTAGCATTGTCATTAAATTGTTTAACTTGGGTCAAACATTTCGGGTAGCCTTCCACAATAAGTTGGGTGAATTTTGGCCCATTCCTCCTGACAGAGCTGGTGTAACTGGGTCAGGTTTGTAGGCATCCTTGCTCACACACGCTTTTTCAGTTCTGCCTACACACTTTCTATAGGATTGAGGTCAGGGCTTTGTGATGGCCACTCCAATACCTTGACTTTGTTGTCCTTAAGCCATTTTGCCACAACTTTGTAAGTATGCTTGGGGTCATTGTTCATTTGGAAGACCCATGCGACCAAGCTTTAACTTCCTGACTGATGTCTCTTCAATATATTCACATAATTTCCTACCTCATGATGCCATCTATTTTGTGAAGTGCACCAGTCCCTCCTGCAGCAAAGCACCCCCACAACATGATGGTGCCACCCCCGTGCTTCACAGTTGGGATGGTGTTCTTCGGCTTGCAAGCCTCCCCCTTTTCCCCCAAACATAATGGTCATTATGGCCAAACAGTTCTATTTTTGTTTCATCAGACCAGAGGACATTTCTCCAAAAAGTACAATCTTTGTCCCCATGTGCAGTTGCAAACCGTAGTCTGGCTATTTTATGGCGGTTTTGGAGCAGTGGCTTCTCCCTTGTTGAGCGGCCTTTCAGGTTATGTTGATATGACTCGTTTTACTGGTGGATAAAGACACTTTTGTACCCGTTTCCTCCAGCATCTTCACAAGGTCCTTTGCTTTTGTTCTGGGATTGATTTGCACTTTTCACACCAAAGTACGTTCATCTCTAGGAGACAGAACTCGTCTCCTTCCTGAGCGGTATGACAGCTGCGTGGTCCAATGGTGTTTATACTTGCGTACTATTGTTTATACAGATGAACGTGGTACCTTCAGGCGTTTGGAAATTGCTCCCAAGGATGAACCAGACTTGGCTGATTTCTTTTGAAAGCAAAGAGGCACTGAGTTTGAAGGTAGGCCTTGAAATACATCCACAAGTACACCTCCAATTGACTCAAATGTCAATTAGCCTATCAGAAGCTTCTAAAGCCATGACATTTTCTGGAATTTTCCAAGCTGTTTAAAAGGCACAGTCAATTTAGTGTATGTAGAATTGTGATACAGTGAATGATACGTGAAATAATCTGTCTAAACAATTGGTGGAAAAAGTACTTGTGACATGCACAAAGTAGATATCCTAACCGACTTTCCAAACTATAGTTAAGAAATTTGTGGAGGTTGAAAAATAGTTTAATGACACCAACATAAGTGTATGTAAACTTTCGACTTCAACTGTATTCATATGACTCATTTATTTTTTTACATAACAGTTTTGAATGCAATGTTTGCTTTTGCTAGAGATTGGTAGAGTTTTGCATTTTGTGTTTGTGGTTTTGTGAAAATGGCCTCAAGATTCAGCATACGTGTGTAAACAATTGTGGAAAACTAACATTAGTCAGTTGTGGTCAATTCATTGTTGAAATGGTATTCAGTCCCAACCATGGCCTTAAATCTATGCAGTTTCACTCTCAATTATTTGAATGAACTCAAAGCCAGTTGTAAAGATGGTCAGATATATTTATTAAATATGGTTCTTTCCACAGGCAAGACCCAACCAAAAAAAAAAAATACATGTTTTTAAGAACAAAAATAGGTGATAGGTTTGTGAATCCTGAGCAGAAGGCCTCAGACACCCCCACGTCTCTCAAAACAGAAAAGCATGAGGGGTATGGGTTTATTTCTTTGTCTCATAAATCCATCTTCTAGTCATTCATTAACATGGGTTAAAGCAGACCAAAAATGCATTTTCTATAGTCTCCGGTATGGGGGGGGGGGGGCGCTCTGTACAGTGTAGCATTAGGTGTTTTACAGTGTGCATCTACGTCGATATGTTACAGTTCATCTCTGATATGAGTGAGGCATCACAGAGCCCGTCTGTCGATGTTGGTGAGGCTCTGAAGAATAATTATTAAGTACTTTACTTTTTTACATTGTTCATTTACAATTGACTTTGATTCGTTCAAAAGGAAGCATGTCATTAGGTGGCGGGTTGATTTCCTTCTGTCATTCATACAAGGGTAGTTACACAAATGCTCCTTTTCCTCTGCCATCCCTCTCACCAATAGGAAGTGAATAGATGTTATATACACATGACATAGGTTCATGGTGAAGTTCTAACTATAATCTAAATGATGGTTTGCAGTGGTCAGAACAGATTTCAACGCAGACTGCTTTGTCACAGCTGATGGACTAGGGCTTGTCCCTCCCTCACCAGACAATCAAAACAAAAAAAGCACCAGAGGTGTTGGTAGAGATTTCACATTACAAGAGAGAAAAATGTCAAAAAAATAAACATCTGCAAACTAAGAGAAGGACAGCCTAAAGCATCAAGGTTGGCATGGCAGGTAATGTGTTGCTGACATACTAATAGAACTTGGACTGGTATGGGGTTTACTACCTATAGGAGAATGTGCACTGGCATGGTGTGGGGTTTGCTACCAATGGAAGAACTTGCACTGGGGTGGGGTTCAGGGGGTTTGCACTGCAGAATGTTATCGCAGGTTATTCTATTTGACCGGCGATGGCACAATATCACACTATAGCTCAAGGGAGCTGGAACACCTACGTATCCTTGCACAGAGATGATGCATATGACCTTGTAGGGTTTCAAGGTGGGATATACACTGCGTAACACTAACAATCATTGTCCCTTCAGAAGGCTGCTCAGTTACTTAGCTACTAAGTCTATGAGTAAGAAAAAAGGTCACTCGATGATTTTCATTCATTTCATGGCAAGGAAACATTGTGATTTTACTGCATTTTTGGACATCTTTTGCTGAATACATGAGCATTCATTTAGTGGGTAGCAACTAGCACTAGGAAGCACTTCTGGTACTGACATTTCTGTTGTATGCATGTGACATACAGATCAACATTCTTAGCAGGGAAAGTCAAGTAACTAATCAATTTACTATCCCAGAAAGGGAGTTCGTGCACCACACTTGCAAAAAATAAATAAATGGCCACGGGAGATAGATACATCCATAACTAAATGTCTCCTTTTCATTTCGTGTTTATTTCTCTCCATTAGTAGCAACTGCTTTGCGTCGGGTGAACATACAGCATTTGAGACGAAGGCTATATAAATCGCTCTCTCTCAAAAAATAACACGACTTAATAAATTAAATAGGCAGGTAAATGATATAAGAAGAGTAGCAAGGTGCAGTGCCATGGCAAAGCAAAGCTTTGAGTGCCAGTGATAAACCTGCCACTGCAACAGACCTAGAAGCCCCCAACCCCGGCCACCAGTCAACACCACTCAGTCACAACATGTCTCTCTCAGAGCTGGTGTACACAAACAGCCAGTAACAAGCACCCATAGAGGTCCTAGAACTCAAAAGTATAGGATCTCTATGCAAGTACCATTCTATCAGGCAACTACAAAAAAAAAAGGAAAATAAAGGGGGGGGGGGGGGGGGGTCCCATTACCTGATTCATAAAATGGAACCACTTATTTGATCCATGTCCTCTTCTGAAGCAACAAACCTGTGTAGGCTACACACAACCACGGAGTAAAAACTGATGATCGTCCTCCTTGAGTCATGTTCTCACAAATTTCAACAGTAAAGGATGTTGGTTCTTGACTCGAGCCCAGAAAAAAAAGTAAGCGTTTCCTTTTCGTCGACAGCTCCAAGTTTACACATAATCCAAGGTACAACAAGACTGGATAATCTCAAGTGAAGGTACCATCCACTCATCCAGACTTTAAAAGCACAGTGCAGTCAAAAATGTGATTCTTGTTTGTATGAATATATATCTCCACACTATGAGGTTGGAATAATATTGTGAAAATTATAATGCCCTTTTAGTGTAAGGGCTGTTTGAAAGGACGGCCTGAAATTTCTGCCTGTTTTGGTGGGAGGGTTTTGGCATTCCATGGTGACGTCACCCTGCTGTAAATTGGTTAATAGACCAATAAGTTCCAAACCCCTCTGCAAATAACAGCTAATTTACAGTTATCCCCTCCCATACCACGGCCAGACAGTCCTAGCGAAATTCTTCCTTGCGAAATTGCTCTTTGCTAAGAAGCTATTGGTTTGTTTTAAATTTAAAATGTTTTTATTTTTATTAAATATCACAGTAAGGTACTTAATTGTTACCCAGAAATGATTTGATATAGAGATAAAAACAGCTGCATTGGACGTTTAATCACCATACTCTTATCTTGGTGCAGAGTTGGAGGGGACTCGAGTCAGGGCTACTGAATACTGGTTTTTATTCAATGACAATACTGACAGGCTGATGGGTAGCTGGCTTTTGTTGATAGGAGTGGATGTGCAGTTGGGGTTGGAGGCAGTCTTCCTCTTTTCTGGAGGCAGCCATGCAAGCGCAGCACAATCACAACTACAGGTCCAAAAAACCCAGGCACCGGACCAAACACTACAATCACCCTTAAAAGCTCTATAAAACTAGAGCCATAAGTTATGGTTCAACTATAAAATCCTCTCTACGTTTTCAGTCTCCTTTTAAAAACCAGCCAAAAAAGGGGAAAAAAATGAATCATACATAGATTTTTCAGTTTTTAAAAGCAGAGGAAAAGCTGAAATTCTTGCATATTTTATGGGGTATAATATAAGGGGGATTGCRAAAATGAGGTTGTGAATCAAGATTTGGTTTTTAAAATGACAAAATAGCTTATGTACATTGGTAGTTCTGTGCAATGTTTCATTTTTTGTTGTTTTACATGGCTGGATATACTGTGGTAGAGAGAGAGACATCTTTCTCTACTCTTGGCCAAATCCTTCTGTTTCCTCGATGGCAAAGAGCAGCTTCTCCTTCAGCTGTTCAAAGCTTTTGTACGGGGGCAAGTCCAGCCTGTTAAAGCTGAAGAAAATAAGCAAAAATCCAGTAATTGAGTTTGAAAGCAAAACAAGAAACAGTCATTGTATTAAAGTATGACATGATTTACACCCAACACATTATTTGACATTGAAACATCATTCATTGATTTGATTTACAAGCAGGGTGTTGCCGTGGAGACGGACCACTCACCAAGTGTGACTCCGAGGGAGCCAAGTGTCTTTTCCGACCTTCTCAATGCAGAACTTCTGGGGCCCGTTACTACCTGCAGAGACAGAGAGAAAGATGAGGTGAACAAAATAAATCACTGCAAATACTTGCCAACTAAATAGCCGTTTCCCCCAGTACTATCTACGTTATCCACAGAAGAGGGTAATTAAGTCTAAGACAAGCAAGCCTTCTCCGAGCCAGAACGGCACATAGATAAATCCTGACTAATTGTTCAACCCCATATCAGTAGACATGGAGGTTAGTCTTGTGTGTGTGTCACTAACCCATGAGCTCAGCGAAGCCCCCTAGAGGCAGTCTGCAGGTCCCCGTAACAAATTGCATGAGTCTCAGACGCACCTCGTTGTCCACCTCCTTCACCAGCTGTACACACACACACACACAGACGATTAACACTGCGACAACATTAACACATCCTTACCAACATATACCTACCTACCTACCTACCTGTACCCCATCTGTACAGAAACATATGGGAATTCAGGGCAAGTGGTGTCCAAATCACTAAGGACTTAAAATGCTCCACACACAGTCGTGAAGAAGGCGTGACAGCCACTTTTCCCCTTCAGCAGGTTGGAAAAGTTTGGCAAAAGGTTCTACAGCTGCACCATTGAGAGCATCTTGACTGGCTGCATCACTGCTTGCTATGGAAACAGCACCACCCTTGATTGCATGGCACTACAGAGGGTGGTGCGGACAGCCCAGTACATCACTGGGGCCGAGCTCCCTGCCATTCAGGACCTCTATATTAGGCGGTGTGAAAGGAAGGCCCAAGCCATAGACTGTTCGCTCTGCTTCTGCACAGCAAGTGGTACATCAAGTCTGACACGAACAGGCTCCTGAACAGCTTCTATCCCCAAGCCATAAGTCTGCTAAATAGCTAACATAGTCCGTGTAGCCATTTTGAGAGTTGACCATTGTATTTTATTTTTAGACTGTAAACACTCACAGGGCCCTACACATGCACAATGACACTCCAGCACACACACAATCCATAATTTGCTTAAAACCCACATGTATACTGACTCTACACACAATCATATATGCTGATGCTACTCTGTTTATCATATATCCTGATGCCTGGTCACCTTACCTCAATAAACGTCTACCTCCAGCACTCCAGTATCCCTGCTCATTGTAAATAGTATGCTTGCTTACTTTCTCGTGTTCTTATTTTTTTTATACATCTTGTGTTTTTGTATTACCTTGTTATTTTCTTGCATGACATTGTTATTGATTACTGCATTGTTGGGTTTAGAGCTTGCAAGAAAGGCATTTCACTGAAAATAAAGGCAGTCGCGGAGACTGAACCCATGACCTTGGAGGCTCGGATGTACCTACCTGCCAGAACCAGATGATCTGCTTACTGTTCCTGGTGTAGTGGCGATACACAGTGTTTCTCTGCCAATCCTGTAGGTCCACCTCCTGCATGCCACACAGCATCACCTCAAGCTCCTTCTCATCAAAGTACTGGAGCCACTGCAGAGGCACCACCTCGTTGAAGCCGTCCAGAAAAGCTTTGGTCTGGCCCTCCACGCCACGGGAGAACCGCCACTCTGCCATCAACCTGTAGGAAACATGATGTAGTGACAGTTATGATTAGAAAGATGAGACCCTAAGCAGCCTCAGGTTTGATCAATGTAAGGACTGCAAAGATGACAAATATTTAGCTAGTTGATATCGGGCCAGTTTAGGACACAGATTTAGCCCAATCCTGGATTCAAAAGCTTGTTCAATGGAGAATCTCTATTGCAAGTACCTTTAAGCAAAAAAATCCATAACACAGCAGTAAGATTAGCAAAATGAAGACGTACGTCACTAAGCGGCAGCACTATTATCACCATGTTAACATGATACTAAAATACATGGGCACAATTGCTCATCGCATATCATTGGATGCCTCTGCGTCTCCGTGAACAAGCTGCTCTGTGATCGGTCCGTCACTCGGGCGGCGCCTCCTTCCTTACCCGATGTACTCCTCTTTGTTCTCCTCCGTCACCAGGAGGTCGCTGCCGTCAGGCTTCAGGTCATGTGACGTGAGCTTCCCCAGGATCTCCATGTCCACAGAGAAGTACATCTCTAGACTACACTCCTCGATGTTGTTATCCCTGTCATGAAGGACAAGCACCATTATATATAGTACATCTCTAGACCACACTGCAGGATGTTATTATCCCTGAAGTGAAGGACCACAGAATCAAGGCTAAGCTCAGGTCCAATGTTAAGAGAGAAATACACCTCTAGCCCCACACTTGTCTAGGTTGTTATCCCTGGAGATGAGGAGAGAGCACCAGTGTAAGCTGGCTAGCACAGGACCAATGTTGATTTCCTCGATGTTGTTATCCTTGGAGAGACGGGGAGAATGCTATGGACTAACATAATGTAGTAGCAGGCGGAAAATAAAACGCCTGACCTGGGCACCCACATCCGGTTTTCAGGGAAAAATACTATCTAGGTGATGCTGTATCCCTGAAAACTGGATGTTTTACAGTTTCTTCTGACCCGCTAAGGGTGGCTCAGGAATAAACAAAGTACATCTCTAGACCACACAGTTGTTATCCCTACACAGGAGAAAATTGCTTAGGGGTTTGGTAGTCAATGATTAAAATGGGTAATCACCTTCCTCATATTGAGTTGCACCCCCTTTTGCCCTCAAAACAGCCTCAATTCGTCGGGGCATGGACAAGGTGTCGAAAGCGTTCCACACGGATGCTGACCCATGTTGACTCCAATGCTTCCAACAGTTATGTCAAGTTGGCTGGCTGTGCTATGGATGATGGACCATTCTTGATACACAAAGGAAACTGTTGAGCATGAAAAACCCACCAGTGTTGCAGTTCTTGACACACTCGAACCGGTGCGCCTGGCACCTACTACCATACCCCGTTCAAAGGCACTTAAATATTTTTTCCTGTCTGTTCACCCTCTGAAGAGCACACATACAACCCATGCCTCAACTTAAAAATCATTCTTTAACCTGTCTCCTCCCCTTCATCTACACCGATTGAAATGGATTTACCAAGTGGGATCATAGCTTCCACCTGGATTCACCTGTTCAGTCCATGTCATGGAAAGAGTAGATTCTTATGTTTTGTACATTCAGTGTACAGTGCATACGGAAAGTATTCAGACCTTGACTATTTCCACATTGTTACGTTACAGCCTTATTCTAAAATTGATTAAATAAAAACATCTCAGCATTCTACACACAATGCACCATAATGACAAAGCAAAAACTAAAATATTAAATTTACATAATTTCAGACCCTTTATACAGTACTTTGTTGAAGCACCTTTGGCAGCGATTACATCCCTACTGCATGATGCTGCCACCACCATGCTTCATTTAGGGATGGTGCCAGGTTTCCTCCAGATGTGACGCTTGGCATTCAGGCCAAAGAATTCAATCTTAATTTCAAAAGACCAAAGAATCATATTTCTCATGGTCTGAGAGTCTTTAGGGGCCTTTTGGCAAACGCCAAGCGGGCTGTAATGTGCCTTTTACTGAGGAGAAGTCTGGCCACTCTACCATAAAGGCCTGATTGGTGGAGTGCTGCAGAGATGGTTGTCCTTCTGGAAGGTTCTCCCATCTCCACAGAGGAACTCTAGAGCGCTGTCAGAGTGACCATTGGGTTCTTGGTCACCTCCCTGACCAAGGCCCTTCTCACCCGAATGCTCAGTTTGGCCAGTGGCCAGCTCTAGGAAGAGTCTTGGTAGTTCCAAACTTCTTCCATTTAAGGAATGATAGAGGCCACTGTGTTCTTGGGGATTTACATGCTGCAGTAATGTTTTAAGAACCGTCCCCAGATCTGTGCCTCGACACAGTCCTGTTTTGGAGCTCTACAGACAATTCTTTCAACCTCATGGCTTGGTTTTTTTTCTCTGACATGCACGGTCAACAGTGGGACCTTATATAGGCAGGTGTGTGCCTTTCCAAGTAATGTCCAATCAATTGAATGTACCACAGGTGGATTCCAATCAAGTTGTAGAAACATCTTAGGGATGATAAATGGAAACAGGATGCACCTGAGCTCAATTTCGACTCTCATAGCAAAGGGTCTGAATACTTATGCAAATAAGGCATTTCTGTTTTATTTTTTTAATACATTTGCTAAAATTTCTAAACCTGGTTTCACTGTCATTATGGTGCATTGTGTGTAGAATGCTGAGATGTTTTTATTTAATCAATTTTAGAATAAGGCTGTAACGTAACAAAATGTGGAAAAAGTCAAGGGGTCTGTATACTTTACAAATGCACTGTATATGCCAGTTAGCAGATGCTTTTATCCCTGTGCGAATGGAACCCACAAACTTGTGGTTCCTGGCCAGGATGGGTCAAGAGAGTGGTAGGTCTGCCTACCTGATCCAGATCAGAGAGTTGTAGAACTCAGGGTCGATGGACTCCAGGTCTTTAATGATGAGCTTCTTGTTCAACATGCGTTTATAGAACGGCAGAGAGAAGCCTGTGTCGATGAACTTCCCGTGGAAGAGGGCCTGTGGACAGGAGAGACCAGGAATGTTCACATGATTCTGCTGAAGGAGTGTTTGTGTATGCAAGACTATGTACATGATCTCAGTGCGTGTGCTGTACCATGGCTATGAATCGTCCTATAAAGCAGAAGTAGGAGAGGTGGTCAGGGTTGATGGTGGAGGCTGGGTTTATCTGCAGACAGTAGTTACTCTTGCCAGCGTACTCAAAGAGGCAGTACATGGGGTTGAGCACCTCGTGGGATAACAGGAAGAACCACTCTCTGTGGGAACAAGAGAGAGTGAGGGAGTCAGAAGTGAAGACTGGCAATGAAAAAAAGATCTGGAACGTAATTTTATTATGCATGTTTCTTTCAAACAACAAGTCTGGAATAATCTTACTGACAGGCATATGGTTACAGAAATGTCCTAAAAGACATAAAGGGTGATTATCATTGTGTGCAAATGCGATGTGAGTGGTTGTGACAGACCTGGCTAGACCACCGTAGTCCAGTCCCTCTTCTCCTCTGAAGATGACGTACAATCTCCTCCTCAAGTCGTAAGGTTTCAGGGCCATAATCTGGAAACACAAATACTAGCATTAGCCTACAGAGAACCAGCCACTGTTAAAACATTTTACCCAGAGTGAAATGTGGTTTGCAGGCAGGGGTAACATAGTCCATAACATAAAACACAATCACCATCCTGCAACTTATCACATGTAATAATACAATTGTCTTACTTTGAGTTGCACAAATGATATACAGTCAGTGAGGAACAATGTGACATGCCATAAGGAACTGTACGTGTGTTTGTGTGTTGCTGCCTGTGTGTCTCCTGCATATTATGTTCTTACAACCGGTTCCACAGATGGAGACCAACTCTTACTTGTTGGAAAGAGTCTTCGAACAACGTCTGCCTAGACACGGTGATCTTAACATGGCTGGGGAGTGCGTTGGACTGGAGAAAGAAAGACAAAGTGGCTGTGAAATCAAACCGTGACTGGAATGTGCAAAACAACCATCCCTTCATCCGAACTAAAACAATCCAAACAGAAGAACATAGGGAGAGTAATATTACCTGACAGAGGTAGCGGAAGTGTGCTAGTTTCCACCTGAAGCTGCGCTCGTACGCTATCTGTGGGCCTTTGGTGCTGAGGAGGGAGTGGCAGAGGTTAGAGGTCAGGGACAAGGGGCACAGTAACAGGATATAACTAATCATCGTCATGTGGCCAGAATAATTGTTTGATGAAGCCATAATGAACTGGAAAAATATCCCAAAAGATCTTAAAATGATTCAGGGATGTTGGTGGTTTTCTTGAATATGTAAATTAAACAATAACAAGCAGAGAGGTTTGCTGCTCATTGCATCACAAGACACTAACTAATGACTGTTTCATGAGCAGTTGCTCTTAAACAGGCCCAGTCTGTCATACGTACAGCCCCCCCCCCAAAAAAATCAAGAGTTCAGTCCACTACTTACACAGAGGACTTCCCTGTGCGCGGATCACTGAAGGTGGTGGTCCGAGTGTTGTGATCTACGAAGTAGCGGACGCCCTCCCGCGTGTACCGGATCTCCCAACCCTGAGGAAGAGGGTCCTCATTCTGGAGCCTGGAGAGAGGGGGGTGAGAGGCAGAGCGAGCAAGAGAGAGCGAGCGAGCATATTAAAGAGAGACACTACTAAATTCTGTTTTTGATAGATACTATCAGATCGACATGGCGTTGCCACAGAGCTAGCTGGGCTCACCCTTGTGTGCGGGGATCTTCCCACTGTGTTGTCTTGGTGCTGTGGTTGACAAAGTACACCCGGTCGTTGGAGTCCACACGTCGCTCTGGTGGGGGGAAAAACACAGGAGAGAACAGTTTAGCTCACACAGCAACATGCAAGTAGAGAGAGAGGAAAGAGAAACAGAGCTGGTAGTCCCATCCACCAAACTACCAGGTGTGAAACAGGAAAGAGACTCTGGGGGTATGCTCATTTTGTATATAGCAGACCTAACCCACTATTAAATTAGTCAAAACAGGAACATTTTACATCTGGCTAATTAAATAAGGAAATTATCTCAGAGAAAAATGTCGTGTGCTACCTATATCCCCCCAATAGAATCCCCATACTTTAACGATGACAGCTTCTCCATCCTAGAGGGGGAGATCAATAATTTCCAGGCCCAGGGACATGTACTAGTCTGTGGCAACCTAAAAGCCATAACCTGACACCCTCGGCACACGGGGGGACAAAAACCTACGTGGAGGTGACAACATTCCCACCCACATATGCCCCCCTAGACGCAACATAACCAACAAATTCGGACACGGGGAATGTACATAGTCAATGGTAGGTGTCGAGGGGACTCCTATGGTAGGTACATCTCTTGGCAGTAGTACTGTAGACTACTTTATCACTGACCTCAACCCAGAGTCTCTGAGCCTTTGGCCTGGTTTGCTAACTACCTCTCTCAAAGAGTGCAATGTATAAAGTCAGAACATCTTCTGTCTCAGCCACTGCCTGTCACCAAGGGTGTACCCCAAGGCTCGAGCCTAGGCCCCACACGCTTCAATTTACATCAACAACATAGCTCAGGCAATAGGATGAGAGCTTCCATTTATATGCGGATGATACAGTCTCATACGCAGCTGACCCCTCCCCGGATTTTATGTTAAAGGCTCTACAACAATAGCTTTCTTAGTGTCCAACAAGCTTTCTCTGCCCTTTACCTTTTGTTTTGGAGGTGTTCAAAACAAGGTTATGTGGTTTGGCAAGAAGAACGCCCCTCTCCCCACAGGTGTGATTACTACCTCAGAGGGTTTAGAGCTTGAGGTAGTCACCTCATACAAGTACTTGGGAGTATGGCTAGATGGTACACTGTCCTTCTCTCAGCACATATCAAAGCTGCAGGCTAAAGTTAAAGCTAGACTTGGTTTCCTCTATTGTAAATCGCTCCTCTTTCACACCAGCTGCCAAACTAACCCCGATTCAGATGACCATCCTACCCATGCTAGATTACGAAGACATAATTCATAGATCAGCAGGTAAGGGTGCTCTTGAGCGGCTAGATGTTCTTTACCATTCGGCCATCAGATTTGCCACCAATGCTCCTTATAGGACACATCCCTGCACTCTCTGTATACCTGTCGCAAGACCCACTGGTTGTTGCTTATTTATAAAACCCTCTTAGCCCCKCCCCCCCATCTGAGATACCTACTGCAGCCCTCATCCTCCACATACAACACCCGTTCTGCCAGTCATATTCTGTTAAAGGTCCCCAAAGCACACACATCCCTGGGTCGCTCGTCTTTTCAGTTCGCTGCATCTAGCGACTGGAACGAGCTGCAACAAACACTTAAACTGGACAGTTTTATCTCAATCTCTTCATTCAAAGACTCAATCATCGACACTCTTACTGACAGTTGTGGCTGCTTTGCGTGATGCATTGTTGTCGCTACCTTCTTGCTCTTTATGCTGTTGTCTGTGCCCAATAATGTTTGTACCATGTTGTGCTGCTACCATGTTGTTGTCATGCGTTGCTACGTTGTCGTCTTAGGTCTCTCTTTAAATCAAATCAAAGTTTGTCACGTGCGCCAAATACAACAGGTGTAGAACTTACAAGCCCTAACCAACAGTGTCGTCTCTCTTATCGTGATGTGTGTTTTGTTCTATATTTATTTTTAATCCCAGCCCCCGTCCCCGCAGGATGCCTTTTGGTAGGCCGCAATTTTAAACAATTTGTTCTAAACCGACTTGACTACTTAAATAAAAAAGAGCATTCAGTCAGTCCACTGACACCCCCTCAGATCAGAGCAAATTCAGAACTTTGCTCAAACATGAGGCATCAAAGCCAAAGAAGCTAAATAATATAAAGACAATGCTATAGATAGGAGAGTAGTGTGGAAATCTATCAAAAAACAATTAGGCAACAACAAATTCAATCCCTTCTAGACAATTTCCTGGACAAAATGAATCACTGTAATAGTGAAGGTGTAACTTGGCAGTAAACCTAAACACTATTGTTGACCTCTCAGCTTCCCTATCAAATCTAAAAATGTCAAGAAGACAACCGAAGAAAATTAACGACAAATGGTTTGATGAAGAATGCAAAAACCGAAGAAAGAAATTAAGAAACCGATCCAACCAAAAACAGAGACTGGTGAATCACTAAAACAATACAGAAATACACCACAGGAAAATAACAGCACATCAGAAAATCAGCTCAATATAATTGAAGTATCCATTTATTCATTTTCCCTTTTGTACTTTAACTATTTGCACATTATTTAACACACACAATGACATTTGAAATGTCTTTATTCTTTTGGAACTTTTGTAAGTGTAATGTTTATCTATTTCACTTGCTTTGGCAATGTAAACATATGTTTCCCATGCCAATAAAGCCCTTAAATTGAATTGAGAGAAAGAGAGAGAGAACAGGAGGAACAGACAAGACTGCAAATAGACGACAAGAGGTGAATGTTCAAAAAGGATTGGTATGACAGAAAGAGTCCGAATATGCATGAAAAAAATATATACAAGATCATTTTAGTATCAATCTTGTACATCTGGCCACGAACCAAGCCAAGATAAACCATGATGAAATCCAAACGGTGATAGACAGTGAGCCAACTATGGAACAACCTCACTACAGATCAAATAGTGAACACAGTCAGTGAGAACAATCAGAACATCACAAACTCAGAACTGAACTTACCCCAACCAGGCGGCAGCGGTCCCAGAGGGTCGTTTTCTGCCGACATCATGGAAGCCTGGATGAACCGTGGAATGGAGATCACATACACATGCATAAAGCATCGATAGGGAAGAGAAGGAACGAAGGCAAAATAGTCCAAATGAGATGATTTCCCAACTAAAGTGAGTAACTGCGTTAGTGAGTGACTGAGCAGCTAGCTAGCCAGCCATCAGCAAAATGCTGACTACATCAGATCCCGCCATGGTAGTCAGTGTAGTGTGCTAATCATCGTCAGAGCAGATGAGATTACAGGAGAGTTCAAAGGGTTAGGGGAGCCCAGTGAAACCTCTCAAAGCACTACATCAGAGGTGTCAATGTTGGCTATAGGGACCAGGACTGAGTGATAACTAACAATGAGTGATGTGAGGTCATGGGGTGAGACTACAGACAGACATGTCTATCGGTAAGATTAAGATTCACTCATGTCTGTGCCTTTACAATCAATGATAGGATTTATTTTAAAAGGCTGATTAAAATGAACACATGGATACGCATACAAAAAGTGAAATCTACTAGATTTGTTTTACATAAAAGCCAGGAGTTCTCCTGTAGCTTCAGACCAGAGGCCTATCTGGTTTGTTTATGCTGCCGAGTAATTGGTTGATGATCATTCTGAGAATAAACTGAAAACACATTCTATAATTTGATTGGCATTTAGCTGATGGCAGGGACCCTGGGTTTATTTGATGGGCCAGAAAGGTCAATATGAATATGCAATATGTTACACCGAAATGACATTTGCTCCTCACAAAACAGAAAAGTGTATCGTTGCCTACAACTGAGAATTGTATTTCCTCTCAAAATACAGAGGTATCTTTAATGTAGCTAACATACAGTACATTAAGTATTCACACTTTTTGGTTGTGTTACAGCCCAAATTAAAAACGGATTAAATTGAGATTTGTCGTCACTGGCCGACACGCAATAGTCCATAATGTCAAAGTGTAATTATGTTTTTTTTAAAGAAATGTTTACAAATTGATTAATGAAAACTGAAATGTCTTGAGTCAATAAGTATTCAACCCCTTTGTTATGGCATGCCTATAAATGTTCAGGAGTATAAATGTGCTTAACAAGTCAAGTAAGTTGCATGGACTCACTGTGTGCAATAGTATTTAATATGATTTTTGAATGACTACCTCATCTCTGTAACCCCACAAAGACCAAGGAGGTTTTCCAAAGCCTCGCAAAGAAGGGCAACCATTGGTAGTTGGGTTAAAAAAAAATGTAAGAAGACATTGAATAGCTCTTTGAGCATGGTGAAGTTATTAATTACACTTTGGATGGTGTATCAATACACCCAGTCACGACAAAGATCGATCATGGTGTCCTTCCCACCTCAGTTGCCGGGGAGGAAGGAAACCACTCAGGGATTTCACCGAGGCCAATGGTGACTTAAATACAGTTCGAGTTTAATCGCTGTGATAGGAGAAAACTGATGCTGGATCAACATTGTAGTTACTCCACAATACTAAACTAATTGACAGAGTAACGCGAAGGAACCCCTATATAGAATAAAAAAATATTCCAAAACATGCATTCATTTCGCAATAAGGCAGTAAATTAAAATAGCAAAAAAAACTATATATCCTGAATACAAAGCATTAAGTTTGGGGCAAATCCAACAACACATCAATGAGTATCACTCAGGTTAAAGAAGGATTCTTAAGCCTTGAGACAACTCAGACATGGATTGTATGTGTGCCATTCAGACTGCGAATAGGCAAGACAAAATATTTAAGTGCCTTTGAACAGGGTATGGTAGTAGGTGCTGGGCGCACCGGTTTGAGTGTGTCAAGAACTGCCACGCTGCTGGGTTTTTCACTCAACCGTTTCCTGTGTCTCTCAAAAATGGTCCACCACCCAAAGAACATCCAGCTAACTGGACATAACTGTGACGCATTGGAGTCAACATAGGCCACAGTGTACAACCCGTGCTCCTAATGTTTGGTACACTTGGTGTACGTGGAAGTTGCTAATGAAGACTACATTGCATGTTCCTGAGTGGCCTAGTTATACTTGACTTAAAATGTGGCGCTAAAATCTACAGCAAGACTTTAAAAATGGCTGTCTAGCAATGACCAACAACCAGAAAGACTCATAGCTGTAACCACATATTGACTCTGGGGTTTGAATACTTATCTAAATCAAGATCTATGTGTTTTATTTTTCATACATTGTTTACAAATATGTTAAAATTGTTCTTCCACTGACATTTAATCCCACTTTGTAACAACAAAATGTGGGAAAAGTAAAGGGGTTTGAATACTTTCTGAAAGCACTAATATTTCCTATCTGACATAACCAACGATTAGTTGCTGGGGGCAGGAGGAAGACGAGGTCCCTACCGAGTAGAGGTATCTCTGGTTGAACTGGTGCATTGCCCCCTGGAGCTGGCTGCGCTGGGACTGCCATGCCTCAAAATTACGCACCGACTCCATGGTGGGCCTCTGCCACGTGGTGGTTCTGGTGTTGTGGTCCACATAGTAGATCCTGCCTCGGTCATCCACACGCCTTTCCCAACTGAGAGAGCGAGAGAAAGTATATCTATTATTATATGCCATTTAGCAGCGACTTAGTCATGCGTACATAAATTTTTCACGGATGGAGACAGAAGACCAATATGCAATATGTCCTACTATAAGGGATCGACAATAACAGATGGCAGAGAGCAGATCCTGGTAACATGCTGACATTGTGTTAGTCAACACAGTGCAAATAGCCATCTTACTGACCCTGGCGGGAGGGGCTGTGGTCTCTCCCATGTTGTGGTTTTAGTGTTGTGATCCACATAGTAGGTTCTTCCATGAGGATCCTTCCTCTGTTCCCACCTACAGAGCAATACACATGGTCACAAGACAGGATGACAAACTCAACACAGATATTAAAACACGACTGACACAGGTACAGCAGAAACACAGTTAAAAATCCAGTGAGACGTCACTTACCCAGGGGGGAGGGGGTCTGAAGTGCCTGCGTTGGGGGCCTGTTGTCTGGGCTTGGCCTCATCTGCTTCTGCCACACTGGAGCCCCCTGCTGCCTCCAGAGTGGAGCTGGGGGTGGAGGAGGCTGGGGCTGCCTGGCCCGAGGCTGAAGAGGAGAAGGGGGGAGCAGCAGCACTGTCATGCTCAGTGGAGGGAGTCTCTGTGGTGGGTTGAGGGGGAGAGGGACCAGTTGTGGAAGTGGAGGCTGGGTTGGTGGCTGGGGCAGGGTCAGACGTGGCTTCGCTGCAGTCCTCAGGGCCGTCTGCAGGGGGCAGGGTCTCGTCTGTGGATGTGGTGGGGGCAGGAGCAGCGGCCTCACCTTTAACTACAGGTACAGAGGGAAAGGACAATTGAAAAGGAGTGAAAAAGAGCAAGAGAAAACAGAAAGGACAACAAATCGGTGAAGAAAAGAGATTCAACAGCAGTGTTAAAGGTATCAAAAAGAATAAACATTTGTTTTGGCCTTATGGCTATTAGCCCATAGAAACTCATTGAATAAGAGCTTCATACACAGACAAACATAGTAAAAAAAACAAACATGTAAATTGAAGTTTGTTTTGAAGTGTCTGTCCTACATCTGAGAGATATAAAAAGACCAAACCACTAGTTTGCTCCAATTGGAGGGGGGGTGGTAGGGTAATAAAGGAAATACATGAAGAAGAAAAAATTCACACACACGAGTGTGTGTATATGCAAAAAAATATATATGGGGGATTGGAAGTGATGCAGACAATTAGATTGTAGCTTCCATCAATCTGCAATATGAAAGCTGATCTACCTCCTGAAATAAAAAGACCAGGAAACTACTGCAGTTTGATTTTTTTTTTTTTAGATGTATTTAACCCTTTATTTTAAGCAATAATATATATTTCCATTAATTTTTTAAAAACTGGTACCCGGCTACCTTCAGATTAGTCTTGTGGGCGTCCAAAACAACCGATATGTACGTGCTCATGAGAGTCTTAATGTGTCAGATCGGCTGTACCGACTTCAAACGAGTCCCGTGATGTTTGTGGGGGGGTCGTAGAGCAAAGAGGAGAACCCCATCATGTTCATGAGTCTCAACAATAATAAAATAAAAAATATTTAAAACACATGAAAATGTCATTGATTTTACAGAGTTAAAGTTCATGAGGAATTCTGTCAATTTAAATACATTCATTAGGCCCTAATCTATGGATTTCATGACTTGGAATACAGATATGCATCTGTTGGTCACAGATACCTTAAACAAAAAAAACAAAAAAATGGGCCTCAGGATCTCGTCACAGTATTTTTGTGCATTCAAATTGCCATCGATAAAATGCAAATTGGGTTTGTGATCTGTGGACTACGCCTGCCCATACCATAACCCCACCATGGGCCACTCTGTTCATGTTGACATAAGCAAACCGCCCGCCCACATAACGCCATACACGTGGTCTGCGGTTGTGAGAACGGTTTGACCTATGGCCAAATTCTCTAAAACGACGTTGAAGGCGGCTTATGGTAGAGACATTAACATTAAATTCTCTGGTAACAGCTCCGGGGTACATTCCTGCAGTCAACATGCCAATTGCACGCTCCCTCAAAACATCTGTTGCATTGTGACAAAACTGCACAATTCAGTGGCCTTTTATTGTCCCCAGCAGAAGGTGCACCTGTGTAATGACAATGCTGTTTAATCAGCTTCTTGAAATGCCACACCTGTCAGGTGGATGGATTATCTTGGCAAAGGGATAAATGCTCACTAACAGAGATGTAAACAAATTTGGCAGAAATAAGCTTTTTGTGTGTATGGAACAATTTCTGGGATATTCTATTTCAGCTCATGAAAAAATATATTTATTTTCAGTGAGGTTTGTAGAACAAACCGTTCGGATGCTAAAGACACCTTTCACTGCAGATGTGGAAGGGCGACATTGGCGGATGCAGTGATTGAGACGCAGCCCATGCAACAAACAAAAAAACATCTAGCTTAAACTGAAGGACATCCGGGCGTGGACATAGACTCTAAGGGGTTAAACAATGATTCCAATGACCTACCTTAATATGGTTCAAACCTTACTCCAACCATTCTCTGAGAGCCTAGCTAACCATATTCCCCCTCTCCACTGTGGCTTGCCGAAATATGTAAGCTTAATCACTGCTCTCCTCGGTGTCTGGCTGATCCCTCCTAGGGGCTTTCTTAGAGCCAGAGGTGCTGACAGGACAGCAGCAGAGAGGGATTACAGGCTGATCTAAATGAATCCATTCTGTTCCCTCGGATCAACTCAACCATGAACAAGGCTAGAATAAAACAGTAGGGAAATTAACTCTGCAGCAGCCCAGCTATGTACACTGCAAACGTCAGGATATTTAATATGAAAAAGACTTGCTAAAGGGCAAAAATTCTGCATTTTGCTCTGTCCCACTGGGCACCCTCTGACTTCTAGGAAGAGTAAGTTTTCACCATCATTGTAAAGCCTTATTTTGTCATTTCTAGAGATTAATATTTACTTAATGTGATTACTTTTTATGTAAACAAATAAACAGGTCAACTGTTACGTGAACTGAAATCTCACTTTAATATGGTTTTGAGCAGTATGTAAACATTAAAGTGACCAGTGATTCCATGTCTATGGGGCAGCAGCCTCTAAGGTGCAAGGTTGAGTAACCGGATGGTAGTCGGCTAGCAATGGCTATGTAACAGTCTGATGGCCTTGAGATTGAAAAACAGCTTCTATCTCCCTGTACCAGCTTTGATGCACCTGTACTGACCTCGTCTTCTGGATGCTAGCGGGGTTAACAGGCCGTGGCTCGGGTGGTTGATGTCCTTGATGATCTTTTTGGCCTTTGTGACGTTGGGTGCTGTAGGTGTCCTGGGAAGCCAGGCAGTGTACCCTCGGTGATGCGTTGGGCACACTGCCTGCGCCACCCGAGCCACCCTCTGGAGAGCCCTGTGGTTGCGGGCAGCGCAGTTGCCATACCAGGCAGTGATACAGGCCAACAGGATGCTGTAAATTGTGCATCTAAAACTTTGAGGGTCTTGGGGGCCAAGCCAAATTTCTTCAGCCTCCTGAGGTTCTTCACCACACTGTCTGTTTGGGTAGACCATTTCAGTTCGTCAGTGATGTGTACGCCGAGGAACTTGAAGCTTTTCACCTTCCCCGAGGCCCCATTGATGTGCATGGGGGTGTGCGCCCTCTGCGGTTTCTTGAAGTCCACCATCAGCTCCTTCGTGTTGTTGAAGTTGAGGGAGAGATTATTTTCCTGGCATTACTCAGCCTACAGGGAGAAGGTGAGGGCCCTGGCAGTCTCATTGTCGGTGATCAGGCCTACCACCGTTGTGGCGTAGGCAAACTTAATGATGGCGTTGGAGTCGTGCTTGGCCACGTAGTCGTGGGTGAACAGGGAGTACAGGAGTGGACTAAGAAAGGAAACGAGGGGCCCCTGTGTTGAGGATCAGCGTGGCACATGTGTTGCCTACCCTTACCACCTGGGGGCGGCCCGTCAGGAAGTCCGGGATCCAGTTGCAGAGGGAGGTGTTCAGTACCAGGGTTTTTAGCTTAGTGATGACCTCAGCCTTTCAAAGCACTTCATTGCTACCGACGTGGCGGTAGTCATTTAGGCAGGTTACTTTTGCTTTCTTGGGCACAGGGACTATGGTGGTCTGCTTGAAACATGTAGGTATTACAGACTCGGTCAGGGAGAGGTTAAAAATGTCAGTGAAGACACTTGCCAGTTGGTCAGCGCATGCTCCGAGTACACGTGCTGGTAATCCATCTAGCCCCGCAGCCTTGTGAATGTTGACCTGTTTAAAAAGGTCTTGCTCACATCTGCTACGGAGAGCGTGATCAGTCATCCGGAACAGCTGGTGAACTCATGCATGCTTCAGCATATTCCCATGAAAACTGATTGAGATCAAATGGTTGGTATGCATATACCGCATGGACATTTCGCCTTTTGGATGTCAAAATCAATAAGGGACAGTTTCCCGGACAAAGATTAAGCCAAGTCTTAAACTAAAAGTCACTTCAATGGAGAATCTCTTACTACAACAGTGACAACCTGTTTTTCTCAGCATGACATGTGGGTGAGTGAACATAACCCATAGGTTATATTCAAATGAGGTGCTTCTCTCACCAGTACTATTGGCCACGTCACTGTCGGTGGGGGCGAGGTTGGGCGTGGGCTTGGGGATGGCCGTCTGGTGGGTCGGGGAGGATGCTGCGTCGCCGTTGACAACAGGGGCGGGGCCGGGGCTGGAGTCGCTGTGGGCAGAGGAGGTGGAGGGACCCTCACTGTCCACCCCGTTATAGGTGGGAGCACCATTCACTGAGCTGTAGGAGGAAAAGTTTACAATTGTAATCTCTGCATGTGAATAAAATATTTGATATGAAGGTAATGTATTGTATACAGTGCATTCAGAAAGTATTCTGACCCCTTGAGTTTCCACATGTTTAACGTTACAGCATTATTCTTTTTACACTCTCAATCTAAAACACAATACCCCATAATGACAAAGAAAATCAGGTTAAACCTTTTTACAAAAAAAAAAAAATGGAAATAAGTATTCAGATCCTTTACTCAGTACATAGTTAGACTTTGGTATGACGCCACTAGCTTGGTACACCTGTACTTGGTGAGTTGATCTGCAGAGAAGAATGGGAGCCTCTCAAGCTCTGTCAAGTTGGATGGGGAGCATTGCTGCACAGCTATTTCCAGGTCTTTCCAGAGATGTTCGGTTATGTTCAAGTCCGGGCTCTGGCTGGGCCATTCAAGGACTTGTCCTGAAGCCACTCCTGCGTTGTCTTGTCTGTGTGCTTATGGTAGTTGTCCTGTTGGAAGGTGAACCTTCGCCACAGTCTGATGTCCTGAGCAGGTTTGTCAAGGATCTGTACTTCACGCCGTTCATCTTTTCCCTCGATCCTGACTAGTATCCCAGTCCCTGCCGCTGAAAAACATCCACACAGCATGATGCTGCAACCACCATACTTCACCGTAGGGATGGTGTCAGGTTTCCTCCAGACGCGATGCTTGGCATTCAGACCAAAGACTTTAATCTTGGTTTCATCAGACTAGAGAACCTTGTTCCTCATGGTCTGAGTGTCCTTTAAGTGCTTTTTGGCAAATTCCAAGCGGCCTGTCATGTGCCTTTCATGAAGGAATGGCTTCCGTCTGGCCACCCTACCATAAATGGCCTGATTGGTGGAGTGCTGAGAGATGGTTGTCCTTCTGGAAGGTTCTCCCATCTCAACAACAAAGGAACTCTGGAGCTCCCTTCTCCCTCAGATTGCTGAGTTTGGCCTGGCAGCCAGCTCTAGGAAGAGTGTTGGTGGTTCCAAACTTCTTCCATTTAAGAATGATGGAGGCCACTGTGTTCTTAGGGACCTTCAATGCTGCAGAAACCTTTTGGTACCCTTCCCCATATCTGTACATCGACACAATCCCGTCTAGGAGCTCTACGGACAATTTTAATTAATTATGCTTTTAATTTTGCTCTGACATGTACTGTCACCTCTGGGACCTTATCCACACGCACACTCCTTTCCAAATCATGTCCAATAAATGTACCACAGGTGGACTCCAATCAAGTTGTAGAAACATCTCAAGGATGATCTATGGAAACAGGATGCACCGGAGCTCAATTTCAAGTCTCACAGCAAAGTTTCTGAATACTTGTGTAAAAATAGAAATACCCAGTTTTACATTTTTTACAAGTTTTATAAAAACCTGTTTTAGCTTCATCATTATAGGGATTGTGCGTAGATAGATAAAATACTAATCAATTTTAGAATAAGGCTGTAACGAAATAAAATGTGGAGAAAGTCAAGGGGTCTGAAAAGTTTTCGAATGCTCTGAAGGTACAAAGAGACTTCATAAAAATACTGAAATTCTCAATAAACCGTCAAAGAAATATCAAGTAAAATATCAGTACAAATATAGGGTTGGGCAGTATACCGTATACCAGTATTGATGAATGGACCAGTTTGAGTTTAACCTTTAAAATGTCATTTCAATGTTTGGTTTGTTAAATGTGATACACAATTCCGGCGCTTATAGTTTACGCCATTTGATACTTGAGTCCTCTCTCGCTCTCCTCCTGCATGCCGCTAAACACACCAAGCAGTACCCCGTTACTAAAGGAGAAAGCAGTTGCTCGACCAGAGCCACAGCCACTCACTTAGCATGGTCAGATGAACGCAACCATGTTGGTAACATGCTGCTTTCAACAAGCGTTCAATAATTACACAAACTAATAGTGCATCTTACTGTCAGCAAACTACTGTCTGTTAGTTTGTCTTTTCTTAGCAAGGTGCTGCCACTATATTCCAATTAGAGAATTAGAATAATCATTATATTTTCATGACTTCAAACAGTTCAATTAACTAGGCCTAGATGTTTTGCCCATATCATACTGCGTGGCAGAGTCTAATTGATAATAAAAGTGCAGGAAATCCAGAAATGTATGAAAATGCTGACTATTTTTGTTTGGAGTTGAATTGAACAGTATAAAATGGAGAAAACTGATTTTCAATGGGGCTATCATGTATGTGTTGCAACTAAAGGTCGACCGATTAAGTCGGAATGGCAGATTAATTAGGGCCGATTTCAAGTTTTTCATAACAATCGGAAATCGGTATTTTTGGGCGCCGATTTGCCGATTTTTTAAAATTGATTTTTGAATGTACCTTTATTTAACTAGGCAAGTCAGTTAAGAACACATTCTAATAGCGTTTCAAACATCACTCGCTCTGAGCCTTCTAGTAGTTGTTCTGTTGTCGTTGTGGCTGTTGTCGTTGTGTTGCTGGTTCGAGCCCAGGGAGGAGGGACGGAAGCTATACTGTTACATTTGCAATACTAAAGTACCTATAAGAACATCCAATTGTCAAAGGTTAATGAAATACAAATGGTATAGAGGGAAATAGTCCTATAATTCCTATAATAACTACAACCTAAAACTTCTTACCTGGGAATATTGAAGACTCATGTTAAAAGGAACCACCAGCTTTCATATGTTCTCATGTTCTGAGCAAGGAACTGAAACGTTAGCTTTCTTACATATCACATATTGCACTTTTACTTTCTTCTCCAACACTTCGTTTTTGCATTATTTAAACCAAATTGAACATGTTTCATTATTTCAGGCTAAATTGATTTTATTGATTTATTTTAACTTAATATAATACGTGTTCATTCAGTATTTTTGTAATTGTCATTATTACAAAAAAAATAAAAAATAAAATCGTCCGATTAATCGGTATCGGCTTTTTTGGTCCTCCAATAAATCGGTATCGGTGTTGAAAAATCATAATCGGTCGACCTCTAGTTGCAACCCTAGGATCATGAACTACTCAAAGCATTTTCCCAACTTTAATTTTTGAAACATAAAACACCGTAAAAAAAATAATATTTGTCCATATCGCCCAGCCCTACAAATAGGACACGGCAAATAAGGATGTAATGCTGAGTTATCCACATGTGTGCAGAGACAGATCCTATGACCTATGTGATGGTGGGGTTAAACATGGGGGCAGTAGGCTAGACTCCCCATGTGTCAGGAGGCCCCTCGTTTAGACAAACCACCTTGAGACAACGCGTCTTCCCACAACACAATGGGGGTGACGAATCACTGTCTGAAAGCACTACTAATGATGGAGCGTGCCTGACAGCATTCTCTGTAGACTAGTGTGTGTATATATATATATATATATATATATATATATATATATATATATATATATATATATATATATATATATATATATATATATATATATATATATATATATATATATATATATATATATATACACACACACACACATATATATATATATGGTGTTTTGAGTGTGTGTTCTGAAAATGTCCATATCTGTTTTCTGGCCAGGATAACAGCACCACAATACCTCAGAGCGGCAAGCAGAAATGTTACTACCTCCATTAACCCTCTTCCTGTTTTTCAGGCAGGCCACGCACATGCAGCCAACTCCACTTCCTCTGTATCAATGCTTCTGTGGCACGTCAGAGTACAGAGGGTATGTGAGTGCGTCTATGTGAGTGTGTGTGTGTGTGTGTGAGGGAAGGACTTGTGATGCCAGTCTTTCAGAGTGGGAGTAAAGGGAGCCTGGGCGCTCCGCCCTGCGTATGTCCTGTTCTGTACGGGGCACTAGTGACGCAGTCCTTGTTCTGAGAAGAGGCAACGCTTTGTGACATTGAGACTATTGTCATGCAGGGCAGAGGATGAGGGAGAGAGGGGGCAGGGTGCTATGGTGATGAAACAGGCAAGACTGAAGGAGAGCCTTTGTGTTGGTTCACAAGGTTTCGTCTCTGCACTCATTGCCACAGACCAGACAGACATACAGGTCCCAGGGACAGATGTAACTAGCCTACATGAGGCAGGCAGCACATGCAGTATATTGCGCCACAATGTGGACAACCCAAACACACCACTAACACAATCAGTCTGGGCAGTGTTTTTGCTGGAGGTGGGCGGACACACGCACACGATCCACAGTAGGTTGTGTATACTGTGAAAGTCAGGCCTAGTGGGACAGTGGATGTGTTTTAACAGCTGGGAGAAGGGGCACAGGGGTTATAGGAAGTGTAGGAGAGAGGGCGAAAGGGGGGAGACGGAGAGAGAGACAACACAAGTGCAAAGGCAGTGTATGCAGTCATCACAGGCTGGACGCAGCAGTAACTGCAATGCAGATGAAGTCTGTCTGCCATCTCCTTCACCTCTCGGTCTGAATAAATTGCCAACATACACTTTTTGAGGATTCTAATACAACCCATATTAGCCCTGTTAACTGCACTTCTACAGAGTGAGTGAGATAATAAAGATTAGGGTTGTGTGGCTAGGCCTGCATGCAAGCAGTCCTGATTTAGGGACAGAGGGAGACAGAGGGACAGAACATGTGCAGTCGGAGCTCTGATAAATTACAAGGTGAGTTCTAATATCCCAGGCTTCTGAGAACGCTCCAAGAGCCGGACAAATATAGTCCCTACCACAATGACGTAAGGCAGGAAAACCGGGCTCTATCTGTGTGTGTGTGTGTGTGTGTGTGTGTGTGTGTGTGTGTGTGTGTGTGTGAGACGACCGCATTGCCTTTCAGCATTGGCTTATGGTTGCTTCCAATATAAGCGGCACCACATTTTCTGCTGATACAATTCTTTCCGCAGCCATCTAAACCAAACGTCTCTGCTGACTCAGTGCCCATTCATTCACAACATGGTTTTCTGCCAGGAGTTCTTCTCTTACCTGTTGGGAGCCCTTGATGGAGTGTCCCCTCCATTTTCATGAATGGCATCGCCGTTCTGCTGGACTTCTGAAAGGGAGGCGAAGGCACTGTTATCCTAAACAATATTCTACAACTAAACAAACACGCATACATACTATAAATAAAGCCAAAGATATGATGACAAGCCACACGCATACTAAAACAGACAGCCAGACACACACAGCGGTACTCACTGGTAGAGGTGGCAGTGTTGCCGTTGAGCAGTTGTTCTTGGTTGACGGTCAGACCGTCTAGGAACACAGTCAGCTCTCCCGTAGCAACCACAGCCCCCTTATTGTCCAGCACCAGCTTCAACACCTCCTTCACGTTCTCCACTGAGGGAGGGGAGACATAACATGGCAGAGACAGGATGGAAGAGAAAACAGCTATTAGTAACACTCATTAGTGAGAAAATGTCTGATACTTTCAAGTAGGGCCCCAAATACTGTAACAGCATTCTTTCTAAACCATTTACTGTGGAATACTGTGCCCAACAGCAGAAAGGCATCCTGCAGCTCATCCTGAAGAGTAAGAACAAATTCTTTGAGGAAATAATATCAGAGCTGATATCCTGTTCAGCTTGTTGCCTATTGACATTGTTCTTGTCAAGGTTAGAACATAAAAAGTCGTGAGGAATAAGAGATGAGGCGGGCTGCCAACTACGTACATTTCCTGTCATGCTGCTCCAAGGCCTGGAGGAGGTCCAGAGTGGCTTTCCCCAGCAGAGCATCAGCCTTCAGGGTGTGGTGACTCCACACCTTAAAGTCCACCTGCGTGTGTGGCCTGACATTTCTGCAACACAGCGGTCACACATCAACTATACCGCATGCACACGTGAGCGCGCACACACACAGAAAGTGACCTGGACACCTGTTAGGCTACACAACAGTGTTCATTTCTTATAAAGCCGTAATGTGCGTCCAAGCCAATTTCCCCCCTGGGAGCAAACATGTTTTTCTTATCGTATCTTACACCAACTAACTGGTGGTTTCTTTATCCAATTCTTCTGCTATAGAAACAAACTACCAGCACTATTACAGCACATTCAGTGCTGATATGCTTTTCAGGATGCACAGCATACATTAGTCACAATATCACCATGACTCAATGCAATGACTGTAAGGCCTGTTACCCCACTGACTTTACGTCGCTCCACTGAAGTCAATGGGCAGACAACCTGGTTTTTGTCTTCCATCCAACCATTTCATGCAGATTAATTACCCGACACAAAAAAAGTCACAACTAGGATTAAGGAAACGGGGACTGCCGGAACAATTTTATAAAATGTCAACAGACAATTTAATCATTCGGGATTTTTTTGTGTCTAAAATTAGTTATTCATTATTTTTATGTGCACTACGTCAACACACACTTTAATCCCAATAAATCAGTTTGATGGAAACATGTCTGGTGGGAAAATGTGCATGTTTTATCCAGATTTTTGAATATTCGCTTGAAAACCTGTTACCAATTGGATGAATACCTAGCTACAGACAGCCAGCCAGATAGGAAGGATCTTGTGACTTCTAGCAAGGTGTCACAACCTGGGGTGATATGCAGCATTTGATAATAATGGTAATTCATGTTTTTCAGCCATCCTTAGAAGGGCTCCCTCATCAATCTGAACATGTCTGCGTTCGTCTGGGCACAGCCACTGACAGCGCTCTAATCCAATCAGCTCTATACACAGGACACGCTTTAACAGGGAGAGGTCTCAGCGGTCTGTCTGTGGCATACACAACATCTGAAGGGAAGGGAGACTCAGGAGTCCATCTTGTCGTTACCCTGTTAAGACTTCAAAGAGTTGTGTTTAGGCATTGATTTTAAATCGCACCTCCATGCTATGATACAATGACTATCGCATTGGCCATTTCCCTTGACAATTACAATTTCTTGAGCCTTTGATCACACTCCCTCTTCCAGACTTCCCTCTCTGCAGATCAGACCGGTTAGTATTCCTCACAGGCACGGGTCCCCTCCCCCTCAGAGACCGAGGGCTGCCTCTGACTGCAGAATAAAGAACTACCCTGGTCTATAGAAACACAGGCAACCTAGAGAGAGTGCAAGAATGAGAGCTAAGAAAACAGAGACGACCAGAAAGCGTACAGAGGCAGATGCCGGAAGTAAACAAAAAAAAAGACAAAGGTAGTAAACACATCCAGATTGTGCCCCAAATGGCATCCCCTGGCCTAGTCGTTTAGGTCAAAAGTAGTGCACTATATAGGGAATAGTGCCATTTGGGACACATCTTCAGTAAATCCTTCTATAAGCCGTTTGATAAATGGAAAAGCTGATAGCTAACCAAGTGTGTTTAACCCCAATGCAAATGGTGGCCCTCTCAGAAAATACAGTGCAATATACCAGCAGTGTTTTGCACTAGTGTCAGCTGTCTACAGACTCACTTTCAGCCAGGTACTTTTTCCACTTAAAGTACCTATTGATAGAGCAGGCGATGAAGAGAAACACTCCTGGTTTAACAGTCTGCCCCACCACTTGGTACATGGGTGTGTGTTGTGTGCGCTGGGGTTGGTTGCGTCGGAATTTCTTTACATGGAGTGTGGCAACGAGTCAAAATCCACTTAGCCTATTGTTTTCTGGCACATTAATTTATTCATTTTCCTGTGCACGGTCCGATATTACCGGCCCAGGGGGCCAGTGGATCTCGTCAGTCACTGGCACGACAGAGCAATTAACTTTTCAGCACATTTTTTCCATTCCAGTTCAACATTTACCTGCTCTGTCACAGACTACCATTGGAGACCTCGCGTCTACCATTGAGCAATAGGATTGGCCGTTCATTCAAGCACCACCACGTTCTGTCCCACGAGTCACAACTTCGAGCAGTACATCAGTTGATAGTTTCACACAGCACATGCGAGCTGTCCTGAGCAAAAAGTAGCACCCAGCAATCTACTCGCTAGGCTTATTTATTTTAGGGAAAGGGATTTGCAAAACCAAACCTTCAATAGTGAACATACTAGCAATACGTACATTTTTTGCGAGCCATGACGAGACGTAAAAGGAATTCGAATGTTGAAAGAACGCCTGGATACAGCCGTTAGCCGTGGTATATTGGCCATATACCACACCCCCAACATGCATTATTGCTATTATAAAACTGGTTACTAACGTAATAAAACAGTAAAAGGTTTGTCATACCCGTGGTATACAGTCCGATATACCCCAGGTTTTAGCCAATGAGCATTCAGAGCTCAAACCCGGTTTATAAAATTGTAAATAAATCCCTTTCCTGCATAAAAATCTAATAAAGTGTTATTGGTCACATACACATATTTAGCAGATGTTATTGTGGGTGTAGCGAAATGCTTGTGTTCCAAGCTCCAACAGTGCAGTAATATCTAACAATTCACACATATCTAAAAGTAAAAGAATGGAATTAAGAAATATAAAAGTATTAGATTGAGCAATGTCGGAGTGGCATTGACTAAAATAGGGTAGAATACAGTATATACATATGAGATGAGTAAAGCAGTATGTAAACATTATTAAAGTGCCTAGTGTTCCATTAAAGTGGCCAGTGAATCCAAGTCTATGTATATGGGGCAGCAGCCTATAAGGTGCAGGGTTGAGTAACCGGGTGGAAGCCGGCTAGTGATGGCTATGTAACAGTCTGATGGTCTTGAGATAGAAGCTGTTTTTCCAGTCTCTCTGTCCCAGCTTTGATGCACCTGTACTGACCTCGCCTTCTGGATGATAGCGAGGTGAGCAGGCCGTGGCTCAAGTGGTTGAGGTCCTTGATCTTCTTTTTGGCCTTCCTGTGACATCAGGTGCTGTAGGTGTCCTGGACGGCGGGATGTTTGCCCCCAGTGATGCATTGGAAAGAACCGAACCACCCTCTGGAGGGCGGTGCAGTTGCCATACCAGGCGGTGATACATCCTGACAGGATGCGCTCAATTGTACATCTGTAAAACTGAGGGTTTTAGGGGCCAAGACAAATTTCTTCAGCCTCCTGAGGTTCTTCACAACACTGTCTGTTTGGGTGGACCATTTCAGTTCGTCAGTGATGTGTACGCCGAGGAACTTGAAGCTTTTCAACTTCCCCCTGAGGCCCCGTTGATGTGCATGGGGGTGTGCTCCCTCTGCTGTTCCCTGACGTTGAGTGAGAGGTTATTTTCCTGGCACCACACTCCCAGGGTCCTCACCTCCTTCCTGTAGGCCATCTCGTCATTGTTGGTAATCAGGCCTACTACTGTTGTGACGTCTGCAAACTTGATAAACTACAGATGAATCCAACAGGAGAATTTGAGTGATGAGTTGGACAGAGGATCTCAAACTCTGCGGAATATATACTTGGACCAGTTTTATAAAAAAAATAATGTATGCTATTTTCTGGCAATTGTTTCGTTACTATGTGCCAGATATTAAGACGACAAACCATTGTAAAACGGCCCATTGTGAGATTATAGAAATTACAAGTCAGAGCACAACAGTATGAGTACTCCCTCTTAGACAAGGTGACTTTAAATCAATATGTTCGCCTGTATTTACCCCAACAAATGAAATGCTAATTAGCTGCTAAGGTGGCTATCATAAAGAAATACAAATGCAATGAGGATCTGGACGAGACTACCGAATCAAGGCAAAGGTAAGAATCTTTGGATTGGCCTCCCGAGTGGCGCAGTGGTCTAAAGCACTGCACCGCTAGTTGTGCCACTAGAGATCCTGGTTTCGAGTCCAGGATCTGTCGTAGCCGGCCGCGACCGGGAGACCCATGGGGCGGAGCACAATTGGCCCAGCGTCGTCCGGGTTAGGGGAGGGTTTGGCCGGCAGGGATATCCTTGTCCCATCGCGCTCTAGCGATTCCTGTGGCGGGCCGGGCGCAATGCACTCTGAAACGGTCACCAGGTGTACAGTGTTTCCTCTGACACATTGGTGGCTGGCTTCTGGGTTAAGCGGGCATTGTGTCAAGAAGCAGTGCAGCTTGGTTGGGTTGTGTTTTGGAGACCGCATGGCTCTCGACCTTCGCCTCTCCCGAGTCTGTACGGGAGTTGCAGCGATGAGACAAATTGGGGAGAAAAAGAGGTAAAAAGTTTTATTTTAAACAATTAAAAACATCTGATTAACTATCAAATGTTAGCTAAATGTAGTAATTAATAAATTGGCAAAATGTATTTACATTTACATGTTAGCAAAGGTGCCAGCTAGAGATGTGCAGGAGCTTGCAGGAAATTGTAGTCTTGCGTGGTCTACTTTGACACCAATTAGCATTTTCGAATCAGAGTAGAGACAAAAATATTGATAAAAGTCAACTATGTAAATCTCTCGGACAAGTTATCAAAACATCCCGCCAGGGTAATCCTACACAAAACACAACCCTTGTTTTAAGTGTTTTTAAAATCCCCTACAGGAAAAATGAATGTAACTATTTCCGTGTTTGACCGCTCTGTTTTATGACATCTCCACTGTGGGGCTCTATTGTCATAGGCTAGAGCAGGGTTTCCCAAACTCGGTCCTCAGTACCCCAAGGGGTTCACGTTTTGGTTTTTGTCTTAACACTACAAAGCGGATTTCAAATTAAGACAAAACACTAAAACGTGCACACCTTGGGGTCCTGATGACAGAGCTTGGGAAATGCTGGAATACAGACTAAAATGACTGCAATTCAACTTTGCCATGGTTTTCTTAGCTAGACGCAGGTAGCCTATTGCCCCTGATAGACCTACATCTAATTTCAGATTGCCTACATGTCGCGTAGGCTAAACGATTTAGCAGCTTGCTTAGTTCAAATTGACAAACTAATTCATTCAACATGAATAGTGAGGCGATTTCTAAGTAAGAAGTGATTGTGTTGCCCAATATCCTGCTGGAATAGGCTACAGAGGATGGGGTTGTAATTACAAATCACTGAATCAAATAATATGAACTGAATGGCTGTTGACATTGTTTCTTGTTCTGTAGCCTATTCTGACTGACTTAACATCAATCTCATTTAATTAACTAAACATGTCCATTAATATGCATAATATAGTTATAGGCTATTTATTAAATCTGTTTAGCAGCTCCAGTTAGGCTACACAAGTGGCACAAGTTGATTTGCGATGACTCCAGTGATATTGCCATTTTAACATATTTATCAAATGGTAGGCTACAATGGCATATCATTTAATAGGATACTTGGATGGCCAACAGATGAAAATGTATTATTGGCCACATTTAAATGGCATTTTCCACTGAGGAATCCCCCCCCCCCCATAACATTTTCCCTATAACAGGAGCACGCAAAGGAGTTCTGAGCACGTGTAAAACACGTCGCTTGATGTGGCTTTCCATGAGCAAAGTAGATATTAAAGTACCATTTGAACCACCTCCAAGCGACTTTTTCTAATGTGCTCTAGTGCACCACTAGTAGTTTCAGTACAATGTCACCGTTATTTCTTGATGCGCATCAGTTCCAGCGTGTTAATATGTTTCATGGAAAAAGGGTTGGAAAGTAATTGTCTCCATAATGACATTGTACAACTGGTAAAAAGTCCTGTCTGCTCCGTCTCCTCTCACGTGACTCAGCCAAAAGTGGACTCAGCTGCCGACTGCAGCACTCAACAAACACTCCTGCACTCACTACCTGATCGTGAAATATAGATTTTTAAAGAGAAATGCCATGGCCACGTTCACCGTGCAACTTAGAAGTAGGCCAAAAACCTGCAACCAATACATTTTCACCCGCAACATTGGTTACAAAAAGTTCCCCAATTTTGCGGGAAAATCAAGTACATGGCAACCTTGCCTAGCATTCCTCTTGTCTAGCCGACTATAGCAATGTCAATATCTCTTTTTGGAACGTCTGTCTTACAGGGGCAGCGTCCTATTCTCAAATCACATACTAATTTAGAAACAAAAATGAACGCAATTAATACAACAAAGAATAGAGTAATGACTTGCAATGTTAAAGTATACATACACTACCAAAAGTATGTGGGCACCTGCTCCTCGAACATCTCAATCCAAAATCCTGGGCATTAATATGGAGTTGGTCCCCCCATTTGCTGCTATAACAGCCTCCACTCTTCTGGGAAGGCTTTCCACTGGATGTTGGAACATTGTGCCTGAATGGAAGCAAGTCCCCCCAGCAATCGCATTAGTGAGGTTGGGCACCAGTCAAGTTCTTCCACACCGATCTCGACAAACCATTTCTGGACGTACCTCGCTTTGTGGACGGGGGCATTGTCATGCTGAAACAGGAAAGGGCCTAGCCCCAAACTGTTGCCACAAAGTTGGAAGCACAGAATTGTCTAGAATGTCATCGTATGATGTAGCGTTACAATTTCCCTTCACTGGAATTAAGGGGCCTAGCCCAAACCAGCCCCAGACCATTACTCCTCCTACACCAAACTTTACAGTTGGCACTATGTATTCGGGCAGGTAGCGTTCTCCTAGGTATCCGCCAAACCCATATTCGGCCGTCGGACTGCCAGATGGTGAAGCGTGATTCATCACTCCAGAGAAGTCCAATGGCGGCAAGCTTACACCACTCCAGCCGACGCTTGGCATTGTGCATGGTGATCTTACCTTGTGCTGTTATTGTGAAGTGGAAACGTCAAGGAGCAACAATGGCTCAGCCGCAAAGTGGTAGGTCACACAAGCTCACAGAACGGCACCGCCGAGTGCTGAAGCACTTAATAATCTGCCCTCGGTTGCAACACTCACTACCAAGTTTCAAACTGCCTCTGGAAGAAATGTCAGCAAAATAAATGTTCGTGAAGCTCCCAACGAACAGTTCTTGTGCTGACGTTTAAACCAGAGGCAGTTTGAAACTTGGTAATGAGTGATGCAACCGAGGGCGGATGATTTTTACGCACTACGCACTTCAGCGGTGCTGTTTTGTGAGCTTGTGTGGCCATCGTTGCTCCTAGACATTGCCACTTCACAATAACAGCACTTACAATTGACCGGGATAGCTCTAGCAGGGGAGAAATTTGACAAACTGACTTGTTGGAAAGGTAGGATACTAAGACTGTGCCATGTTGAAAGTTACTGAGCTCAGTAAGGCCATTCTACTGCCAATGTTTGTACATGGAGACTGCATGACTGTGTGCTCAATTATATACACATCTGTCAGCAACGTGTGTGGCTGAAATAGCCGAATTTGAAGGGGTGTCCACCCACACACACACTTAAAAAATAGAAAAAAATTACCTACAGGGGTCCTAAAATTCTATATCAAATAGCTAAATGATCCATGGTACGACCATCTTAAAACAATTCCATATGTTAGCAGAGCGAAAGCATACAAACCTATAGGCCCTGCATGACCCCAATGCATTTAAGAACTACACCATGCCAGGGCCAGCAAAAATTCTGTTCGGACCAGTAGATTTTTGGACAAATGGCTCGACCGGGCCACGTTGGACCATGGTGTGTTTCATAGGCGGCCACAGAGTGGTGGCGCATAGGCTGACTGTGCCTTGATTGACGAACAGCAAGCTGGACATTTTTCTTTTTTTAAGGTGTCGAAATGACTGAATAAAGTCCCTCATAAATCCTTACCATTCATAAATCATACAACGTAGTTATATCTCCATGGTATCAATTCAGGACAAGTAAACTAAAGATCCCGTTGGTATTTTTGATATATAGTCCATAAGGACTTGCAAGACATTAAAGTGAGTGACTCGTCAGTAGCCTATCGAATTGCATCGTTAAGAGAGCTTTGCATTTGGCTCCTTACCTGCTGTTAAATTAAGCCAGGAGACTATTACAGTATGCTTTAAAGGCCCTTTGCAATCAATTATTTTTGTCCTGTGTTTCATATACCGTACAACAGCTGATGAAACCAACACTTAAAAGGTATCAGTGTTATTTCCTGACAGTTGCTGGTTGAAAATACGATCTAGCATTAGAATGTACCAGAGGCCACCATAATAGAGCTGGTTTTAGAACCAGTCGACTATGACTTGCAGGCCACAGCTGAGCTTCAGACAGCTAGCTACTCCTATAACATGTAGCATACACAAAAACAAACCAAACAAACAGAGCCCTGGAGGTTGTCTGAGATAATTACCCCATCAAGGCAATTAGTGGCCTGGTTAATGAGTTTCTGAGGGCAAGTTTGATATGGCACCCTTTTGCCTTAGTGCACTACTTTTGAGCAGGCCCATAGGGCTCTGGTCAAAACTAGTGCACTATTCATACGGGATAAGGTGTCATTTGGAACACAGCCTGACATTTGGCTTTGACTCATTAAAGCCAGAGAACCATAAAAGCTGCTAGGTTACAGGCAGCTCTGCTAGAGTTGCAACTGAACAGATACAGAAGGGTCTTTTCAGCACAGTTCAAACCTCCGCACCAACAAGGGAAATAAAACAATAAAGCCAACAGGCTCTTTTTGGGAACAGAGTGTTCAGAGGAAAGCTACAGTATGTCTGCTTTGGTTTTTCAATCATCGTCATTTCCTTGTGCTGTAGGCCATCTGCCCAGATTGGATGACTAAGTATTAGAGATATTCAGACTTTTAGTTGTTAGTCAGCTCTCCCACAAGCCCACTGTGTGTTCTAATGAATCCACACTGTTCCCACCTCAGCACCACCCCCAGATTCCCACAGATAAATAAGACCTTTGAGAAAACTAATCTTTGTGTTTTACCATAAATGCTCAGGCATCTCATAAGTAACCTGGTTCCTGCAACAACAAAAAATAGTCTAGATTCCTTCTCCCTCTAGTCTTCCTATTCCAGTACAGAACACGTTAGATTGAAGCACTACAGAAAACGATTCATACCGAATTAACACACCACCATTGGTCTAACTCTAAAAAGAGTGGGACTTGATTCAGAAAGGAATACAACGTTGCTCGAGCATACCAAACAGACCACAGTAAGTGATTAAGGTGGTGAGCGAATTAAAATGGGCTACTCATGACACACATTACGAACACACACACAGAAGGTAGGGTTCCTTACAGAGTGAGTCGCTCATCCCACTTGGGGTTGGAGGAGCTGTGGGACTTTGCCGTGCGGCGCGACTCCCCTTCCGCTGTCACCTCCACATAGATGGACGTCCCAAACAAGCTCTTCTTCCGCTTGAGTTTGGCACAGGCAACGACGGCATGTAGCTGCGACGTCGGTCCGTGGTTATAGCTACACTCCGTTCTGGAAGAGGCCGTGGCCATGTCATACACCGCAGTGGAAGCCTGAAGATACACAAAACAAAGGTGGTCAAAACGAGGACAACCTTAAGAAAAGTCACCAGCAATCTAAAACGATGTGATATACAGTGCCTTCGGAAAGTATTCAGACCCCTTGACTTGATCCCCTTTGTTACGTTACAGGCTTATTCTAAAATGGATGAAATAAAACATTTCTCTTCAATCTACACACAATACCCCATAATGACAATGAGAAATAGGTTAAGACATTTTTGCAAAATTGAACATAACAGAATACCTTATTTACATAAGTATTCAAACCCTTTGCTTTGAGACTCGAAATTGAGCTCAGGTGCATCCTGTTTCCATTGATCATCCTTAAGATGTTTCTACAACTTGATTGGAGTCCACTTGTGGTAAACTCAATTGATTGGACATGATTTGGAATGGCACACACCGCTAGATAAGGTGCCACTGCATGTCAGAGCAAAAACCAAGCCATGAGGTCGAAGAACTTGTCCGTAGAGCTCCGAGACAGGATTGTGTCGAAGCACATATCTGGGGAAGTGTACCAAAAACAATTCAGCAGCATTGAAGGTCCCCGGGAACACAGCGGCCTCATCATTCTTAAACGGGAGAAGTTTGGAACCACCAAGACTCTTCCTAGAGCTGGCCGCCTGGCCAAACTAAGCAATCAGGGGAGAAGGGCCTTGGTCAGGGAGGTGACCAAGAACCCAATGGTCACTGACAGATCTGTGAAAGTGGGAGAACCTTCCAGAAGGACAACCATCTCTACATCATTCCACCAATCTGGCATTTACAGTAGTGGCCAGACGGAAGCCACATGACAGCCCGCTTGGAGTTTTCCGAAACAAGATTCTCTGGTCTGACGAAACCACGATTTAACTCTTCGGCCTGAATGTCAAGTCTGGAGGAAACCTGGCACCATCCCTATGGGTCACCGCATGGTGGTGGCAGCATCATGCTGTGGGGATGTTTTTCAGCAGCAGGGACTGAGAGACTGCTAAAGATCGAGGCAAAGATGAACAGAGCAAAGAGATCAGAGAGATCCTTGATGAAAACCGGCTCAGGACCTCAGACTGGGGCGGAGGTTCAGCTTCCAACAGGACAACGACCCTAAGCACATAGACAAGACAACGCAGGACTGGCTTCGGGACCAGTCTCTTAATGTCCTTGAGTGGCCCAGCCAGAGCCCGGACTCGAACATCTCTGGAGAGGCCTGAAAACAGCTTTGCAGTGACGGTCCCCATCCAACCTGACAGAGCGTGAGAGGATCTGCAGAGAAGAATGGGTGAAACGCCCCAAATACAGGTCTGCCAAGCTTGTAGCATCATACACAAGAAGACTTGAGGCTGTAATATCTGCCAAAGGTGCTTCAAAGTACTGAGTAAAGGGTCTGAATACTTATGTTTTATATTTAATACATAAAAAAAAAAAGAAATGTGCCTTGTCATTATGGGGTATTGTGTATAGATTGATTAAATCGTTTTTTCCCCCCTCATCAATTTTAGAATAAGGCTGTAACATAAAATGTGGACAATTCAAGGGGTCTGAATACTTTCCGAATGCACGAATATGTGCTTCCAATTACAATGAAATGTATTCGGACATTGAACTCCTTATCCATTAATGACTTGCCCTGCAATAACTTTTGACTTCCATACCGAGTATCACGATACCAAGAATGACACCACAGCAAAACAATGAAGTTATTAGCCAAATCTTTGGCCAATTTAATCATAAGGGGGACATCGGTTGATGACTGCGCTGATATACAGAGTTGATCCGTGAGACATTTGATAGAAATGGCGACCCGCGGAACAATACAAAAAATTATATTAAAATTGAGGTGGTCACTGGCTTACCACACACAAAAAAATACCCAATAATGTCAAAGTGGAATTATGTTTTCTAAATTTATACAAAATGAGAAGCTGAAATGTCTTCGGTCAGTAAGTATTCAACCATTTTGTTATGCAAGCCTAAATAAGTTCAGGAGTAAAATTGTGCTTAACAAGTAACATGATAAGTTGCAATAATAATGTTTAACATGATTTTTGATTGACCACCTCATCTCTGTACCCCACACACACAATTATCTGTAAGGTCCCTCAGTCAAGCAGTGAATTTCAAACAGATTCAACCACAAAGACCAGAGGTTTTCCAATGCCTTGCAACGAAGGGCACCTATTTGTAGATGTTTTGAAGTTGAAGTTACTAATTACACTTCGGATGCTGGGTGGCATAATCTGTCAGATTCTCTGTAATAATGGTATGGGAATAATAATGCATTTTTATTTTGTAAAGTGGTTTCTTGCATCAAACACTTTCAGTCACCTTGTCTAAAGGACAAGTGGATAAAAACAGGTTAATGTCATGCCCTGCATGATTTTTTTTTTTTTTTATCTCACGGAATGTATTGTAGGCTGAATGATAGAACAGCTATTTTAACGTGTTAAAATGTTACGGGATTCATTTTCTTCATTGTTTTTGACGGGTAGGCCAATCGGCTAGGCCTACATTACGATCAAATAGTTTTAACAGTGTCCAAGTAGGATACTGTGGCTAACTTAAAAAGAGGGTACAGCCTCTGTTCACAGTAAACGTGCGCTGGAAGAATTGCACCGAATTTTCACAACGTTCAAGCTTGCGCTCGGCAGACCAGAAATTACCTCTGTCTAAAACAATGAGGGAACATTGGTTATAGGTATGACTGTCATCGGCAAGGATTTTTTTTTGAGGGATGGGGGGGATAAAAAGCACAAAGCACAGGCAAAATCCTTGAGGAAAACCTTGTTTCGTCTGCTTTCCAACAGACACTGGGAGACAAATTAACCTTTCAGCAGGACAATAACCTAAAACACAAGGCCAAATATACGCTGGAGTTGCTTACCAAGACGACATTGAAATGTTACTGAGTGGCCTGGTCACAGATTTGACTTAAATTCAGCTTGAAAATCTATGGCCAGACTTGAAAATGGCTGTCTAGCAATGATCAACAACCAACTTGACAGAGCTTGAAGAATTTTTTAAAGAATAATGTGCAAATATTGTACAATCCAAGTGTGCAAAGCTCTTAAAGACTTAGCCAGAAAGACTCACAGCTGTAATCGCTGGCAACGGTGATTCTAAAATGTATCGACTCAGGGGGAGTTGAATACTTATCTAATAAAATATATATTTTTAACTTTCATATTTTTTTTTATACAAATGTTGGAATGTTTCTTCCACTTTGACAGAGTATTATTTTGAGTTGTCAAAAAACAACAATTAAATTCATTTTAATCTCACTTTTGTAACAAAATGTGGAAAAAGTCAAGGGGTGTGGGTACTTTCGTATCCTTGGCTAACATTAGCTCGAGCTCACATCCAGGGGGGGGGGGAAAGTACTAGAATGGCAAATATACATCCCTACTCACGATTGGTGCGTTTTGCAGAACCCTCCGGATCCTCAGCCGACTCCGTGGCCCATGATTGCCCTGTAACAGGAGACCGGGAAAAGTTAGTCATGCACTGTCAGCTGTTATATTAACACTGATCTGGGTTGTGCAAAGAAGGCTTTAACCTAACAGAACCAGTCACAGGGAAAAGAAAAAAGGGGGAACTTTCTTTATCTGAACAAAGTGTTGATGTAAGGTTTGTTTGGTAAAGAGGAGTGACAACATGAATGTCCTTAAACTGCCAAGATAAAACAGCTCCCACAAGATCCATTCCCTTCCTGTCCAAACACAGATGGGGCGCTAGGAGTCGTGTACTTAGAAGCTGAGAGCCACAGACCCAGGCCCAGGGAGCTCAAAACTGATAACTGTGCAGATGGAGGCGAGAGGGAGAGCAGGCTAAGAAAATGATCCATTGTCAGCATACATACGCCACCACCACTCAATTCTGAGGGCATAACACCACAGACAAACATAGCCATGTGATATTTCTACACAAACAAAAAAACACAGGAAAATCATGTTACACACTGGCAAAGCAAAGGGACATGAAAACAGCCACAAACCATTATTAAAGTGCAGATATGCACACAAATTGTCTCAGACTGCCTCAGTGTAACATACACTCACGAGTAAACAGGGCAAGCAAGGCCATCATCTCAGAGCATTAAAGGCTGAGATGAGTGGAGCCAGAGGACTCCCAGCTGACTAAGGGTGAAGTGCTGTTCATCAGGACAGGAGAAAGCCTCCATTGTCTTTAGACCAGGGGGATCAGGTCCTGCCTTTCCATATAATCAATAGGCTATGTATTATGATCTTCAGGCCCAAACTAATCCGAGATCAGCACTCCTACTGTGAGATGCTTGATATAGATGCCCCGGGGCTTCATCCTCATCCAAACATCTCAAGGAACACAGCAGAAGTCATTAGAGAGGGTGCAGAATCCAGAAGATCTTGAAGGGCACTTCACCCTACTCCAACACACTGCACTCGTCCCTTTTCTCACTTCTACGCGGCACTTCTATCAATCCTCTCCTCTGCAAAACACTTCCCTCAGTCCTTTGCTCACCTTTTATCTCCTGTCCTCTCCTTCACACCTAACTCCACTGCTCTCCTGTACCCGTCTGGCTGGCATAGGGGGACGGACGGTATGCGTCTGCCTTGCATTAGCTCCAGCTCAGCCGAGTGGCACAGAGACTACCGGCAGGCAGGCAAGATAAAACCTCTCCCTGATCCCCTCCGTCTAGAGACACAGAGCAGCCCAACCAGAGGAGGATAGGAGAGTAGGGGAGGATGTGGGAAGGGAAGTACAGGGGAGAGTGGGGATGTTGGCATCAGAACCAATGACACAGCATTACGGAGTGAGTCTGGCATGGAAACCAACCAATGTCTGAGATTAACAACCTCTGACCAGCTGAACGAACAACCAAGCGACTCGCAGCACCACTCTGCTCATTACGCCTCCAGCTATAACAGCGACATGACAGGAGAACAGATACCTGGCATAACCTCAAAGGTGAACCAGCGCGACATCTAGGGCTGGCACAATTACTGTATAACCGACGGTTATGGATGAAGACCGTCATGAAAAGTGAAATAACCGTAAAGAAAACCACACAAAAAAACACTTAAGACATTTACTCCCTGCTTTGCTCCCATGGGTACACTCACAATGTCCGCCAGTAAACACATTACGCCATCATTAACTTAAAATGGAGAAGCCAATTATATTCATTATATTTCTATGGCAGCCCATGCCGTCAGAAGAGGAGGAGAAAATGTGCGTCAAAACAGTTATTAAGGTGACCGCGGTCATTTGGCTGGCCAATTACGGTCAGCAAAAATGTCATGGCCATTACAGTGATGTCGTGCCTCAAAGACAGAAGTGCTCAGTTGGTCTGGAGCTGAATGAACAGGCTGCAGCAAAAAAAACAATTTTTTTTAAAGCATCATAGCTGTCCATCCTAAATGTGCAGATTGCAAAGGAAATTTCATTTTTTCCTCCGTAGAAAGAAAGTGTGATGTTCTGCTTAATCTGACAGCACAGAGACCTATAGCAATATCTCATCAAGAGTACTCTGACCTCTGACTAGGAGTAGAGAGAGACACAGACTAGGAGTAGTGACAGACATAGGACTGGGGCAGAGCAGAGACCAACAGTAAGCTGCCATCAGTCTCTAATTAAGAAGGTTGACTAATGAAAAGGGGATACTGCCAGCCAGACAGGCCAGGGAGCAGTTTATAATCCCCTCAGCCCTGGAAGTCTGTCTGGGGTTAGAGGGCAAGAGCACAGGTAATCTCACTCCGACACTGTCCCCCCCCCAAATGCGAAGAGTCTGGTGGACTAACGCAGAAAACTTGGCCTTAGTTAGCCAATAGAGAAAGACCGGGAGAAACTCATGGCACATAGGCATTGGCTTCACCGTGAGGTCCGCAAAAATTAAATGACAAATAATTTACTCAGCAATTAACTGATGGTTGAATTTTTTTTTAAATAATAATTTAAAGAAGTTTGCCATGGTGGGATATTTGTGTTTGCAAAATTAATTATGCAAGAATGGGTAGAAGAGCCTTTATGGGCAAATATTTATATAACTACTATTATATATAACATGGATTGCAGGTCTCTGTGCTGACATCCATACCCACACATGCAGTCAGAGCCAGCCCTAGCATTTTGGGGATCCTGTGGAAAAAGGTTTCTTTTTTTGGGGGAGGGGCATGTGCCAAGACCAGAATGGGCAAATTTGCTCTATAAACAGTTGACAAAACCATCAAAATAGTTTAACCCCATTGAACTTATCTTTTTATTTGGTACATGGGAATTTAACCGTACATTTTTTAATGAGCACTAATAGGGCAGGTACACTTGCCAGGGACCTCACCATCCCATCACGCTACTTACGAGCCGATACCATATATATTGCAATTTGATACTGTGATTTTATTGCGATTTGATGTTTCAAACATATTGCTCACCATAAGTCTGCTGCAGAGGGACGAGAGCCATGAGAAAACGAGTTGATCGGTCATGCAAATAAAAGTCCTGAAATTTAATTGGCTCCCTATATAAAAAGCTGGAGAACAAGCTATGAAGGAAATACAAAAGTTTGTGCAGGTACAGCCAACAGGCAAAAAAATTATATTGCGATATTGACAAAAGTGATACGATATATAGTTGGTATTAATATCTCGATATTGAACTATTGATTCCCCCCCATCACTATGTCATCACACACCCTTTCAGCCGCTATAAGTCCATTTGATGGAAACATCTCTGCAGATTTGAGAATTTTCACATTAAAATCTGTCACCAATTGGATGGAAACCATATTGCTAGTGACGAAAGATCATCAGCGTACCGGAATAAAGTTCCTCATTAGTCATCGCAGCCCTAAGTCTGTCGACCACTACCATTTATGTTACGTGCATCTGTCCACAAGAAACTTGCAAGTTATCAATGTTTGAGGGTGACAGTCAGTGGCTTGATTATTATTTTCTTCCTCTTTCTAGCCTACATATCACGTTTCAAAGATGGAGACAAACTGGACCTTTGTGTTGACATTGTAAAGCAGATGGAGCTAATTTGGACAGAACAGGAGACTCATGCAGTTGAAATGTGTTGACATACTGCATTTTCCAGGCCTTCCTTTCACACCACCTGATATAGTGGTTCTGGATGGCAGGGAGCTCAGCCCCAGTGATGTAATGGGCTGTCCGGACCACCCTCTTTAGCGTCATGTGATCAAAAGAGGTGCAGTTGCCATACCAAGCAATGATGCAGCCAGTTAAGATGCTCAATGGTGCAGCTGTCATCCGCTAACTTGGTGTTGGAGTCGTGCGTAGCCACACAGTCATGGGTGAACAGGGAGTACGGGAGGGGACTAAGTACACAGCCCTGTGGGGCCCCCGTGTTGAGGGTCAGCGTTGCTGTGCTGATGTTACCTACCCTCACCACCTGGGGTCGGCACGTAAGGAAGTCTAGGATCCAGTTGCAGACGGAGGTGTTCAGTCCCAGGGTCCTAAGTTTAGTGATGAGTTTGAAGGGGACTATGGTGTTGAACGCTGGTCTGTAGTCAATTAACAGCATTCTCACATAGGTATTCCTCTTATCTAGGTGGATGAGGGCAGTGTGGAGTGCAATTGAGATTGCGTCATCTATTGATCTGTTGGGGTAGTATGCAAATTGGAGTGGGTCTAGGATGATAGATGTGTGCCATAAGCAGCCTTTCAAAGCACTTCATGCTTACAGGTGAGTGCTACAGGGCAGTAGTCATTGTGGCATGTTGCCTTTGAGTTGTTGGGAACAGGACTGATTGGTGGTCAGCTTGGGACATGTGGGGATTACAGACCGGGACAAAGAGAGGTTGAAAATTACTGTGAACATGACTGTTGTCCAGTGCATGCTCTAGGAACGCGCCCTAGAATACCGTCCGGCCACGCGACCTTGCAATTGTTGACAAAGGTTAAAAAAAAACTTACATCGGCCTCGGAGAGCGAGATCAGCCAGTCCTCGGTTAGTGGGAGCCCTCACGACGGCAATGTTTTTGTCGAGGTGTGCATAAAATGCATTGAGTTAGTCTGGTAGCGGCATTGTTGGGCAGATCACGGCTGGGTCTTCCTTTGTAATCCGTAATGGCCCTGCCACATGCGGCGGGGCCTGTGTAAAGGATTCCACCTTGTTCTAGGGCCCTATGATTTCCGCGATGCAGAAAATGCAGACTGAATCGCAGAATTTGGTCATAAAAATGGAATCAACTGAAACATGGTATATGCAGCAGTTTCCATAATATGGCTGAAATCGATAAAAAAGGAGGCCTAATAGTAACCTAAATGATTTCATAATTGTTAAAATTACAGATGAGTAGGCCTAAAGAAATAATTATGTTTCAATTGGGGTGTTTTGAGGGGGGGGGGGGGTCCCTAACTTGGCATTTACTTTGAGAAACATGTCAACCAAGTCGTCAAAAAAAAAACTTTAGAATTCAACTCTAAATTCAGAGCAGCGCAACACCGAAAGGACTATGAGTCGTCAGGTGATAAGCGGTTTCGCAAATTCAGTCAACATACTATTGATTAGACCCGTAAAAATGTGTGATGACCACTTAGTCTAAAGCCCATGTGAAAAACAAGGAAAAGTACCGTGTTAGCCAGAGCATGCCTCTTCAAACGACCATTACTAGTGCAAGCGCATCAGCAGATTCAAGACGAGAATTTATTCAGGACTTTGTGGCTGTGTGCGCCGAGTCTGACATCCCCTTAGAAAAGCTAAGAAAGCTATGGACATTTCTAGTGAAGCATTGCAAACAGGGAGGAGCGTTGCCCGAAAATGAGAGCAGCCTCTCAAATTCACCTGCCCCGTGTGTTTGACCAACATATGACTGCCGTTCTACAGAAGATCCGTTGGAAGAAGTTTGCAGTGGTTGTTGAGACAGATGCAAGGGATTGCAGCATTCTAATCATTGGTGAGTTAACAGCTTATTAATATACTGTTGCAATAGCCTACATTTACATTCCGCAGTGTTAATTGTCCGCACGCAAATTATGATATTCCAAACGACGAGCTATCATGGTGAAATATAGCGATGCATAATGTCAGCAGCGGTCTGTCTCTCCATCTAGCTAACTATCTCTATATTATTTTTACACTTTTATTTTGTCACAATATTATTTTAGGTTAAAACGTTTCCTCAACTTTCATTGCAGGTATTGAAAACCAGTACTTTCTGGTGGAGAACATTCTCCCAAGTTATACTAGCCTATACCCGCCATGTCATCAATCTGGTGCGTGAGACCTGGCAGTACTACAAATACTTCTCTGAAGTTGCATCACTTGTAACATGGATGAGATCTGTCTTTGTCAAGAAGCCTGCCAGAAAGCGATGGGGGAGCTTCCTCATTATGAAGGAGTTTGTGCAGGCCAAGGCACCTCCTGAAGCAGTGAGCCCCTGATGGAATAGCTGGTTTGAGGCAGTGAAGTACCATGCAGAGCATGTTCATCTGTACAGAGTTTTTGTTGGCAGAAAAGTCACCATCCCAAGCAGTCACAAACATCCTCAGCCAGCTGGAAACAGAGAAGATGCAGGCCATCACTGTTAGGCGAACCATCTCGGAGGGCTGCTCCAAACTGATGACAGCTCTGTCAATCCTGGAAGGAACCCACCGTCCCACAGCAGTGTCTGCATACAATGTCATGGAAGATCTGGGCTCTTAACTAGTGAACGGAACGGCAAAAATATGTGGGTATAGTGCCAAGACAGATGAGCTATTGAGAAAGATGGCGATTGGAGAGAGAAGGGAGGTGCTTGACCATCTCCATGATGCATTCTACTTGGACCAGAGAGGTCTACAGGCTGGCTAGGGTGTTCGATCCCAGGCAGGCTCCAGCCTCCAGCTTCACACAACTGAAACCCATCAACAGAGCTCAGTGAAGAATGGATTGCCTACCAGAACTGTGTCCAGGAAGCCCTCAACTGCTTTGGAGCTTGCTGATTACTGGAGGGGCCTAGGTGCGAGATTCCCAAGAGTTGCAGAAGTGGCAGTGCCCTACATCTACTCCCAGTCGACAGAGGAGTTTCAGCAAATACAAGACTCTACTCACAGACAATCATGTACTTCAAATGGAGTGGTCTGTGATAGATGGAAAACTTACAATGGACAGACATGGGAGCTCATAAGGTAGTTCCATAGGTTGCCTATTGCATGAATCTTTATTTATAATGATACACATGTGAAACACTTCATTTCACAAAACACAAAAAAAACAATGCAAAGTTGTTACACAAGTATAATTAGGTTTTTCCGATTGCATTGTTTCCTATATTCTTGCATTACTTTTTATTATTTATAATGAAACACTTAGTAGAACTCTGTATTGAAGCACTTGCCTTGATAAAAAAAGTGCAATGTGTTGCATCATTACAAATTTAACGTTTATCTTATTAAATTGTTGTTTTATTCATTCACATTAGACACTTTATGATCAAATTAGCTTAAATCATAAAACACAGTTCAGAAAAATAAATCTTAAAATAGGAATTTGAAAAGAAAATGGATTTCATAGGTCCCTGTTGTTCCTATATTGTTATTTTTCTTGTTAAATGGCTCTGCGGAGGTCGTAGCGGAACTTCTTGTACTTGTACCTTTCCTCAGCCTTAGCCTCAGGTTTGGCTGCGATAGCCCTGCCCTTTCGCGTAACACCAACCTCTGTTAATCCAGGGCTTTTGATTGGGGAAACAGCAAACCGTCACTGTGGGGACAACAACGTCTCTGAACCATTTCCTAACGAAGCCGGTGACGGAGGTGGGTAGCTCGTTGATGCTATCGGTGGAGAATGGGACATGTTCCAGTCAGCATTAGCAAAGCAGTCCTGTAGCATAATTTCTGAGGACCATTTCTCAACAGAGCAAGTCACAAGTACTTCCTGTTTGAGCTTCTGCTTGTATACAAGAAGCAGGAGTATGGAGTCATGATCTGATTTGCCGAATGGGGGACGAGGGTGGGCCTTGTATGCTTGCTTCTGGGTAGAGTAACAACGGTCTAGGACTTATTCGCCCTTAGTGGCGAGGGAAACGTGTAGATGGAAGTTGGGTATCACGCGTCTTAAAGACGCGGAATTAAAAAAATAGCCGGCAATTAGAAAAGCAGCTTCCGGGTACAAGGTTACCTGCTAGTTTAAAGCCTCGTACAGTTGGTTATTTTTCTTGTCCTTAGGTGACAGGGAAACAGAGGGAAAACTAAGGACAGACAGAGAAGATGAGGTGTGTGTGCGTGTTTAGTCATTTAGGCTGGTTGACAAAGCCTGACTAAGGGCCAGTCAGTCAGACAAGTGTCATCATTGGTTTTGACAGACTGGGGAGACTGAGGCATCTAATCGTACGGTGTTTCAGAGCAGTTGCAACACTAAGACATTTCTCTATTAGAATTCTTCTGAGATACCGTTTTGATTTCTTGGAAGCCATCAAAGACTAGGGTATGTGCCGAGGTGCAACACTGTCTAGAAGCAAAAAGGTCTTCACTTATGGGATAAATAACTCAAAAATATAACTGAATCAAAGAATTATTATATGTTCAGTGTCGCTTCATCGCTTGTAAAGCTGCTAGTTAAACGTGAAGGCTGAGGAACATTGTTCTCCCAGTCAGTTTGCTGAGAGCTGGCCTCTGTGCTGGCACACCATTGGGGACGTCAACAGCCCATGCAGCTAGCATCACTGAATTGGATATCATTATAACTAATGGCTCTGACTCAAGAATAGATCAGACTCACTAGATCAGAGAGGGGGGGGGGGGGGGGAATTTACAGGTTTGTGTGATATTTGGTATTCATAGTGCGTGTGAGTAGCTTTCCAGTGCTACCATATAGGCCTAGGCTAGAACTAGGCTACACAGACAGTAAAAGGAAGACCATGTGCTCAATACTCTTGTAGTGTTGCACGGTATACCAAAACTTTTGTACTTTTCCGATACTAGCACTTTCTGTACTTCTGTCAAATGTGTCACACGTCATCGACAGAGAGGATCAAGTCTAGCAGGGCAGCCGATGTCTCCTTTATAGTGCGAGAGCACCGTGCCTGCTCCACTTGCTCACTGCTAGCTCCAGTCTAGCCTGTCCTGAGGAACCACTGCACCCACTGGGAGTCTGGTTGCGTCACCACTTACGCTGCACAGAAGTTAACACACTCGAATAACGCAACACAGCATGTAGAAATGTTGATTTATTTACTGTTCGCAAAACAATGTCCATTACAGGCTAGAACACTGCACAATACAAGACGATACTGGTAGCTTTCAGCTTTGTAGGCTAACTTTCCTTGCTAACTTACAGCTGAACCTAACATTAATTAACTACCCTAGTATATTGTTTGTGATATTCAAACCATAACGCAAAATATTGCTGATTTCAAAGATTGTCACCGAAAACTTTATTAATTCACTTCCTCTCCCCATCAATATCATCTTTGCTGGAGCTGACTGTGAATGAGGTCATCGGTCTTAAAGAGACAGCGCACACTTTTATAAAAAGACGTGGTTGCTTCTTCTACGCAAATGTTGATCAGGACAATAAGTCCCAAATGGAAGACCGATTGTTTATCATCTGTGGCCCCATGAAATCAGCCAAAACAAGCTCAGTAACTCAATGAATGTGCACACTCCTATTGAATAGGCAGTCACCTGTACTTGATTTACCCAGTTTATCAATAGACTACAGATTTACCATTCAAATAAATGACCGTTATGTAGTTAGTCAGTTTACCAAAGTCAAATGAATTGTATAATTGATTAATTAATGCATACATCCAAAAATCAAACATTTCTATTATAAATGATATTGAACTCAAGAGAGCCATCTGGATCAAGTTCCATTCTGTGACTTTGGCTAATACGCCTTTTTTTGCAGTTGTATTGTTTTGGAATCGAAGTCAAAATTCTGCTATCGTGACAACACTATCCCTGGTGTAAACAAGTAAAAAGCATGGTTGGATTTGGAACCCAAATTCTAAAATTCACATAAAAAGTATGTGCTGACTTTTTTTATATTTAGACAGACACGCCCACATCTCTGTAAGGCAGCTTGGGAAAACACATGGGCAAACTGCACACATACAGTGAGTGAGTAATAACATATCCACTATAAATTCTACAGCTGCCTTTTAAAGTGGAACAGTGTTTGAGCAACATTAAATCTTTAAAAAAAAGAAATGTGTTCATATACAACCTCAGGAAGAACGGCTGAACATTTTCTGACAAGCGAGCACAGACATTTTCAAGTTTTCATATTTTAATTCTATAGCAATATAGATCGGGAAAGCCGCCGTGTGTTTGGACAACTAATAGACACTTCAGGAAATAAACTTCTGTCTTGTAACATCGTGACTTTTGATCATTAGAAAACATTCACCAAAATGCCAAAAATCACGCCTAAATGGATTTCTGCAAATATGTAAATCCCAAGGGAGTCCTTTTACATTTGGGAACTTTGCAATCCCACTGACCAAACAACCATGAATAGGTAGGCTCCCTCAGTTGCCTATGCACATCAACAACTAATGTTAGCCAGAGAAAAATTACCTCAAATCTAACAAGGGAACAGTAGATATACCCTCTCAAACTTACAGCTTGCTGTCAAAATTGCAATGATAAACGATGGGGAATAGTAGCCTGCTCGCACTTCTGCAGCTTGCCTTCTTGTCCCAACCCACGTTTTGACAACTGAATGGGAACATGCCTGCCCGTTTGATTGATGCCAAATATAAGTTGACAAGAGATATTCTAAGTGTGGATAACAGTTTTTCAAGTTCAGCATAGATAGCTAACAAAGTGATTCACATTTCTTGCTAGCTAACCAAATGACACCTGTAGCCACAGAAAAACGATATGGGTGGGAAAGTCGGCAACTCATCCACTGGTATGAAATCCTCCCAGCAGCTAGCTAGCGTTAGGCTCTATGTTTTTATCTCACTAAATAAGTAGCTACATGAATAGACAGGATAACTTATCAGTCATAACATGGCTAATTTGTGATCATTGCCCCTGCTAGTTTAATTGTATTGACATTCCCAGCCGTAGTTACATTAGTCTTTATTTGCTTTTTTCTGAAACAGTGCATCCTGAATGACTGTCGGCAGCAAACAATGTTCCTCGGCCAGCTGTGATTTACAACCTGATAGCAATATCTGTTGGACTAACAAGAAATGTGTTGGTGAATTATATTAATCATCCATTGAACTGCATCCATCTATTCTGCCAACAATGCCTTACTGTACGACATGGAATTTTCAGTAGAATATAACCTATTTTTTTAAACCTCTTACAAAGTTGGCTATGTAGCAAACTCAGAATGTCATACTTTGTACTGATATTATAAATTGTCTGTTTCATATCTGTAAAGTAGTTAAAACGGTCAGTTCCACTAATTACTTTAACTTCTTGGAACTATAGGGGGTGCTGTTCCGCATTAGCATATTTGGGTCTCCAAATTAAACTGCCTCGTGCTAAATTCTTTATCGTACAATATGCATATTATTGTTATTATTGGATAGAAAACACTTTCTAGTTTCTATAGCCGTTGGAATTTTGTCTCTGAGTGGTACAGAACAATATCTACAGCACTTTTCATGACAGGGGTCAGATTTCAGAAATTTTTACCCCTGATCTGGAGTCTGTTTTTAAGGCGACAGTGAATGCTATGAAGAAACCGACACTGCCTACGTCTTCCTCTGGGTGTCTGTACGTCATCACGTTTTGAATGGAGTCTATTGCACAATCACAGCCACTAAAAAAAACAAGAAAACGTAGAAGTACCGCTCTCTTCCTGCATGCGTCGTGCGCAAGATGGGCATCAGACCTGCCTCCTTCCAAATCGTTGTTTAGAGAGTGATATTTCTCCGGTCATGTTTTCAGTCGTTATAGTTGTTAAAAACATCATAATGTAGTTAATTTGAACCGTTTTATAGCAATTTATATCCGTTTAGTGCGATTGAGGAATTTATTTGTTGTGCACTCTGAAACTTTGGACARGTTTTGGGGTCCCGTTCGATCGTTAGTGGATATTTCGAAGGACAGAGGACATCTATCGACCAAAAGAAGATTACAACATAGAAAGGATACATTGCCCAAGAATCTGATGGAAGAACAGCTCAAAGTAAGCAATATTTAATATGATAAATCGTTGTTCTGTCGAAATATTTTAAACGCATATTTCGCCATTTTGTTTGTTATCGCGTCACTTGGCGAACCCTGTATTGAAAAGGATAATTTTAAAAATGTAAGTCAGCGGTTGCATTAAGAACTAATTTGTCTTTCGATTCCTGTCAACCCTGTATTTTTTAGTCAAGTATATGATTAGCTTTCYATTAAACTAGATCACTCTGAAAGCTGACGTCCCTCATTTTGATGCTTGAGTTGCTACTATTTTCATTGTATAACCACGGTTTTGTATGGCTAAATATGCACATTTTCGAACAAACTGTATATGTATGTGTAAATGATGTTACAGGAGTGTCATCGGAAGAATTCTGAGAAGGTTAGTGAAAAAATAATATATTTTGGCGGTGATTACGTTTAGCGCTCTTTGGCTGGAATCGATGCTCTGGTAACGTTTTCACATGTGGTATGCTAACTTATCGATTTATTGTGTTTTCGCTGTAAAACGCTTAGAAAATCTGAAATATTGTCTGGAATCACAAGATCTGGGTCTTTCCATTGCTATGCTTTGTCTATTCTTATGAAATGTTTTATTAAGAGTAAATTGGTCATACACGTTGCTCTCTATAGTAATTCTAGTCGTCTTGTGATGGTCGGTGCAATTGTAAACTGTGATTTCTACCTGAAATATGCACTTTTTTCTAACAAAACCTATCCTATACCATAAATATGTTATCAGACTGTCATCTGAAGAGGTTTTTTCTTGGTTAGTGGCTATCAATATCTTAGTTTAGCCGAATTGGTGATAGCACCTGAAGTAGTAAAGAAACTGATGGAGTTAGAAAAGTGGTGTATTTTGCTAACGTGTTTAGCTAATAGATTACATATTTTGTCTTCCCTGTAAAAACATTTTAAAAATCTGAAATGGTGGCTTTATTCACAAGATCTGTATCTTTAATCTGGTGTCTTGGACTTGTGATTTAATGATATTTAGATGCTACTATCTACTTGTGAAGCTATGCTAGCTATGCTAATCAGTGTGTGGGGGGGTGGGGGGTGATCCCGGACCCGGGGTAGAGGCTCGTTAGAGGTTAACTATTTTGTACTTCTCCATTACCAGCTCCATGCATGTTAGTGTGTGTGTGACCTTATGTGTATGTATTAGAGGTTGACCGAGTATGATTTTTCAACGCCGATACCGATTATTGGAGGACCAAAAAAAAGCAGACAGAGACTAATGACAACAATACTGAATGAACAATATTCTTATTTTAACTTAATATGATACATAAATAAAATCCATTTAAATCTCAAATAAATAATTAAACATGCTCATTTTGGTTTAAAAAATGCAAAAACAGTGTTGGAGAAGTAAAAGTGCATGTAAAAAAAAAAAAGCTACCGTTTATGTTTCTTGCTCAGAACATATGAAAGCTGGTGGTTCAATATTCCCAGTTAAGAAGTTATAGGAATTATGACGCAGCGACTATTTCTCACTATACCATTTGTATTTCATATACCTTTGACTATTGACTGTTCTAATAGGCACTTTAGTATTGCCAGCCTAATCTAAGGAGTTGATAGGCTTGAACTCAAACAGCACTGCGCGAATCAAGCATTGCTAAGAGCTGCTGGCAAACGCAGTAAAGTTTAAATGAATGCATACGAGCATGCTGCTGCCTACCACCGCTCAGTCAGACTTAATTATAATAAACACAGAAATACGAGCTTTTGGTCATTAATGTGGTCAAAACAAGAAACTATAATTTCGAAAAATAAACGTTTATTCTTTCAGTGGAATAAGGAACTGTTCCGTATTTTATAGAACGGGTGGCAACCCTAAATCTTGCTTTTACATTGCACAACCGTCAATGTTATGTCATAATTATGTATAATTCTAGCAAATGAATTACGGTCTTTGTTAGGAATAAATGGACAAGCTAGTTAACCTAGTAATATCATCAACAATGTGTAGTTAACTAGTGATTGTGACGATTGATTGTTTTTTTATAAGTTAAATGCTAGCTAGCAACAGGCTACGCAGTTTCCTCGAGGAATGCAATGTAATCTACGTCCAAAAATGCAGATTACCGATTCTTATGAATACGGCCCTGCCGATTAAATCGGTCGGACTGTAGTGTGTATGTCTTGAAGAATGTGTTCTGAACTTTTACCAGCAGGATCTGACAACCTCAGAGCACAATCGTCTGTACTCGGATGAACACAGAACGTATCTTTTACTTCACACGTGTGACAGTTTACATACACAGTGGACTTGCTTGCGATGCTGTGAACATAGTTCTAAGGCATCTACTTCCTCCATCACGCTAACAGGCCACGACAAACAGCTGATACACACACCAGTAAACACACACCAGTAACCACAAGTCAGGCTGGGAGACCATTAAGAGAGGGGTGTTTCCTGACATAGGTCTACCGAATGGTCAGAATATCTTCCAGCCCACACCCCTGCCACACTTTGAAAGGCAAAAACAAGCCGTCATAATCCTAGCATCTAGACCAGGGTTCTCCAACTGGCCCATGGTTTTATTTGGCCCCTCAAGAACTAAGCAAAAAAATTATATATAATTTTTTTGACTGGTACTGTGTGATATATTATACACACACACACACAGTCAAAAGTTTGGACACAACTACTCATGCAAGGGGTTTTTATTATTTACTATTTTCTACATTGTAGAATAATAGTGAAGACATCACAACTATGAAATAACACATATGGAATCATGTAGTAAACATAGTGTTAGCCAAATCAAAATATATTTTGGGATTCTTCAAAGTAGCCACTCTTAGCCTTGATGACAGCTTTGAACACTATTGGCACTCAACCAGCTTCACCTGGAATGCTTTTCCAACAATCTTGAAGGAGTTCCCACATATGCTGAGCACTTGTTGGCTGCTTTTTCCTTCACTGTGCGGTCCAACTCATCCAAAACCATCTCAATTGGGTTGAGGTCGAGTGATTGTGGAGGCCAGGTCATCTGATGCAGCACTCCATCACTCTCCTTGGTCAAATGGCCCGTACACAGCCTGAAGGTATGTTGGGTCATTGTCTTGTTGAAAAACAAATGATAGTTCCATCAAGCGCAAATCATATGGGATGACAGAATGCTGTGGTAGCCATGCTGGTTAAGTGTGCCTTGAATTCTAAATAAATCACAAACAGTGTCACCAGCAAAACACCCTCACACCATCTCCATGCTTCACGGTGGGCACCACACGTGCGGAGATCATCCGTTCACCTACTCTGCGTCACACAAAGACAAGGTGGTTGGAATTTGGACTCATCAGACCAAAGGACAGATTTCCACTGGTCTAAAGTCCATTGCTCATGTTTCTTGGCCCAAGCAAATCTCTTCGTCTTATTTGTGTCCTTTAGAAGTGGATTCTTTGCAGCAATTTGAACATGAAAGCCTGAATCACACAGCCTCTGAACAGTTGATGTTGAGACATTTCAGAGTTCAAGTAAGAGACATTTATTTGGGATGCAATTTCTGAGGCTTATAACTCTAATGAACGTATCAGCTGCAGCAGAGGTAACTCTGGTTCTTCCTTTCCTGTGGCGGTCATCAAGAGAGCCAGTTTCAAAGCGCTTGATGGTTTTTGAGACTGCACAAAGTTCAAGAAATGTTCCGGATTGATTGACCTTCATGTCTTAAATGGACTGTTGTTTTTCTTTGCTTATTTGAGTTGTTCTTGCCATAATATGGACTTGGTCTTTAACCAAATAGGGCAACCTTCTGTATACCACCACTACCTTGTCACAACAACTGATTGGCTCAAACACATTAAGGACAGAAATACCACAAATTAACAAGGCATACCTGTTAATTGAAATGCATTCCAGGTGACTACCTCATGAAGCTTGTTGAGAGAATGCCAAGAGTGTGCAAAGCTGTCATGAAGGCAAAGGGTGGCTACTTTGAAGAATCTCAAATATAAAATATGTTTTGATTTGTTTAACACTTTTTTGGGTTTCTACATGATTGTTATTCAAAAGTTGATGTCTTCACTATTATTCTCTTATGGTAGAAAATTGTAAAAATAAAAACCTTGGAATGACTGGTACTGTATATATATATATGTTCCGGAGTTCCAAATTAAGCAGCAGCAGCTGAAAAGATGAGCTCCTACAAATATTGAAATTTAAATGTTTTTTTTAGAGTAAAGTACATCGAAAAAAAATCAAAAGAAAACTYCAAACTGAATAGGAGACCAAACAAGCAGCAAACAAAGAAGAAAGGCTTTTGAAAAAGTAACAATTTTTCATAAAATTATACCGTTTTCTTAGCTAGCTAAGTTGTTTACCTGTTGCTAGGCAGTTGCTAGGGACATTCCTGGAAGAAGCTAGCTAGCTAACAAGGAGTGTCTAGTTGGCAGAAGAGAAGAAGGGACAAAGAAGGGACAAAGTGGGACAAAATAAGGACAGAAGAAAAGGGAAAGGGGACATTAAGGTGAAGCAGTCCTCTAAAGACACAAAAGACAATAATACAAGAAACAACACTTCTATTGCCTCTCCCTCTACGATACGCACTCCCGGTTTGGTTTGGAGCGAGTAGTTGCATTCCGCTTTGCTCCACAGGTAGTATTACAGGTAGTATTACATTTCATTTCATTACAGTACAACAGTTTGATTTGTTTGATCTTAGCTGGCTACATAGCCGTCTTTGTTTCCAAGATAATTGTGTAGTCTAGAGTAATTGTCGAGGTTACCTAGCCAGTTAGAGGTTACCTAGCCAGCTACACTTTCAAACAAAGTCAACAACGCAGCCACTGCTAGCTAGCCTATTTCACCAGCCAGCAGTACTATATCATTTTAGTCAATAAGATTTTTTGCAACGTAAGCTTAACTTTCTGAACATTCGAGACGTGTAGTCACTTGTCATTCCAATCTCTTTGCATTAGCGTTGCCTCTTCTGTAGCCTGTCAACTATGTGTCTGTCTATCCCTGTTCTCTCCTCTCTGCACAGACCATACAAACGCTTCACACCGCGTGGCCGCTGCTACTCTAACCTGGTGGTCCCAGCGCGCACGACCCACGTGGAGTTCCAGGTCTCAGGCAGCCTCTGGAACTGCCGATCTGCGGCCAACAAGGCAGAGTTCATCTCAAGCCTATGCTTCCCTCCAGTCCCTCGACTTCTTGGCACTGACGGAACACATGGATTACCACTGATAACACTGCTACTCCTACTGCTCTCTCCTCGTCTGCCCACGTGTTTCTCGCACACCCCGAGAGCTTCTGGTCAGCGGGGTGGTGGCACTGGGATCCTCATCTCTCCCAAGTGGACATTCTCTCTTTCTCCCCTGACCCATCTGTCTATCGCCTCTTTGAATTCCATGCTGTCACAGTTACCAGCCCTTTCAAGCTTAACATCCTTATCATTTATCGCCCTCCAGGTTCCCTTGGAGAGTTCATCAATGAGCTTGACGCCCTGATAAGTTCCTTTCTGAGGATGGCTCACCTCTCACAGATCTGGGTGACTTTAACTCATCCCCTACCATTCCTCTCCCTTCTGTACTCTACTCTCCTCTCTTCTCCTTACCTCTCTCTACTCCTTTCTTACCTCACCCTCTCACCTTCCCCCCTACTCACAAGGCAGGCAATACGCTTGACCTCATCTTTACTAGATGCTGTTCTTCCACTAATCCTTGCAATCCCCTCCAAGTCTCTGACCACTACCTTGTATCCTTTTCCCTCTCGCTCTCATCCAACACTTCCACACTGCCCTATCGGATGGTATTGCGCCGTCCCAACCTTCGCTCTCCTCTCCGCTACTCTCTCCTTCTCCATCCTATCATCTCTTCCTCTGCTCAAACCTTCTCCAACCTATCTCCTGATTCTGCCTCCTCAACCCTCCTCTCCTCCCTTTCTGCATCCTTTGACTCTCTATGTCCCCTATCCTCCAGGCCGGCTCGGTCCTCCCCTCCTGCTCCGTGGCTCGACGACTCATTGCGAGCTCACAGAACAGGGCTCCGGGCAGCCGAGCGGAAATGGGAAAACTCGCCTCCCTGCGGACCTGGCATCCTTTCACTCCCTCCTCTCTACATTCTCCTCTTCTGTCTCTGCTGCTAAAGCCAATTTCTACCACTCTAAATTCCAAGCATCTGCCTCTAACCCTAGGAAGCTCTTTGCCACCTTCTCGCTCCTCCTACAACTCCTCTAATACTCCTCCTCCACCCTCTCCACCCTCCTCGCACTCTCTGACTTATGTCTAGCGATCGTCGCTATACCGCTCGCACCTTTTGCAGTAATCCTCCGCATCCTACTCCAGCCGTCACACTGGCACAGTCAATCGCTCACGCATGCTCTCTCTGACCTCTCCCACTCCCCCCTCCCCTCTCTGCTGATACTTCGTCAACCATTTGAAAGAAGGTCGACGACATCCGATCCTCGTTTGCTAAGTCAAACGACACCGCTGGTTCTGCTCACACTGCCCTACCCTGTGCTTTGACCTCTTCTCCCCTCTCTCTCCAGATGAACATCTCGCGTCTTGTGACGGCCGGTCGCCAACAACCTGCCCGCTTGACCTTCCCCTCCTCTCTTCTCCAGACCATTTCCGGAGACCTTCTCCCTTACCTCACCTCGCTCATCAACTCATCCTTGAACGCTGGCTACGTCCTTCCGTCTTCAAGAGAGCGAGAGTTGCACCCCTTCTGAAAAAAACCTACACTCGATCCCTCCGATGTCAACAACTACAGACCAGTATCCCTTCTTTCTTTTCTCTCCAAAACTCTTGAACGTGCCGTCCTTGGCCAGCTCTCCTGCTATCTCTCTCAGAATGACCTTCTTGATCCAAATCAGTCAGGTTTCAAGACTAGTCATTCAACTGAGACTGCTCTCTCTGTGTCACGGAGGCGCTCCGCACTGCTAAAGCTAACTCTCTCTCCTCTGCTCTCATCCTTCTAGACCTATCGGCTGCCTTTGATACTGTGAACCATCAGATCCTCCTCTCCACCCTCTCCGAGCTGGGCATCTCCGGCGCGGCCACGCTTGGATTGCGTCCTACCTGACAGGTCGCTCCTACCAGGTGGCGTGGCGAGAATCTGTCTCCGCACCACGTGCTCTCACCACTGGTGTCCCCCAGGGCTCTGTTCTAGGCCTCTCCTATTCTCGCTATAACCAAGTCACTTGGCTCTGTCATATCCTCACATGGTCTCTCCTTCATTGCTATGCAGACGACACACAATTAATCTTCTCCTTTCCCCCCTCTGATAACCAGGTGGTGAATCGCATCTCTGCATGTCTGGCAGACATATCAGTGTGGATGACGGATCACCACCTCAAGCTGAACCTCGGCAAGACGGAACTGCTCTTCCTCCCGGGGAAGGACTGCCCGTTCCATGATCTCGCCATCACGGTTGACAACTCCATTGTGTCCTCCTCCAGAGTGCTAAGAACCTTGGCGTGATCCTGGACAACACCCTGTCGTTCTCAACTAACATCAAGGCGGTGACCCGTTCCTGTAGGTTCATGCTCTACAACATTCGCAGAGTACGACCCTGCCTCACGCAGGAAGCGGCGCAGGTCCTAATCCAGGCACTTGTCATCTCCCGTCTGGATTACTGCAACTCGCTGTTGGCTGGGCTCCCTGCCTGTGCCATTAAACCCTACACTCATCCAGAACGCCGCAGCCCGTCTGGTGTTCAACTTTCCAAAGTTTCTCTCACGTCACCCCGCTCCTCCGCTCTCTCCACTGGCTTCCAGTTGAAGCTCGCATCTGTTACAAGACCATGGTGCTTGCCTACGAAGCTGTGAGGGGAACGGCACCTCCGTACCTTCAGGCTCTGATCAGGCCCTACACCCAAACAAGGGCACTGCGTTCATCCACCTCTGGCCAGCTCGCCTCCCTACCTCTGAGGAAGTACAGTTCCCGCTCAGCCCAGTCAAAACTGTTCGCTGCTCTGGCACCCCAATGGTGGAACAAACTCCCTCACGACGCCAGGTCAGCGGAGTCAATCACCACCTTCCGGAGACACCTGAAACCTCACCTCTTTAAGGAATACCTAGGATAGGAAAAGTAATCCTTCTAACCCCCCCCCCACCTTAAAGAGTTTAAGATGCACTATTGTAAAGTGGTTGTTCCACTGGATATCATAAGGTGAATGCACCAATTTGTAAGTCGCTCTGGATAAGAGCGTCTGCTAAATGACTTAAATGTAAATGTAAATAATAAAAAAAACTGTTGATGAATTTTCATTGTTGGACACAAGGCTGTAAAAACACCAGGAAATCAGATTCAAGTTAATATAATTTTGGAAATCTGGTCAAGTATTTCAATTAAGTGGCCCCCGACCATCCACTCAAGAAAAAATAATAATAATTGGCCCGCGGCTGAATAGAGATATCTGATCTAGGCCTAGTAGTCTCGCTCCATGCAGGCCTAAACTTCAGCCAACACTAAGGCATTGAAATCTTATTCATATTTAAAGTGATTGACCTACAAGGAGCGGCAGACTTTATGCATTAGAGACGTCTTCATTTCAAATAGACAGATTAGGCTAGCTAGACGCCTGCAACCACACCAGCACAAAACACTGACTTCACTCTAAACCAATGAACCGTTTTACCAAGATGTCCACTGATTGCATTCAGCTTATGCAAATATATATATTTTGAAACACAGGAATGATTGACAAACTGATGTTACAACACCCACCCAGACTTATCTACCAAAAACAGGGGCATTGCCTTTTTACACTTGCAACATTTATTTACCTTGGCATGAGCCACTAGCCTCACACAGTTGGGTGCAAGAGACAACTCAAGAACTCCCACACATAGCTGTTTTCTTGTGAAAGGTCAACAGAGCGGGAAACAGGCAAAATAAGCATTATGGACAGAGCCTGCCAAAGGCGCTGCTCAAGTGACAGCATCATATAACTAATGCCTTCACACTGTGACAGCCAAAGCATACAATACTACTGTCAATGGGAGGATGCTACCCGCAGGCCTGCAATCACAAAAGCCCAACATGTGTGGAAGAGCACTTAGGAAAAAAACTGGAGGCCTTATTTGTTTCATTCTCTCCCAAGTCACAGGCTTGGTCTCCAAATAGCCTAGGCCTCAATAGGGCTACAGAGGACAAATAATTTGATCTAGGCTCGTCATCAAATCCTCACACAAATTTGAGAGAATAATGAAGGCAGTCAAATCTATAAGATCTAAAAGTTGGCGTATCTGAGGGAAGTGTCTATTAGAAAATCGTCCTATTTTCTCAAAATAGTGTCCAAACAGGTTAGTTGTTAGTTTCTGTAAAGTACCATAGCAATTTCGAGGCCACATTGCCAGAACCACATCACGGACACTAGCCAGAGTTAAACGTAACGTTAGCTAGCTATAACATTACATCAATAGTTCAACTCGTGTTGCAACAAAACAACCGTGGAACTAGCGTTAACTAGCTTTATTTCTTTAACCCTAGATGGAGTTCTCTAGGGCAATAACCATGAAGTTACCCAGAGTACACAATATACCGACAACATTATTAGCTACAAGTCAAGTGTAACTAGTTTTATGAAATGGTAAAGGTGCTAATTAGCTAACGTTAGCTAATCTTTAATAAAATTGCAAGGACGTTGGCATTAATCACCATGAGAAATATTGGGTGATTCCGTGTATTTTAGCTAACCAGCTAGCTAAGTTAGTTAACTAGATGGCTAGCCAGATCGTTAACATTACATGTCTCGCAATCATTTGGGAGTGTATTAGACCGGGCACACTGATCACAACCGACAAAAACAAACAATCGGGTGGTCAAACACAGCTAAGTTAGCTAGCTAACTACTTAGCGAGGCCATAGCAGCAGTCGGATAGCTAGCTAGTAGCTTGGTTAGGTGTCCGCCATCTTTTGCTGGCATTACTTACTGATGATGATAGCACGGTCCATTACCAGTTAACGTTAGCTAAAGTTAGCTAGCCATTTCAAACAAATATATTGTAGCTAGCTAACGTTAGTATCAGCTCGCTAGTAGTAGCCAATCACTTGGTATCTAGTTAAGCTATTTAATCTGTTATTTCAGTTAATTAGCTAGCTACTATCTAGTTCGCTAAACAAGATCCTATGCTACCTCAAGCAAAGATCCCAAGTCAATTGAGTTGGAGGAACGTAGCTAGCCTAGCTAATGTGAGATAGCTGAAATACAAGCAGGCTCAGCTTGAAGCAGGAATGTAGAATTGTAGAGGACAAACATCCAACGTCTCTAAGTGTGGGTGGTTTACCGTGCCTGTAGCTCCAACCCGGTGTTATAAACTCCCTGTAGCTATGTTCTCTCGATAAACAGCCAGGCATTAACCTCTCAGGCTGAGCGTCCAGCTACGATTGCCGTCTCACGTCACAAACGGGTTCTCGCATAAACGGTAGTAGCCGACTAAACTCAACTCCACGATTTATGAAGGAGTTGTGCGACAATTTGCGTGTGCGGACTGAAGCTCCAACGTCACATACGCATACTTTATTTTAATAAAAAGGACGTTTTTATCTATAACGACTGATTTCTGCACCCAACGAATAGCCCGCATATAACAATGTAATGTATAATTTCGGGCAATTCGTTTTGTCCTGAAATCAGTCGTTTTGAATAAAAACGTCATTTTATGTGATGTCGGAGCTCCAGTCCACACTATTCATCGCTCAACTCCACCGGACATGGTTTATTGTTGGACATAAACTGTAAAAAATATATATGTATTTTAGAAATCTGTTTCCTAAGTATTCCCACGCATAATACTATATATATATATATATATATATATATGATCGTATACAAATGTAAGCAAAGTTTGAAGTGATTATGCTTTAGTCAAATATTATATATTTATGTGCTTCTTGTGGTCAATTTCCAGTCTACAAAGTATTAGTAATTAGGTTCCGGCACCCTGACCACCGCTCATGAAAAGAAAATCGGGCAGTGGCTGAATCTAGTTTATGAGTCCTGCATTATATTGACAAGATAACAGAGTGACCGCTCTAACAATGGAAAATATATGTCCTCGATGATTGAAGGCAGAAGAGAGCAGATGGGACCGTTCTAGCCAATGAGAGGGCCAATACCCGCATAAACAACAGGCACAATACGTTGTTTTTCTCAACGTTGACGGAATGCCGCGTGAATCCACTTATAACAGTACATTTGTAACAGCTTATACATGACTAAACTTATATCCAATCAAATAAGCCTCAAGTAGTTCGACACTTTCTGATAGACCTCCATACAAAAAGAGGCTTATATCACGTAAACAGATTTTGGGCAGAGTAAATCCTCTCGCTTTGCCTCTCCCTCTCTGGTAGCAAGACACCCTGCAGCAAAAACAGACGCAGACGGCGACGTCTGACGCCACCCCAACTATGTCACTACGTTTGCGTCTACACAAGCAGCCCAATTCTGATATATTTTTCCCACTAATTGGTCTTTTGACCAATCACGTCTTTTTTCATGTCTTTTCACTTCTGATCTTTTTCAGATCTCATCTGATTGGTCAAAAGACCAATTCGTGAAAAAAATATCAGATTTGGGCTTCCTGTGGAAACGCAGGCTCGTAGCTGGCCTGGACCGAATACTTTGATGGCTACGAAAATAAATGTACATTTCAACCAGTGACCATAATAAGAAGAATTTGTAAAAAATAATGCTTGCTGGATTATCTCAGTCTATTGTAGAGATTGCATTGTCAAGTTTTTGGTGCTGTTATGGCTAGATTTGTCAATAGGCTCTCTAAAAGTAATTTTAACACTATTAAAAAAAACTTCATATATCACTGAAACACCTGAAAATGAGATTGTCTGTTCCTGAGACAACAAATAGGTACTATGAGTATATAATCTTATTGTTACAGGCACCAAGATTATTGATGCCTCCCCTTTGGCTCCTCCAGACAGACATAGGCTATGTAGTGGCTATAGTCTATGCAAAGTCACTGTGCTTCCTCCCTGTATAAGTCTTATGTCTCTAAGCTTTTTCTGTTTTTTTTGGCAGGTGTATGATGGCCTGCTTGTGGCCACCCCCTTGCCATTTTGTTGTGTGCAAGTGTGAAGACCGGCCACAGCAGAATTGACAAAAACAAGCAGTCAGTAGTCATTGGCTCCCTGCACCCAATCCCCCAGAGATAATTATTATTGGGCCATTCAGCCCCTGTGTTGCTTATTCAAGAGGACAAGGCCTCATTCTCCAATCAATTAACAACCAATTAAGCTGCTGCTACTCTATGTTTATTATCTATGCACTTTACCTCTACCTACATGTGCATATTACCTCAATTACCTCAGTTAACCTGTACCCCCGCACATTGACTCTGTACCGGTACCCCCTGTATATAGCCTCGCTACTGTTATTTTATTGTTGCTCTTTAATTATTTGTTATTTTTCTATTTAAATTTTTTTTTGTAAATACTTTCTTAACACTTATTTTTCTTAACTGCATTGTTGGTTAAGGACTTGTAAGTAAGCATTTCACTGTAAGGTCTACCTACACCTGTTGTATTCAGCGCATGTGACAAACTATTGAAAGCATTTTGAGACAAAGATCTGAGGTTGTGTAATGCAATCAGTGAATAACTGACAATAAGACAGTGTGTATACTGTAATTTGAACTGCAACTTAAATAATAATATAATTGTTTTCCTTGAAAGTGTGTGTGTGTGTGTGTGTGTGTGTGTGTGTGTGTGTGGTGGTTTTGTGTGTGTGTGTGTGTGTGTGTGTGTGTGTGTGTGTGTGTGTGTGTGTGTGTGTGTGTGTGTGTGTGTGTGTGTGTGTGTGTGTGTGTGTGTGTGTGTGTGTGTGTGTGCCCGGGCCAGCAGAGGACGCCAAAGTCTTTTTTAGTGTTGACTCGAGCCATAATGTTCACAATCTTTCCCATGAAAGCTGTGTGTGTGGACTCAACCCGAAAGAGAATTAGAGACAAAGGCAGAGAGAGAGAGAGAGAGAGAGAGAGAGACAGAGAGAGACAGAGAAGGGATTCAATCACATCTATGAAACAAAGCTCCATTACTTTACAATACACCAATATTCTCATTCATTACTTAAGAATACACAGACTATATACTTGAATAATGAAGGTGACCTAAACTCTGTGTAATTATATCCAGATTGAATTCTCCCAGGAACCTCTAAGTTTCTCACAGGTACTTCATCATTTCAATTAGACCTTGATCTAAATTTAAACAGCAGAAACAAAAATACTGTTTCATCCATGCAAAAAAAAACAAGTTGTTGGGTGTTACAAAAATGTGCCTTGGTATTCTGCAGTTCATCATTCATGGATGTGTTTCGTAAATTCTTTTGTGATAAGTTAAGCTTGGTTCTAAGAGTTGGATGAAGTCTTGGAAGGCCCTTTGGCTACAGTATGTGGGTGCTGCTGCTCTCTCTGATTCTCACCATTTACAGGTGCAGTGCACATGTGAGCAGGTTTATCATGTGAGCGCTTTATAAAACCTCCTCGTTATAAGTAAACAAGTTTCAAGTTGTATTAGTCATACAGGATACACATGGTATACACCGTCCAACAAATGCTTACTTGCAGGTTCCTTCTCAATGCCACAGAATAGTAATAATTAAAAAGATAAGAATAGAAACATAAATTAAATGGCTCAGTAGAGTAGAATAAATCATTTGGCATAAGTATAATACAGGAAGGCACAAGTTATAGTACAACTAGTACAATAACCAACTTATTTGCGAGTAGCTGATGTGTGTATGCATATAAACATGGGCCATCGTTAACATTATTCAGTGATCTTGCTGAGTGTTGTTTATCTATGAGTATAAATCCATGTTTGACTGATGTTGTACACAACAACAACAGAAATATGCAAATATGAATTTATGGGACAGTGCAATAAAAAAATTATAGCAGACACGTCATTCAGAATGGGATTCTGATATAACATGATTTGGTTAGGAGTGTTTTGTAACATTCTATAACATGCTTGAGACACATGAGCATTGTATTTAGTGACAAGCGATTACTCAGAAAAATGTGTTTAACAATTTTATCTGGAATTAAACTAAATGTAAAAGAAAAACGGTTTTGGGGATCAGCTACAGTCATGGCCAAAAGTTTTGAGAATTACACAAATAGTAATTTTCACAGTCTGCTGCCTCAGTTTGTATGATCAATTTGCATATACTCCAGAATGTTATGAAGAGGGATCAGATGAAATGCAACTGTAACCGATGTGAAATGGCTAGCTAGTTAGCGGTGGTGCGCGCTAATAGCATTTCAATCGGTGACGTCACTCGCTCTGAGACCTGAAGTAGTTGTTCCCCTTGCTCTGCAAGGGCCGCGGCTTTTGTGGTGCGATGGGTAACGATGCTTCGTTGGTGTCAGTTGTTGATGTGTGCAGAGGGTCCCTGGTTCGAGCCCAGGTAGGGGCGAGGAGAGGGACGGAAGCTAAACTGTTACACAATTAATTGCAAAGTCCCTCTTTGCCATGCAAATGAACTGAATCCCCAAAAAACATTTCCGCTGCATTTCAGCCCTGCCACAAAAGGACCAGCTGACATCATGTCAGCGATTCTCTCGTTAACACAGGTGTGAGTGTTGACGAGGACAAGCCTGGAGATCGCTCTGTCATGCTGATTGAGTTCGAATAACAGACTGGAAGCTTCAAAAGGAGGGTGGTGCTTGGAATCATTGTTCTTCCTCTGTCAATCATAGTTACCTGCAAGGAAACACGTGCCGTCATCATTGTGTTGCACAAAAAGGGCTTCACAGGCAAGGATATTGCTGCCAGTAAGATTGCACCTAAATCAACCAAATGGTTGATCATCACGAACTTCAAGGAGAGCGGTTCAATTGTTGTGAGGAAGGCTTCAGGGCGCCCAAGAAAGTCCAGCAAGCGCCAGGACCGTCTCCTAAAGATGATTCAGCTGCGGCATCAGGGCACCACCAGTACAGAGCTTGCTCAGGAATGGCAGCAGGCAGGTGTGAGTGCATCTGCACGCACAGTGAGGTGAAGACTTTTGGAGGATGGCCTGGTGTCAGGAAGGGCAGCAAAGAAACCACTTCTCTCCAGGAAAAACACCAGGGACAGACTGATATTCTGCAAAAGGTACAGGGATTGAACTGCTGAGGACTGGGGTAAAGTAATTTTCTCTGATGAATCCCCTTTCTGACTGTTTGGGGCACCCGGAAAAAAGCTTGTCTGGAGAAGACAAGGTGAGCGCTACTGTCAGTCCTGTGTCATGCCAACAGTAAAGCATCCTGAGAACATTCATGTGTGGGGTTGCTTCTCAGCCAAGAGAGTGGGCTCACTCACAATTTTGCCTAAGAACACAGCCATGAATAAAGAATGGTACCAACACATCCTCCGAGAGCAACTTCTCCCAACCATCCAGGAACAGTTTGGTGATGAACAATGCCTTTTCCAGCATGATGGAGCACCTTGCCATAAGGCAAAAGTGATAACTAAGTGGCTCGGGGAACAAAACATCGATATTTTGGGTCCATGGCCAGGAAACTCCCCAGACCTTAATCCCATTGAGAACTTGTGGTCAATCCTCAAGAGGCGGGTGCACAAACAAAAAGCCACAAATTCTGACAAACTCCAAGCATTGATTATGCAAGAATGGGCTGCCATCAGTCAGGATGTGCCCCAGAAGTTAATTGACAGCATGCCAGGGCTGATTGCAGAGGTCTTGAAAAAGAAGGGTCAACACTGCAAATATTGACTCTGCATCAACTTCATGTAATTGTCAATAAAAGCTTTTGACACTTATGAAATTATTGTAATTATACTTTAGTATTCCATAGTAACATCTGACAAAAATATCTAAAAACACTGAAGCATCAAATTATGTGGAAATTAATATTTGTGTCATTCTCAAAACTTTTGGCCACGACTGTACAATCACAGAAAGATCGAAATTAAGTCTACTTGTAAAAAATTGGTGAACTTCGCCTTGAATAATTTTTTTACCATGTACCTGTGTAGCTAACTGCTGGAACTAGCCTACACACTGCTTTTCCTGGGGGGGAAAATGGGGGAAATAGGCATTCATTGTCACGACTTCCACCGAAGATGGCTCCTCTTCTTGTTCGGGTGGCGCTCGGCGCTCGTCGTCACCGGTCTACTGGCTGCCACCGATTCCCTTTTTCTTTTTCTGTTGGTTAAGTCTGTATTGGTTTCACCTGTTTCTTGTTTGGGGGTTGTTTCTGGGCTATTTAAGCCTTCTATGCCCGCCTGCTTTTGTGCGGGCTTGTTCTCTGTTCTGTTTGTGGATGGTTGTGTTTGTTATTTTTCGGACTGTCCGGTGTCCTGTTTGGGTTGGTCATTATTTCGCCTGTTGTTTTTGGCGTGACCATACTTACTGGAATAAATACGGTTTTCCCTAAACCTCTGCTCTCTGCGCCTGACTCCGCACCCACCACTCCTAGCTACGTGACAATAAATTCCTTTCTTTTTCAGCATCAGACCTGCCAAATTCACTTGAAACATAGTTTTTGTGTTTAATAGGCAAAATTACACCTTACGTTAACATCTAACTCCAGAGTGATCTGTTCTTGCAACATGTAGTATACAACATTTCAGATTTAGATATGATCATTTATCACAAAATAGTTTAGATGTAGTGAGTGAACTACTTTTCAAAGTTACTTGAGTTGAGTAAACTATATTTTTCTTATGGGTCGTTTTACTGTAGCTTAACTTCTTCCAACTTCCTCAGCTGCTTGTTAAGGTGCTGTAAACCAGGATGGTCACCCTCTGTATCTCATCTCTGAGGACTCGGGCTGCTTCCCCCTGTGCAGTAGATTGAACTATTCCCATTAAATGCAGCGGGACCCCCAAATATTACAGTTTGTGTCCCTGGCCTACGGTACATAGGACCAAGGGGGAGACTACACCTCTGCTCCCTGTGAGGAGCAAGGGATCCTAACTGTTCCCTGGGGGGAATTGAGGTGTTTGTTGACATGCACAGAATATATACAATGGCAAGAAAAAGTATGTGAACCCTTTGGAAATACCTGGATTTCTGCATAAATTGGTCATAAAATTCTATCTGATCTTCATCTAGGTCACAACAATAGACAAACACAGTCTGTTTAAACTAACAACACACAAACAATTATACGTTTTCATGTCTTTATTGAACACACCGTGTAAACATTCACAGTGCAGGGTGGAAAAGGAATGTGAACCCTTGGATTTAATAACTGGTTGACCCTCCTTTGGCAGCAATAACCTCAACCTTACATTTTCTGTAGTTGTGGATCAGACCTGCACAACGGTCAGGAGGAATTTTGGACTATTCCTCTTCACAAAACTGTTTCAGTTCAGCAATATTCTTGGGATGTCTGGTGTGAACTGTTCTCTTGAGGTCATGCCACAGCATCTCAAATCGGGTTGAGGTCAGGTCTCTGACTGGGCCACTCCAGAAGCCATATTTTCTTCTGTTGATGATTTACTTCCGTGTTTTGGGTCATTGTCCTGTTGCATCACCCAACTTCCGTTGAGCTTCAATTGGCAGACAAATAGCCTAACATTCTTCTGCAAAATGTCTTGATAAACTTGGGAATACATTTTTCCGTCAATGATAGCAAACTGTCCAGGCCCTGATGCAGCAAAGCAGTGCCAAACCATGATGCTCCCTCCACCGTACTTTACAGTTGGGATGAGGTTTTGATGTTGGTGTGCTGTGCCTTTTTTTCTCCATACATAGTGTTGTGTGCTCCTTCCAAACAACTCAACCGTAGTTTCATCGGTCCACAGAATACTTTGCCAGTATCGCTGTAGAACATCCAGGTGCACTTTTCCAAACTTCAGACGTGCAGCAATGTTTTTTTGGACAGCAGTGGCTTCTTCCGTGGTATCCTCCCATGAACACCATTCTTGTTTCGTGTTTTACGTATCGTAGACTCGTCAACAGATATTTTAGCATGTTCCAGAGATTTCTGTAAGTCTTTAGCTGACAATCTAAGATTCTTCTTAACTTCATTGAGCATTCTGCGCTGTGCTCTTGCAGTCATCTTTGCAGGACGGCCACTCATAGGGAGAGTAGCAACAGTGCTGAATTTTCTCTATTTATAGACAATTTGTCTTACTGTGGACTGATGAACATCAAGGCTTTTAGAGATACTTTTGTAACCCTTTCCAGCTTAATTCAAGTCAACAATTCTTAATCTTAGGTCTTCTGAGATCTCTTTTGTTCGAGGCATGGTTCACATCAGGCAATGCTTCTTGTGAATAGCAAACTCACATTTTGTGAGTGTTTTTTATAGGGGAAGGCAGCTCTAACCAACATCTCCAATCTTGTCTCATTGATTGGACTCCAGGTTAGCTGACTCCTGACTCCAATTAGCTTTTGGAGAAGTCATTAGCCTAGGGGTTCACATACTTTTTCCAACCAACCCTGTGAATGTTTAAATGATGTATTCAATATAGACAAGAAAAATACAATAATTTCTGTGTTATTAGTTTAAGCACACTATGTTTGTCTATTGTTGATGAAGATCAGATCAAATTTGATGACCAATTTATACAGGTAATTCCAAAGGGTTCACATACTTTTTCTTGCCACTGTACATAACAATTGTAAAAATAAAATAAAAAAGTGAACAAAATATAATATAGTATGGCTCTGATTTATCAATGAAAACATGCATGTACAGTGCATTCGGAAAGTATTCAAACACCTTGATTTTTTCCACATTTTGTTACGTTACAGCCTTATTCTAAAATAGATTTTTTTTAAATAATCCTCATCAATCTACACACAATACCCCATAATGATAAAGTGAATTTTTTTTTTTTTAATTTAGGCAAATGTATAAAAAAAAACCTGATATACCTTATTTACATAAGTATTCATACCCTTTTCTATGAGACTCGAAATTGCATCCTGTTACCATTGATCATCCTTGAGATGTTTTTACAACTTGATTGAAGTCCACCTGTGGTAAACTCAATTGATTGGACATGATTTGGAAAGGCACACACCTGTCTATATTCGGTCCCAGGGTTGACAGTGCATGTCAGAGCAAAAACCAAGCCATGAGGTAGAAGGAATTGTCCGTAGAACTCCGAGACAGGATTGTGTTGAGGCACAGATCTGGGGAAGAGTGGCACATTTTTTTGCAGTATTGAAGGTCCCCAAGAACACAGTGGCCTCCATCATTCCTGAAATGGAAGAAGTTTTGAACCACCAAGACTTTTCCTAGAACTGTCCGCAAGGCCAAACTGAGAAATCGGGGGAGAAAGGCTTTGTTCAGGGAGGTGACCAAGAACGTGTTAGTCACTCTGACAGAGCTCCAGAGTTCCTCTGTGGAGATGGGAGAACCTACCAGAAGGACATCCATCTCTGCAGCACTCCACCAATCAGGCCTTTACAGTAGAGTGGTGTCGTGTCTTTGGCTATGCCGGATTAAGTGATATGACATGCGATTCTATTAAATAATTTCTCTGTAATAAATATGACCTGATTAAGCTAATCAGGTAAATAATTAACTACAAAGTCGAGGCACCACGAAATAATGTTTATAGAGCTGTTATCTTCCAAATAAACTCTTAAAGACATGATAATCTTTTACATCAATAGCAGTCAATATTTAATCCTCACCTTATTTAGTCTCATCTGAAAGTTGTAAGTTCTTGGTTATCTTCACGAACCCTGGCTAACAAGTTGAATCAGCAATTCAAAATTTGGTTTAATTATTTATTTACTAAATACCTAACTAATCACACAGAATTACATATACACAGAATAGATCATACATTGATTACAAATTATGTCATAAAGAAAATGTCCCTGGTGAACGGAGCCGACATGACGGCTGGTTACACAAAGGAAAGGGGGTTGAGTTTGAGTGAAAGGGCGGGAAGACTGAGTAACAAAGGGAGAAGCTATGCTATCGTAAATACAGTATCGTATGCATTCTAAATTACCGGCCATTTGAAAAAAGAGAATGCAATAAATATTTACTCTGAGCTGCGCTTCGGTAGATTGGTCGTCGATGGATGGCCGGTTTGTCCTTTATGGATCTCTGGTCCTCTGAAGAATGTCTAGTGGTGAACTGGAGCGTGGTAGAATGGATACTCTGTCCGTCCTCTCCTAAATCAAATAAAATGTCAAGCCCACGTTTAGCGACTGCTGCTAACTCAGCGGCTAGGAGGTATCACTTCTGGAGTGAATAAGAGTTCAAAGTTCATACCAAGTTGCCATGCTATATGCTCATGCTATATTCTGGCTGGTATAGTCAAAATTCATCCTTCCGGCATGTAGGTCGTCACCTTCACATTGCTAATTTCGTTATGTTCTCTAAGGTTGGCTTAGTTCTGTAAGTGGTCTTTGTCCTTTCAACGTGGGGACCTCAAGTCCACACATCCTTGGAACAGCTTATTATCTGAGCCCCTTTAACGTAGGACTGTCGCCCTAATGTCCTCGGAACAGAAAGTTACATTTTCGTCAAGGGCTTTATTATAGGAGGGGAGAGAAGGGTGTTTTTCATAGTTTATAACCAATGTCTGTTCACATGGGCAGGGCCACTGAGTTGAGCATAGTTTACTCTATGACAAACCGTTCTCTCATTAACTTATTTGGGGTAGGGGGCAGTATTTTCACGTCCGGATGAAAAGCATGCCCAGAGTAAACAGCCTGCTACAAAGCCATAAAAGCTAGAATATGCATATTATTAGTAGATTTGGATAGAAAACACTCTGCAGTTTCTAAAACTGTTTGAATGATGTCTGTGAGTATAACAGAACTCATATGGCAGGCAAAAACCTGAGAAGAAATCCAACCAGTAAAAGAGAAATCTGAGTTTGGTTGATTTTCTTACTCAGCTCTTATTGAAGATACAGTGGGATATTGGTAATGTTCCACTTCCACTAGATGTCAACAGTATTTAGAACCTTGTCTGATGCTTCTACTGTGAAGTGGGGCCGAATGAGAGGGGATTGAGTAAGGTCTACCATGACCTGAACATGCGCTGACCATGCACGTTCATGTGAGAGCGAGCTCTGTTCCATCGCACTTCTGAAGACAAAGTAATTTTCCGGTTGGAACATTATTGAAGAATTAAGTTAAAAACATCCTAAAGATTGATTCAATACTTCGTTTGTCATGTTTTTACGGACTGTAATATAACTTTTTTAACTTTTCGTCCGTACTTTCCGCTGGACTTGCCCGTGCGTCGTGAGTTTGGAAAGTGTACTGAACGCTAAATCAACAAGGAGGAATTTGGACATAAATGATGGACATTATCGAACAAAACAAACATTTATTGTGGAACTGGGATTCCTGGGAGTGCATTCGGATGAAGATCATCAAAGGTAAGTGAATGTTTATAATGTTATTTCTGACTTCTGTTGACTGCATAATATGGCGGATATATTTTTGTCTTGATTGGGCTCTGATTGGGCTCAGATTATTGCATGGTTTGCCTTTTCCATAAAGCTTTTTTGAAATCTGACACAGTGGTTGCATAAGGAGAAGTGCATCTAAAATGCCATGCATAACACTTGTATTTTCATCAATTATTAGAAAATGGAAGAAGTTCAAGATGACGGTCAATCACCCTCGGTCTGGGGCTCCATGCAAGATCTCACCTCGTGGGGCATCAATGATCATGAAGAAGGTGAGGGATCAACACAGAACTACACGGCAGGACCTGGTCAATGACCTGAAGAGAGCTGGGACCACAGTCTCAAAGAAAACCATTAGTAACACACTACGCCGTCATGGATTAAAATCCTGCAGCGCACGCAAGGTCCCCATGCTCAAGCCAGCGCATGTCCAGGCCCGTCTGAAGTTTGCCAATGACCATCTGGATGATCCAGAGGAGGAATGGGAGATGGTCATGTGGTCTGATGAGACAAAAATAGAGCTTTGTGGTCTAAACTCCACTCGCCGTGTTTGGAGGAAGAAGAAGGATGAGTACAACCCCAAGAACACCATCCCAACCGTGAAGCATGGAGGTGGAAACATCATTCTGGGGGATGCTTTTCTGCAAAGGGGACAGGACAACTGCACCGTATTGAGGGGAGGATGGATGGGGCCATGTATCACGAGYTCTTGGCCAACAACCMCCTTCCCTCAGTAAGAGCATTGAAGATGGGTCGTGGCTGGGTCTTCCAGCATGACAACGACCCGAAACACACAGCCAGGGCAACTAAGGAGTGGCTCCGTAAGAAGCATCTCAAGGTCCTGGAGTGGCCTAGCCAGTCTCCAGACCTGAACCCAATAGAAAATCTTTGGAGGGAGCTGAAAGTCCGTATTGCCCAGCGACAGCCCCGAAACCTGAAGGATCTGGAGAAGGTCTGTATGGAGGAGTGGGCCAAAATCCKTGCTGCAGTGTGTGCAAACCTGGTCAAGAACTACAGGAAACGTATGATCTCTGTAATTGCAAACAAAGGATTCAGTACCAAATATTAAGTTCTGCTTTTCTTGATGTATCAAATATTTATGTCATGCAATAAAATGCAAATTAATTACTTAAAAATCATACAATGTGATTTTCTGGATTTTTGTTTTAGATTCCGTCTCTCGCAGTTGAAGTGTACCTATGATAAAAATTACAGACCTCTATATGCTTTGTAAGTAGGAAAACCTGCAAAATCGGCAGTGTATCCAATACTTGTTCTCCCCACTGTATATATATATATATATGTGCAAACATTTCTAAAAAACTGTTTTTGCTTTGTCATTATGCGGTATTGTGTGTAGATTAATGAGGGGAAAAAACTACTTAATCCTTTTTTTAATAAGGCTGTAAAATAACAAATATGGAAAGAGTTAAGGGGTCTGAATACTTTCCGAATGCACTGTATATACCTGTATATACTCGGCGGTTACACTTACTTTGTAAGTAGGAAAACCTGCAAAATCGGCAGTGTATCAAATACTGGTTCTCCCAACTGTATAACTTACTTTGTCAAGCATCAATAGTGTGCTATATTGGCCAGGGCACACAGCTGTGATAGGTCCGATTCCCCTTGTCTGTTTTCTTTGAACTATGGTTTACAGTATCCAGAAATCATCAGAAGCATGTAGCTGCTTTTGGCCTCAGAATTCAACCTGAGCTCTGTGAGGAATGAAGCCCTGGGGATGGGGATGAGAGCCAACTTCATAAAGAGGTACACAATAGGGGAGGGGCTCCAAATGCTTCAATGGTGTGAGAGACGTTTTCCTCCCTTTTTCTGCTTCTGCCTTTCCTTTTTTTTTTTATCTCAATCAAAGTTACATTCCATGTCAGAAAGGAGTCAATCCTCTACCTCAAATAAATTCAAACCACATGGAATGTTATCAGAAAGCAATTTTTAGGCTCGCTGCTTGTCTGCCTGTCACAAAACATCCCACTCATCACCTTTCTGGGTTCAGTGTTGGTTTGACAGCATCTTGACTAATGTCCCTAGATGATAAAGGTGACAGGCAAAGCTTTTCCTGTTTTTGAGAACCTTTCTATAGAAAGATCACAAGCGCTGATTTGAGAACATATATTTCATATGGGGAAGATGCCTTGCCACCATGAAGACTACAGGATAGCATGCCTGGGTTACTGAACAGGCTGTTCTTTTTTCCTTCTGCAGGGTGCACTCAAGGCCCCTCAAGATTTTACGACCAGGAGGCTTGAGACAAGTCAAGGAATTCGAGCTCACCCTTTGGGTGTTGGGGTCCACTCCCTGATTTGTTAGTCCTGGAACTTATAGGATGTTCCCCCCAACTTGTATGTACAGTTGAAGTCTGAGGTTTACATACTCTTTGGTTGGAGTCATTAAAACTTGTTATTCAACCACTCCACAAATTTCTTGTTAACAAAGTATTGTTTTGGCAAGTCTGTTTAGACATCTACTTTGTGCATGACACAAGTCATTTTTCCAACAATTGTTTACACACAGATTATTTCACTTATAATTCACTGTATCACAATTCCAGTGGGTCAGAAGTTTACATACACTAAGTTGACTGTGCCTTGAAACAGCTTGGAAAATTCCAGAAAATTATGTAATGGCTTTAGAAGCTTCTGATAGGCTAATTGACATAACTTGAGCCAATTGGAGGTGTACCTGTGGATGTATTTCAAGGCCTACCTTCAAAATCAGTCCCTCTTTGCTTGACATCATGGGAAAATCAAAAGAAATCAGCCAAGATATCAGAAAAAAAACTGTAGACCTCCACAAGTCTGGTTCATCCTTGGAAGCAATTTCCAAACGCCTGAAGGTACCACGTTCATCTGTACAAACAATAGTACGCAAGTATAAACACCATGGGACCACGCAGCCATCATACCGCTCAGGAAGGAGACGAGTTCTGTCTCCTAGAGATGAACGTACTATGGTGAGAAAAGTGCAAATCAATCCCAGAACAACAGCAAAGGACCTTGCGAAGATGCTGGAGGCAGGAAACAGGTACGAGTTCTGTCTCCTAGAGATGAACGTACTATTGGTGAGAAAAAGTGCAAATCAATCCCGAACAACAGCAAAGGACCTTGCGAAGATGCTGGAGGAAACATCTTTATCCACAGTAATCCACAGTATCTTTATCCACAGTATCTTTATCCACAGTAAAATGAGTCCTATATTGAAATGACCTGAAAGGCGCTCAGCAAGGAAGAAGCCACCGCTCCAAAACCGCCATAAAAAGCCAGACTACAGTTTGCAACTGCACATGGGGACAAAGATCTTTACTTTTTGGAGAAATGTCTTTTGGTCTGATGAAACAAAAATAGAACTGTTTGCAATAATGACCATCGTTGTGTTTGGAGGAAAAAGGGGGATACTTGCAAGCCGAAGAACACATCCAACCGTGAAGCACGGGGGTGGCAGCATCATGTTGTGGGGGTGCTTTACTGCAGGAGGGCTGGTGCACTTCACAAAAATGGCATCTTGAGGCAGGAAAATGATGTGGATGTATTGAAGAAACATCTCAAGACATCAGTCAGGAAGTTAAAGCTTGGTCGCAAATGGGTTTCCAAATGGACAATGACCCTAAGCATACTTCCAAAGTTGTGGCAAAATGGCTTAAGGACAACAATGTCAAGGTATTGGAGTGGCAATAACAAAGCCCTGACCTCAATCCTATAGAACATTTGTGGGCAGAACTGAAAAAGGGTGTGCGAGCAAGGAGGCCTACAAACCTGACTCAGTTACACCAGCTCTGTCAGGAGGAATGGGCCAAAATTCACCCACTTATTGTGGGAAGCTTTTGGAAGGCTACCGAAACGTTTGACCCAAGTTAAACAATTTAAAGGCAATGCTACCAAATACTAATTGAGTGTATGTAAACTTCTGACCCACTGGCTGAAATTAAAGCTGAAATAAATAATTCTCTCTACTATTATTCTGACATTTCACATTCTTAAAATAAAGTGGTGCCTAACTGACCTAAAACAGGGATTTTTTCCCTGAGTTTAAATGTTTCCCTGAGTTTAAATTTCCCTGAGTTTAAATGTATTTGGCTAAGGTGTATGTAAACCTCCGACTTCAACTGTAAGTCCCTGAAACGGTAGGAATGTAAATGTTGTCTTATTGCATTTAACGCAAGCTCTCTCTCTCGGTCAATCAATCTATCAATTAAAAAAATAATCAGCTGATGTCACAAAGTGCTGTACAGAAACCCAGCCTAAAACCCCAAACAGCAAGCAATGTAGGAGAAGCACGGTGGCTAGGAAAAACTCCCTAGAAAGACCAGAACCTAGGAAGAAACCTAGAGAGGAACCAGGCTATGAGGGGTGGCCAGTCCTCTTCTGGCTGTGCCAGGTGGAGATTATAACAGAACATGGCCAAGATGTTCAAATGTTCACAGATGACCAGCAGGGTCAAATAATAATAATCACAGTGGTTGTCGAGGGTGCAACAGGTCAGCACCTCAGGAGTAAATGTCAGTTGGCTTTTCATAGCAAATCATTCAGAGTATCTCTTCTGCTCCATCTGTCTCTAGAGAGTTCAAAACAGCAGGTCTGGGACAAGGTAGCACATCCGGTGAACAGGTCAGGGTTCCATAGCCACAGGCAGAACAGTTTAAACTGGGGCAGCACGACCAGGTGGACTGGGGACAGCAAGGAGTCATCAGGCCAGGTAGTCCTGAGGCATGGTCCTAGGGCTCAGGTCCTTCGAGAGAGAGAGAGAGAGAGATAGAGAGAGAGAGAGAGAATTAGAGAGAGCATATTTAAATTCACACAGGACACCGGATAAGACAGGAGAAATACTCCAGATATAACAGACTGACCCTAGCCCCCCGACACATAAACTATTGCAGCATAAATACTGGAGGCTGAGACAGGAGGGGTCGGGAGACACTGTGGCCCTGTCCGACAATACAGGGCCAAACAGGCAGGATATAACCCCACCCACTTTGCCAACGCACAGCCCCCACAGCACTAGATTGATATCTTCAACCACCAACTTACTATCCTGAGACAAGGCTGAGTATAACCCACGAAGATCTCCCCCACAGCACAAACCCAAGGGGGGCGAAGATCACGTCAGTGACTCAACCCACTCAAGTGACGCACCCCTCCTAGGGACGGCCTGGAAGGGCACCAGTAAGCCAGTGACTCAGCCCCTGTAATAGGGTTTGAGGCAGAGAATCCCAGTGGAGAGATGGTAACTGGCCAGGTAGAGACAGCAAGGGCGGTTCGTTGCTCCAGTGCCTTTCCATTCACCTTCACACTCCTGGGCCAGACTACACTCAATCAAAGGACCTACTGGAGAGATGAGTCTTCAATAAAGACTTAAAGATCGAGACAGAGTCTGCGTCTCTCATATGGATAGGCAGACCATTCCATAAAAATTGAGCTCTATAGGAGAAAGCCCTGCCTCCAGCTGTTTGCTTAGAAATTCTAGGGACAGTAAGGAGAACTGCGTCTTGTGACCGTAGCGTATGTGTAGGTATGTACGGCAGGACCAAATCGGAAAGATAGGTAGGAGCAAGCCCATGTAATGCTTTGTAGGTTAGCAGTAAAACCTAGCCTTAACAAGAACTAGCCCTAGCCTTAACAGGAAGCCAGTGTAGAGAGGCTAGCACTGGAATAATATAATCACACTTTTGGGTTATATTCAAGATTCTAGCAGCCCTATTTAGCATTAACTGATGTTTATTTAGTGCTTTATCCGGGTAGCCGGAAAGTAGAGCATTGCAGTAGTCTAACCTAGAAGTGACAAAAGCATGGATACATTTTTCTGCATCATTTTTGGACAGAAAGTTTCAGATTTTTGCAATGTCACGTAGATTAAAAAAAATCTGTCCTTGAAACAGTCTTGATTTGTTCGTCAAAAGAGAGATCAGGGTCCAGAGTAACGCCGAGGTCCTTAACAGTTTTATTTGAGACGACTGTACAACCATCAAGATTAATTGTCAAATTCAACAGAAAATCTCTTTGTTTCTTGGGACCTAGAACAAGCATCTCTGTTTTGTCCGAGTTTAAAAGTAGAACATTTGCCGCCATCCACTTCCTTATGTCTGAAACACAGACAGGCAATTTTGGTGCTTCACCATGTTTCATTGAAATTTACAGCTGTGTGTCATCTGCATAGCAGTGAAAGGTAACATTATGTTTTTAAATGACATCCCCAAGAGGTAAAATATATAGTGAAAACAATAGTGGTTCTAAAACGGAGCCTTGAGGAACACCGAAATTTACAGTTGATTTGTCAGAGTACAAACCATCCACAGAGACAAACTGATATCTTTCCAACAGATATGATCTAAACCAGGCCAGAACTTGTCCGTGTAGACCAATTTGGGTTTCCAATCTCTTCAAAAGAATGTGGTGATCGATGGTATCAAAAGTAGCACTAAGGTCTAGGAGCACGAGGACAGGTGCAGAACCTCGGACTGACGTCATTAAAAGGTAATTTACCACCTTCACAAGTGCCATCTAAGTGGTTTGATGGGGTCTAAAACCAGGCTGAACCGTTTCGTATACATTGTTTGTCTTCGGGGAGGCAGTGAGTTGCTGCGCAACAACTTTTTCAAAATAAAAAGCTCTCCATGGCAGTTATATACATGTGGAACTGGGGCCAAATTGTAGATAGTGATCCAACTGACAGAGTGCTTGTAATGGTGAAGAGTGGGGGAACCCACCAACTTACTCCAAACATGCTGTTACATAAGATGACCATATTTCAACTTTTGCATTGATTCATTTTCATCATTGTCATCCGTGTACTATAGGAGACATCTATAGCAGGCAGTAGTAGTTTTCCAAGAAAAATAACACATTCTGTGGAATTTAGTTTAACACATTTATCTGTGTCGCCCAAAACTATTATTTTCTGTCCCGCTGCGTTACAGTATTACCCGTCTCTGCATCTCTCTGCATGGAACAGATCTAAAACATATGGTCCAGAAAAAAAAAACACAATGTGAGAGATTGTCTGAGGTCTCAGTGGAGTTGGATGTACTGTTCCACTGGGCACAGACTGGTTGCTCGCATGTCTCAGTTTTGATTAAGTACACTTAGGTTATTCCTTTTGAATTTATCAGTTCAACTATGAACTATATGTATTGTTTTTAAAATACATCCTCATTCATTTCGGTCTTAGCACAGCCTCCTTCCCACTCTGCATATTTTCCCCTCACATATGTAACTTATGGCAAGTTAACTGCAACATTCTTAAACGAACAATGCACTGTATTGTTTTTGAACTTTTCTTGTTGAAATCATTTCACACAGTTGTTGAAAATGAATGAAGTACAATGAGTTAATCATGAAGTTTGTTTTATTATAAAGCTTTATTTAGACCATGCAGCTTGGTTAAAAACATTGTAATTCAGTGTTTGGTTATCAAAAATAGTAAGATCTCCCTTATTTTTACAACAGTAAGATTCTGTTTTTATAAAAAAGTACCTGTTTGACACACCATTCCTTTAATGGCAAAGGGACATTGATTATCATCAAGTGGATTGTACGAGTGTGGGATCAATATGAGCCAAAAGAGTACAGACGTATTCTGCCCTACAAAGGCAAAACGCATTAACTATGGAAACAGTGAAACTGAGAAAAATGGCTTTAAAGTTTTTTGGATAACCAGACAAATATATTGTAGGTAGATAAGTGACAATGCACTGATGTATAATTTTATTATGAAGTAATTTTTATGCATATCAACCATGACCACTGATTTTACCTATGCAGATACTGCACTCTGCCTTTGTATGACTTTAAACAACTATATGGGTAAAGCAAAGGCAAAGTGCAGTATCTATAATCTAAATGTTTAACTTTCTTGTTTTTATGTTTGATGGAAACAGTATGATAGTTGTACAGTTCGATAATTCTAACTACATTCCAACTGTATTTAATAGTGTTATGTAGTTATGTTTTCGTCTTTTGAATGTTCTATCGTAGCAACCCTCAAGCATTTCTTCCACCATAAGGTAAGGACTATTTCACCACGCAGAATGTTTATACTTAAAAAATGTATATACAATCTAAATGTGTTTATCCAACTTTCTTGTTGTTTTTCATGTTTGACGTTGTATGGTAATTTATTTGACTTAAGGTCCATAGTTTAAATCAGTGGTCATGGTTGATATGCGTAAAAAATTACTTCACTTATCTACCCACAACATATTTGTCTGGAAAGCAAATCAACTTTAAAGCCATTTTTCTCAGTTTCACTGTTTTTGTAGTTACTGCTCTTTGCCTTTGTATGGCAGAGCGGGTAACTGTTGTCAAAACACGGTGGTACCAGTTCCTTACACTTCTTTCTATTGCCAACGATTTTCCGGAACTCAAATATTATTTTCAGATCACCAGGTTTTCCCTTGGTTTTACTTGGATTCTGCATTTAACGCAAATTTCACACACCACTTTCTCTGAAACGGAACATAATTGAACCAGGAAACTTTGTCACAAAATAAAACAGATACTACAAAGCCTGATTTCAGTCTTAACTCAATTTTGACCAAAAGTGTAGTTACTGTGTTTTGCCTTTGTAAGGCAGTATTGGTTTGTATTGGGTAAAGTTTGTGCTGACAAGCAGTCCTTTTATTGAAAAGAAGAGATAAAATAGTCTGCAACATTGGCGCTACCAGAAGCAAACTACTGTACCACCCTTAACCTAGATATTTTTGAGCTCTCGATCCAACTCTATTGCTGTCCTTTGTCTAGCCAAAACGCACAGAGTGACAAGGAGTTGGCATGATAGCAAAACCAGACGGGCACTCGGGCTATCCTACATTTGCTAGTTTCTCACTAGTAAGGCTGGAGCTTGTCACTAAGCCACCTAACATCAAGGGAACATGTGCTATTTTCTGCAACTCTTTGCTTGAAGCCTGCAACATAATGCATTATGTCTTTACAGCTACCTAAATAAATGTTGAGTAATTTTGGCTTATCATGAATATAAAATGTTTATTGCCATTCATTAGCATACATAATGTATAACTATCCCACCATTATTCCACTTGTGGGTTTTTGTCTGCTCTCAAACCTACAGTAAAAAACAATTACACAGTGGAGAGAAAATATATGGAAAGTATATCCTTAGCCCTTATAAAAACTACTGCTTATTAAGACATTTGGGCAGTCCAAAATTAGCTTATTTGCAGTTTCAGTCAGGTATATCCTAATTATATTATACCCCACAAATATATCTGACTTTACATGTAGATAGTGTTGACATATACAGTAAATACATGTAAACATAATGTAGTCTACGAATATTGTATAATATTGTAGCACATGATGAGTGTATAAGGTGGTACAGGGGTTGAAGGGGAGGTAGGTGGGCTACTTCCAGGCAGCACTAGAGGATAAGTGATTGTGTGTCCCGTGGTGTGTACGTGTGAGTGTATGTAAACGTATGTCTTCAGATCTTCAGGTATGACAGCCCAGTGCCCAGCAGTACAGTGGAATGTTTTGTGCATGTGTGTGTGTGTGTGTGTGTGTGTCTGTGTCAGTATGTTAAGATTTCTTCTGGCAGTGGCATCCCAGTTTCCAGCAGTAGCAGATGGAATTGAAGAAGCTGACAGGAATGTGCACAGGGATCACAGCAGCGAGAGTGGGGAATACAGCTCTCCATCACCTTGGAACAATTAGGGGTCGGGGGGGCAGGCTTCACCTTGGGCTTTTATAGCAACACACACACACACACACACACACACACACACACACACACACACACACACACACACACACACACACACACACACACCACACACACACACACACCACACACACACACACACACACACACACACACACACACAAAAAGGAAAAAGTGATTAACTGACAAGCCCTTACCCTCTGACTGTTTCAAGATTTATGACCTAACTGAGCACTCATGCAACTGCGTTCGAAATGGCACCCTATTCCCTATATAGAAATAGGGTGCCCTATGGGCCCTGGTCAAAAGTCAGTGCACTATATACAGAATATAGTTCCATTTGGGATGCAGACATGCAATCACTATGCCAACACATTATAGCCAAGACTATCTTGGACTGTCAACCCCTCAGAACTAAGTACATTCCATTTCCCCAGCAGCCTCGCCTCCAGCTGTGCAAAAGACATTTTATTGATGTTCTGTAAGCTAGTAATCATCATACTGTATGAGAAATAGGAATATAATTAAATATGGTTCGAAATTGTTAAGGTCTTACTACCCAATACGGGTTTGCAGACAAATCTAACACATTCATCTTGCATTGATGTCAATGGGATATTTGTGGTCTAATGTCTAGAAAGATAATAATAATAAATGCCATTTAACGAGTACACATCCCATGCCATCTGTTGTGTGGGACAGATTGGAAAGAAAAAAGGTGCCCATCACATGGGTTTGAGGCACATAGAGAACAGGTTGCGTGGGATGTGGAATCATATGGACATTACACTGTAAAGGTCTGGCCAACATTGATTTTAAAGTGAAGTACACTACATGACTAAAGGTACACTCAGCAACAAAACAAACATCCTCTCACTGTCAACTACGTTTATTTTTTAGCAAACTTAACATGCGTAAATATTTGTATTAACATAAGATTCAACAACTGAAACATAAACAGGACAAGTTCCACAGACATGTGACTAACATAAATTGAATAATGTGTCCCTGAACAAAGGGGGAGGGGGTCAAAATCAAACGTTACAGTCAGTATCTGGTATGGCCACCAGCTGCATTAAGTACTGCAGTGCATCTCATTTACATTACATTTAAGTCATTTAGCTGACGCTCTTATCCAGAGCGACTTACAAATTGGAAAGTTCATACATATTCATACATATTCATCCTGGTCCCCCCGTGGGGAATGATCCCACAACACTGGCGTTGCAAGCGCCATGCTCTACCAACTGAGCCACACGGGACCACCTCCAAATCTCCTCCAAATCTCCTCATGGACTGCATCAGATTTGCCAGTTCTTGCTGTGAGACGTGACCCCACTCTTCCACCAAGGCACCTACAAGTTCCCAGACTTTTCTGGAGGGAATGGCCCTAGCCCTCACCCTCCGATCCAACAGGTCCCAGACGTGCTCAATGGGATTGAGATCCGGGCTCTTCACTGGCCATGGCAGAACACTGACATTCCTGTCTTGCAGGAAATCACGCACAGAACGAGCAGCATGGCTGGTGGCATTGTCATGCTGGTGGGTCATATCAAGATGAGCCTGCAGGAAGGGTACCACATGAGGGAGGAGGATGTCTTCCCTGTAACGCACAGCGTTGAGATTGCCTGCAATGACAATAAGCTCAGTCCGATGATGCTGTGACACACCGCCCCAGACCATGATGGACCTTCCACCTCCAAATCAATCCCGCTCCAGAGTACAGCCTCGGTGTAACGCTCATTCCTTCAACGATAAACGCGAATCCGACCATCAGACAAAACCGCAACTCGTCAGTGAAGAGCACCTTTGCCAGTCCTGTCTGGTCCAGCGACGGTGGGTTTTGGTGCCATAGGTGACGTTGTTGCCGGTGATGTCTGGTGAGGACCTGCCTTACAACAGGCCTAGAAGCCCTCAGTCCAGCCTCTCTCAGCCTATTGCGGACAGTCTGAGCACTGATGGAGGGATTGTGCGTTCCTGGTGTAACTCGGGCAGTTGTTGTTGCCATCCTGTACCTGTCCCGCAGGTGTGATGTTCGGATGTACCGATCCTGTGCAGGTGTTGTTACACGTGGTCTGCCACTGCAAGGACGATCAGGGGTCTGTCCTGTCTCCCTGTAGCGCTGTCTTAGGCGTCTCACAGTACGGACATTGCAATTTTTGCCCTGGCCACATCTGCAGTCCTCATGCCTCCTTGCAGCATGCCTAAGGCACGTTCACGCAGATGAGCAGGAACCCTGGGCATCTTTCTTTTGGTGTTTTTCAGAGTCAGTAGAAAGGCCTCTTTAGTGACCTAAGTTTTCATAACTGTAACCTTAATTGCTTACCGTCTGTAAGCTGTTAGTGTCTTAACGACCGTTCCACAGGTGCATGTTCATTAATTGTTTATGGTTCATTGAACAAGCATGGGAAACAGTGTTTATACCCTTCACAATGAAGATCTGTGAAGTTATTTGAATTTGTACGAATTATCTTTTAAAGATAGCGTACTGAAAAAGGGCCATTTCTTTTTTTGCTGAGCTTTTTTTGGACCCCTGCTCATCAAACATCTCATTCCAAAATCATGGGAATTAGTATGGAGTTGGTTCCCCCTTTGCTACCATAACATCCTCCACTCTTCTGGGAAGGCTTTCCACTAGATGTTGGCACATTCCTGCAAGGATTCCATTCAGCCACAAGAGCATTAGTGAGATCGGGCACTGATGTTGGGCGATTAGGCCTGTCTCGCAGTTGGTGTTCCAATTCATCCCAAAGGTGTTCGATGGGTTTGTGGGCAGGGCTCTGTACAGGCCAGTCAAGTTCTTCCACATCGATCTCGACAAACCATTCATGTATGGACCTCGCTTTGTGCACGGAGGCATTGTCATGCTGGATCAGGAAAGGGCCTTCCCCAAACTGTTGCCACAAAGTTGGAAGCACTGAATCGTCTAGAAATGTCAATGTATGCTGTAGCGTTAAGATTTCCCTTCACTGGAACTAAGGGGACTAGCCCAAACCATGAAAAACAGCCACAGACCATTATTCCTCCTCCACCAAACTTTACAGCTGCCACTATGCTTCGGGGCAGGTAGCGTTCTCCTGGCATCCGCCAAACCCAGATTAGTCCGTAGGATGTGTTCTCTCTCATCACTCCAGAGAACACATTTCCACTGCTCCAGAGTCCAATGGCGGCGAGCTTTACACCACTCCAGCCGACGCTTGGCATTGCGCATTGGTGATCTTAGGCTTGTGTGCGGCTGCTCGACCATGTAAACCCATTTCATGAAGCTCCCGACGAACTGTTCTTGTGCTGACGTTGTTTCCCGAGGCAGTTTGGAACTCGGTACTGAGTGTTGCAACTGAGGACAGACAATTTTTACGCGCTACGCGCTTCAGCACTCGGCGGGCCCATTCTGTGAGCTTGTGTGGCCTACCACTTTGCGGCTGAGACGTTGTCGCTCCTAGACGTTTCTACTTCACAATAATGGCACTTACAGTTGACCGGGGCAGAAATTTGACAATAACTTTTTGGAAAGGTGGCACCCTATGATGGTGCCACATTTCAAATCCCACCGTACCTTCTCCGCTATGCAATCTGGTTTCCGAGCTGGTCATGGGTGCACCTCAGCCACGCTCAAGGTCCTAAACGCCATCAATAAGAGACAATACTGTGCAGCTGTATTCATTGACCTGGCCAAGGCTTTTGACTCTGTCAATCACCACATTCTTATCGGCAGACTCAACAGCCTTAGTTTCTCAAATGACTGCCTTGCCTGGTTCACCAACTACTTACCCACACCTACCCACCCGTCCAGCGTCACTACTCTGGACGGTTCTGACTTCAATGATGTTGCTCTTGCTGTTGGTGATTCTCTGATACACCTCTACGCAGACGACACCATTCTGTATACTTCTGGCCCCTCTTTGGACACTGTGTTAACTAACCTCCAGACGAGCTTCAATGTCATACAACTCTCCTTCCGTGGCTGTCATGTTTTGTCATTTATTTTCATGTCTTGTCCCTGTGCTTCCCTCTGCTGGTCTTATTAGTTTTTCTCTTTCTCTCTCTCTCTCTCCTCCTCTCTCCTCTCCCGCTCTCTCTCTCTCTACGTTCCGTTCCTGCTCCCAGCTGTTTTTCATTCTCCTAACGACCTATTTACTCTTTCACACCTGTCCCCTATTTTGCCCTCTGATTAGAGTCCCTATTCTCCCTCTGTTTTCCGCTTCTGTCCTTGTCGGATTCTTGTTTGATGTTTGCTGTTCCTGTGTCCTTGTTCCGCCCTGTCGTGTTCTTTGCCTTCTTCAGATGCTGCGTGTGAGCAGGTGTCTATGTCAGCTACGGCCAGTGCCTTCCCGAAGCGACCTGCAGTCTGTGGTCGCGTCTCCAGTCGTTCCTCTCTATTGACGAAGGATTTCAGTTTCCTGTTTTGGATTTACCATTGATTATATCCAGGGAAATCATTATTTGTTTAATACTGGAATAAAGACTCTGTTACTATTACGTCGCTTTTGGGTCCTCATTCACCAGCATAACAGAAGAATCCGACCTCGAATGGACCCAGCGACTACGGATTCCGCAACACTGCCGTCGAGATCCAGGGAGCAATGCTCGGCAGACACGAGCAGAAATTGTCTGCTGCTCGCCATGCCGTTGAGACCCTGTCCGCTCAGGTCTCCGATCTCTCAGGACAGTTTCAGAGTCTTCGTCTCGTGCCACCAGCTACTTCCTGGTCTTCGAGTCTCCGGAACCTAGGGTTAATAACCACCATGTTACTCTGGGCAGCCCACTGAGTGCCGCTCCTTTCTCACCCAGTGTGATATTGTGTTCCTCTCTCCAGCCAAACACATACTCAAGAGAGAGAGCTCGGATCGCTTACGTCATATCACTCCTTACTGGTCGGGCTCGGGAGTGGGGCACAGCTATCTGGGAGGCAAGGGCTGAGTGTTCTAACGTGTATCAGAACTTTAAAGAGGAGATGATACGTTTTTGATCGTTCAGTTTTTGGGAAGGAGGCTTCCAGGGTCCTGGCTTCCTATGTCAAGGTGAGGATCCATAACGGATTACTCTATAGAGTTTCGCACTCTTGCTGCATCCAGTGACTGGAACGAGCCGGCGTTGCTCGCTCGTTTTCTGGAGGGACTCCACGCTGAGTTAAGGATGAGATTCTCCCCGGGAGGTTCCTTCCAGCGTGGACTCTTTGATTGCTCTCGCCATCCGCATAGAACGACGGGTAGATCTTCGTCACCGAGCTCGTGGAAGAGAGCTCGCGTTAACGGTGTTTCCCCTCTCGCATCTCAACCATCTCCTCCCACCGGCTCAGAGACTGAGCCCATGCAGCTGGGAGGTATTCGCATCTCGACTAAGGAGAGGGAACGGAGAATCACCAACCGCTTTGCCTCTATTGCGGTTCTGCTGGACATTTTGTCATGTCATGTCCAGTAAAAGCCAGAGCTCATCAGTAAGCGGAGGGCTACTGGTGAGCGCTACTACTCAGGTCTCTCCATCAAGATCCTGTACTCCCTTGTCGGTCCATCTACGCTGGACCGGTTCGGCTGCTTCTGCAGTGCCTTGATAGACTCAGGGGCTGAGGGTTGTTTTATGGACGAAGCATGGGCTCGGAAACATGACATTCCTCTCAGACAGTTAGGGAAGCCCACGCCCATGTTCGCCTTAGATGGTAGTCTTTCCCCAGTATCAGATGTGAGACACTACCTTTAACCCTCACTGTATCTGGTAACCACAGTGAGACCATTTCCTTTTTGATTTTTCGTTCACCTTTTACACCTGTTGTTTGGGTCATCCCTGGCTGTATGTCATAATCCTTCTATTAATTGGTCTAGTAATTCTATTCTATCCTGGAACGTTTCTTGTCATGTGAAGTGTTTAATGTCTGCTATCCCTCCTGTGTCTTCTGTCCCCTCTACTCAGGAGGAACCTGGTGATTTGACAGGAGTGCCGGAGGAGTATCATGGATCTGCGCACGTCTTCAGTCGGTCCAGAGCCAGCTCCCTTCCTCCTCACCGGTCGTATGATTGTTGTATTGATCTCCTTCCGGGGACACTCCCCCTCGGGTAGACTATACTCTCTGTCGGCTCCGAACGTAAGGCTCTCGAGGATATCTGTCTGTTTCTCTCGACGCCCGGTACCGTGGTCGCTTCTTCCTCTCCCGCCGGAGCGGGATTTTCTTTGTTAAGAAGAAGGACGGTACTGCGCCCCCTGCGTGATATCGAGGGCTGAATGACATACGGTAAGAATCGTTATCCGCTTCCCTTATGTCGTCAGCCTTCGAGATTTTGCAGGGACCAGGTTCTTTACTAAGTTGGACCTTCATTAACGCTTACCATCTCGTACGCATCAGAGAGGGGGACGAGTGGAAGACGGCGTTTAACACTCCGTTAGGGCATTTTGAATACCGGGTTCTGCCGTTCGGTCTCGCTAATGCTCCAGCTGTCTTTCAGGCATTAGTTAATGATTGTACTGAGAGACATGCTGAACATTTTTGTTTTCGTTTACCTTGACGATATCCTGATTTTTTCACCGTCACTCGAGATTCATGTTCAGCACGTTCGACGTTGTACTCCAGCGCCTTTTAGAGAATTGTCTCTACGTGAAGGCTGAGAAGTGCGCCTTTCATGTCTCCTCTGTCACATTTCTCGGTTCTGTTATTTCCGCTGAAGGCATTCAGATGGATCCGCGCTAAGGTCCAGGCTGTCAGCGATTGGCCCGTTCCTAAGTCACGTGTCGAGTTGCAGCGCTTTCTCGGTTTCGGCTAATTTCTATCGGCGTTTTCATTCGTAATTTCGGTCAAGTGGCTGCCCCTCTACAGCTCTGACTTCTGTCAAGACTTGCTTTAAGTGGTCCGGTTCCGCCCAGGGAGCTTTTGATCTCCTCAAGAAGCGTTTTTACATCCGCCCCTATCCTTGTTACTCCTGACGTCACTAAACATTTCATTGTCGAGGTTGACGCTCAGAGGTGGGCGTGGAGCCATTCTGTCTCAGCGCTTCCAGTCTGACGATAAGGTCCATCCTTGCGCTTACTTTTCTCATCGCCTGTCGCCATCGGAACGCAACTATGATGGGGTAACGCGAACTGCTCGCCATCCGCTTAGCCTAGGCGAATGGCGACAGTGGTTGGAGGGGGCGACCGTCCCTTTTGTCGTTTGGACTGACCATTAAGAACCTTGAGTACATCCGTTCGGCCAAACGATTTAATGCACGTAAGCTCGTTGGGCGTTGTTTTTCGCTCGTTTCGAGTTCGTGATTTCCTATCGTCCGGGAAATAAGAACACCAAGCCTGATGCCTTATCCCGTCTCTTTAGTTCTTCTGTGGCTTCTACCGACCCCGAGGGGATTCTCCTGAAGGGCGGTTGTCGGGTTGACTGTCTGGGAATTGAGAGACAGGTAAAGCAAGCACTCACTCACACTGCGTCGCGGCGCGTTGTCCTAGTAACCTTCTGTTCGTTCTGTCTCTACTCGTCTGGCTGTTCTTCAGTGGTCACTCTGCCAAGTTAGCTGGCCACCCGGCGTTCGGGGTACGCTTGCTTCTATTCGCCAGCGGTTTTGGTGGCCTACTCAGGAGCGGGACACGCGCCGTTTCGTGGCTGCTTGTTCGTACTGCGCGCAGACTAAGTCAGGTAACTCTCCTCCTGCCGTCGTCTAGACCGCTTCCCATTCCTTCTCGACCATGGTCTCACATCGCCTTAGACTTTATACCGGTCTGCCTTCTCGTCTGCGGGGAAGACTGTGATTCTTACGGTTATCGATAGGTTCTCTAAGGCGGCACATTTTATTCCCCTCGCTAAGCTTCCTTCCGCTAAGGAGACGGCACAAATCATCATTGAGAATGTGTTCAGAATTCATGGCCTCCCGTTAGACCGTTTCAGACAGAGGTCCGCAATTCACGTCACAGTTTTGGAGGGAGTTCTGTCGTTTGATTGGTGCTTCCGTCAGTCTCTCTTCCGGTTTCATCCCCAGTCTAACGGCTAGCAGAAAGGGCCAATCAGTCGATTGGTCGCATATTACGCAGCCTTTCGTTTCGAAACCCTGCGTTTGGGCAGAAACAGCTCCCCTGGCTGAGTACGCTCACAACTCGCTTCCTTCGTCTGCTACCGGGCTATCCCGTTTCAGAGTAGTTTGGCTACCAGCCTCCTCTGTTTTCGTCCCAGCTCGCCGAGTCCAGCGTTCCCTCCGCTCAGGCTTTTGTCCAACGTGTGAGCGCACCTGGAGGAGGGTCAGGTCTGCACTTTGCCGTTACAGGGCGCAGACTGTGAGAGCCGCCAATAACCTAGGATTAAAGAGTCCTAGGTATTGTCGCGGTCAGAGAGTGTGGCTTTCCACTCGTAACCTTCCCCTTACGAAGCTTCTCGCAAGTTGACTCCGCGGTTCATTGGTCCGTTCCGTGTCTCTCAGGTCGTCAACTTGTCGCTGTGCGACTGCTTCTTCCGCGACATCTTCGTCGCGTCCACCCTGTCTTCCATGTCTCTTGTGTCAAGCCTTTTCTTCGCGCCCCGTTCGTCTTCCCTCCCCCCCCCGTCCTTGTCGAGGGCGCTCCTATTTACAAGGTACGGAAGATCATGGACATGCGTTCTCGGGGACGTGGTCACCAGTACTTAGTGGATTGGAGGGTTACGGTCCTGAGGAGAGGAGTTGGGTTCCATCTCGGGACGTGCTGGACCGTTCGTTGATTGATGATTTCCTCGTCCTTGGCCAGGTTCCTCCTCGAGTGCGCCAGGAGGCGCTCGGTGAGTGGGGGGTACTGTCATGTTTTGTCATTGATTACATGTCTTGTCCCTGTGCTTCCTCTGCTGGCTTATTTAGGTCTTTCTCTTCTCTCTCTCTCTCTCTCCTCCCTCTCTCCCTCCCGCTCTCTCTCTTCTATCGTTCCGTTCCTGCTCCCAGCTGTTTCTCATTCTCCTAACGACCTCATTTACTCTTTCACACCTGTCCCCTATTTTGCCCTCTGATTAGAGTCCCTATTTCTCCCTCTGTTTTCCGCTTCTGTCCTTGTCGGATTCTTGTTTGATGTTGCTGTTCCTGTGTCCTTGTTCCGCCCTGTCGTTTCTTTGCCTTCTTCAGATGCTGCGTGTGAGCAGGTGTCTATGTCAGCTACGGCCAGTGCCTTCCCGAAGCGACCTGCGTCTGTGGTCGCGTCTCCAGTCGTCTCTCTATTGACGAGAGGATTTCAGTTTCCTGTTTTGGATTTACCATTGATTATATCCAGGAGAATCATTATTTGTTTAATACTGGAATAAAGACTCTGTTACTTATTACGTCGCTTTTGGGTCCTCATTCCACAGCATAACAGTGGCCTCCAACTGCTCTTAAACGCAAGTAAAACTAAATGCATGCTATTCAACCGATCACTGCCTGCCCGCACCTGCACCCGCCCGTCCAGCATCACTACTCTGGACGGCTCTGACTTAGAATACATGGACAACTACAAATACCTAGGTGTCTGGTTAGACTGTAAACTCTCCTTCCAGACTCACATTAAGCATCTCCAATCCAAAATAAAATCTAGAATCTGCTTCCTATTTCGCAACATAGCATCCTTCACTCATGCTGCCAAACATACCCTTGTAAAACTGACTATCCTACCGATCCTTGACTTCGGTGATGTAATTTACAAAATAGCCTCCAACACTCTACTCAGCAAATTGTATGCAGTCTATCACAGTGCCATCCGTTTGTCACCAAAGCCCCATATACTACCCACCACTGCGACCTGTATGCTCTTGTTGGCTGGCCCTCGCTTCATATCCGTCGCCAAACCCACTGGCTCCAGGTCATCTATAAGTCGTTGCTAGGTAAAGCCCCGCCTTATCTCAGTTCACTGCTCACCATAGCAGCACCCACCCGCAGCACGCTCTCCAGCAGGTATATTTCACTGGTCACCCCCGAAGCCAATTCCTGCTTTGGCCGCCTTTCCTTCCAGTTCTCTGCTGCCAATGACTGGAACGAACTGCAAAAATCTCTGAAGCTGGAGACTCATATCTCCCTCACTAGCTTTAAGCACCAGCTGTCAGAGCAGCTCACAGATCACTGCATCTGTACATAGCCAATCTGTAAATAGCCCATCCAACTACCTCATCACCATATTGTTTATTTTATTTATTTTGCTTCTTTGCACCCCAGTACCGCTACTTGCACACTCATCTTCTGCACATCTATCACCCCAGTGTTTAATTTGCCATACTGTAATAATTTCACCACTATGGCCTATTTATTGCCTCACCCCCCTTGTCCTACTTCATTTGCACACACTGTATATAGACTTTCTCTATTGTATTATTGACTGTATGTTTGTTTATTCCATGTGTAACTCTGTGCTGTTGTTTGTGTTGCACTGCTTTGCTTTATCTTGGCCATGTCGCAGTTGTAAATGAGAACTTGTCCTCAACTAGCCTACCTGGTTAAACAAATGTGAAATAAAAAAACAAACAAAAATGTAAAGTCACTGAGCTCTTCAGTAAGGCCATTCTACTTCCAATGTTTGTCTATGGAGATTGCATGGCTGAGTGCTCGATTGTATACACCTGTCAGCAACGGGTGTGGCTGAAATAGCCAAATCCACTAATTTGGGGTGTCCACATACTGATACATTTGTATATACAGTATAGTGTATCAGTGTAACACGCTAGGCTAGAAGCTTGCTGCAGTCCCCAGGCCACAGACAGGTGTGGCTACAGTATGCCGTCACCACAAAATGTCTGATTGATTTTGGGGTGAATTACTACTGAAACCTGCTGGGGCAAAAGGCTAAAGGCTAAGGGCTTGCTGCTATCCACATGGCAGGACACAGGTGGGGATATGATGTTATCACAAAGCAGTTGCTCTGTAACTCAGAAATGATCCTAACATAATCCCCAGCAGTTTACCGTCACATGCAATCTCTGGCGTTCCTGGATTCCTCTTCTGGCAAACAACCTTCTGGGTTTCGCCTGGTTCCACAGCTCTGTTGGAAAGAACGAAGGAGTAGTCATAAGAAACCTCCTTAATTCCGATTAGAGATTACAACATTCTGGGGTTGAAGTAAATCAAATAACAAGAATTACCGTCCAAAAATATAGTGAAACGCCAAACAGCATAATAGGTAACAGATGTTATTGCTATTATTGATCTGAATATCAAAACTCCATGTTCACTTCACTTATAGAAGTTGTCAGCCATGGCAGCAAGGTTAACACATGGAAATTGTGTGCTTTTGTAGTGTGTGTCTATCACCAATAACTAGCAGAACTTTTGTACATCTTCATCATCCCTGTCACAAATCATGGCCCATTAAAATGTAGCAGGGTGTAACCAGAGATTTCTGTTACATGCTTTTGAAATACCTATTTCAAAGACTTCTGAGCATTTTGTATTTCACTGGCCTGATTTATAATCCAATGTATTTTGTAACAAGATGTTTCAAAAGTAAACTAAATAAACAACTACATACCCCAGTCATAAACCCTGTTTCCATCCACAGTTTTTATGCAAGTAAAGTCATTTAATGAAAATAAATAAAAACAGCTGTGATGGAAATGCGATGTTTCGGTGTAATTTCATAAATGCAGACAGAATTTGTTTGTTCGAAATGGTGGGATCTTTTTGTGTCTGTAAAATGTATTATGCGGGAAATTGTGGTGGAAATGCCTTTATGTGCAAATATTGATACAATAACCATCATATCGAAGTAAATTGAGTCACACAATGATATGGTCTGTGGTCCTCCCACTATGACTTCGGAAACCATGCAGTTTATTAGGCTACAGATAAGTTATGAACTTCAAAGAGTGGAAAAAGTGCAAGGTGATGAGCTTGATGCTCTTTTCCAATACATTTTGAGGGTCTTATTCTGGTGACATGATCATTGATGCTTGGCTGCTGTTTGACAAATAAAAATATTCTTGCCCTTTTGCACATGATAATCTGATCATGTAGGCTATACGTGCACTCTAGCAATCCAGCTGGCTATCTGCTCACTGTTGGCTAGAGCACAGGTGCCAATACCAGAGTGGGCACACTTGCTAAATAACAAATTTTTTTTGTGAGAAAACCATTAGTCGAGTTAATATTGTTAATATTCAGAACCACATTCCTGTAAAGATTAGAGTTAAATAATGTTGAAGTAATATGGCTACAGGTTCATCTGCCTCACCTAAAGCCCATTCTTGTGGGAAGATGCTAGTGGTAGGGTAGCCTAGTGGTTAGAGCATTGGACTAGTAACTGCAAGGTTGCAAGTTCAAATCCCCGAGCTGACAAGGTATATATCAGTCAGTTTGTCCTTCTGCACCTGAACAGGCAGTTAAACCACTGTTCCTAGGCTGTCATAGAAAATAAGAATTTGTCCTAAACTGACTTGCCTAGTTAAATAAAGGTAAAATACCACAAAGTGCTAACAGTCAGTATCTGGATAACATGTGTAAAATGCTTGATCATGTATGTGATATCAACAAAGAGGTACATTTTCTGTGTGATTTGAATATCAGTCAGTTTGTAGTTACAAACAGCACAGGAATTTAAATCAACATGTATTGATCACATCTTTACTAATGCTGCAGAAATGTGCTTGAAAGCAGTATCCAGATCCATCAGATGTAGTGATCACAATATAGTAGCCATATCTAGTAAAACCAAATTTATAAAGGTTGGGCCTATTATAGTGTATAAGAGGTCATACAATACATTTTATATTCCTATGTTGGCAATTTAAATAATATTTGTTGTTCGATGGTGTGTAATGAGGAGCAAACAGATGTTGCTGTAACGAGTGTGCTGAGAGTCGGGAAGCAAGTTCAGGCAGTGAGTGTTTAAATAAATAAAATAAACGAACACGAAACAAACGCACCGACATGAAAACAGAGTCAATAACACCTGAGGAAAGAACCAAGGGGAGTGACAGATATAGGGAGATAATCAAGGATGTGGTGGAGTCCAGGTGAGTGTCATGAGGCGCGAGACGATGGTGACAGGTGTGTGGGATAATCAGCAGCCTGATGACCTAGAGGCCGGAGAGGGAGTATACATGACAGTTGCACTTGACACGTATGAAATTGCTTATTCCAATTACCAATAAGCATGCACCCATTAAGAAAATGACTGTAAAAACTGAAATACGATATATTGCCACTCCTATTTGCCATATCTTAAATTTAAGCCTACTAGAAAGTGTGTGCCCTCAGGCCTGGAGGGAAGCTCAAGTCATTCCGCTACCTAAGAATAGTAAAGCCCCCTTTACTGGCTCAAATAGCCGACCTATCAGCCTGTTGCCCAACCCTTAGTAAAGTTTTGGAAAAAATTGTGTTTGACCAGATCAATGCTATTTTACAGTAAACAAATTGACAGACTTTCAGCACGCTTATAGGGAAGGCCATTCAAACAAGCACAGCACTTACACAAATGACTGATGATTGGCTGAGAGAAATTGATGATAAAAAGATTGTGGGGGCTGTTTTGTTACAATTCAGTGCAGCTTTTGACATTATTGATCATAGTCTGCTGCCAGAAAAACATGTGTTATGGCTTTACTATATTGTGGATAAAAAGTTACCAGTCTAACAGAACACAGAGGGTGTTCTCAAATGGAAGCCTCTCCAACACAATCCAGGTAGAATCAGGAATTCCCCAGGGCAGCGGTCTAGGCCCCTTACTTTTTAAAATCTTTACTAACGACATGCTTTGAGTAAAGCCAGTGTGTCTATGTATGCGGATGATTCAACACTATACACATCAGCTACTAAAGCAACTGAAATGACTGCAACACTTAAAGAGCTGCAGTTAGTTTCAGAATGGCTGGCAAGGAATAAGTTAGGACTAACTATTTCAAAAACTGAAAGCAGTGTATTTGGGACAAATCATTCACTAAACCTCAACTAAATCTTGTAATAAATAATGTGGAAATTGAGCAAGTTGAGATGACTAAACTGCTTGGAGTAACCCTGGATTGTAAACTGTCATGGTCAAAACATATTGATACAACAGTAGCTAAGATTTTTAATTTTTTTATTTCACCAGGTAGGCCAGTTGAGAACAAGTTCTCATTTACAACTGCGACCTGGCCAAGATAAAGCAGTGGCACAAAAACAACAGAGTTACACATGGAATAAACAAATGTACAGTCAATAACACAATAGAAAATCTGTATACAGTGTGCAAATTCAGTAAGGAGGTAAGGCAATAAATAGTCCATAGCGGCAAAGTAATTACAATTTAGCAATTAACACGGGAGTGATAGATGTGCAGATGAGCATGTGCAAGTAGGAATACAGGTGTGCAAAAGAGCAGAAAAAAAATATGGGGATGAGGTAGGTAGTTGGATGGGCTATTTACAGATCGGCTGTGTACAGCTGCAGCGATCGGTAAGCTGCTCTGACAGCCGATACTTGAAGTTAGTGAGGGAGATATAAGTCTGGGGAAAAGTCTGACCATAAAGTGCTGTTGTACCTTCTTCACAGCACTATCCTACAGGCTCTAGTTGTCACACCTGGACTACTGTTCAGTCGTGTGGACAGGTGCCACAAAGAGGGACTTAGGGAAATTGCAATTGGCTCAGAACAGGGCAGCACGGCTGGCCCTTGTATGTACACAGAGAGCAAACATTAATAATATGCATGTCAATCTCTCCTGGCTCAATGTAGAGGAGAGATTGACTTAATCACTACTTGTATTTGAGAGAGGTATTGACATGTTGAAAGCACCCAGCTGTCTGTTTAAACGACTAGCACACAGCTCAGACACCCATGCATACCCACAAGGCATGCCACCAGAGGTCGCTTCAGTCCCCAATTCCAGAACAGACTATGAGGAGGCGCACAGTACTACATAGAGCCATGACTACATGGAACTCTATTCCACATCAGGTAACTGATGCAAGCAGTAGAATCAGATTTTAAAAACAGATACAAATACACCTCATGGAACAGCAGGGACTGTGAAGCAACACAAACACATGATAACATGAAATGACATTTTGCAGTTAAATTCCCATGTACCAAATAAAAAATACACGTTAAGTGAGTTTCCAATCGCATTTTCAACTCTACATCGTATTTGCATTTATTATGGATCCCCATTAGCTGCTGCCAAGGCAGCAGCTACTCTTCCTGGGGTCTGGCAAAATGAAGGCAATTATACAACATTACAACATTCATAACACTCAGTGTGTGCCCTCAGTCCCATACTCCACTGCCACATATCTACAACACAAAATCTGTGTGTATAGTGCGTGCACTAAGTGATCACACAGCCTTTTTTCTGCAACAAGTACATTTGATGGAAACATCTCTGGTGGGAAAATGCACATTGTTTTTATGCAGATTTTAGAATATTTGTATTAAAATCTGTCACCAATTGGATGGAAACCTAGCTATAGCAAGTTTTTTATTGTACCGTTACTGAGAATGTTGTTGGAGTGAAAGTGTGTACTTTCAAAAAAGTATTGTATTTAATCAAAATAACTATTTTTATTAAATAAAATACTTTACAAAAGTATTTGGTATTTATTTTTATACATTGGTCTTTCAAGTATTTTGTAATAGTAACAAGATAGAGATGAGCAACAATACTGAATGTAACGTAGTGAGTGAGCAGCAGCAGCAGCGTCTCAGAGAGAAAAAGTGCTTGAGGGGGCAACTGTTGAGGTGGCAGACCTGTTTTCAAATAACATTTAAATATGTTGAGTTTAGCCTACCATGAGTGGCAAATTGGTTTTACAATTTCGGACTATTCTATTGGTCCATTACACCAGGCAAAGTCAAGAAGCTGATTTATTTTTTGAATGTGATTTCGAATAGTATTTGAAGCCAAGTCTGGTGCATTAAGGCTTTGGATGATTAGGTGACCTTCCACTAAGATGGTCATGACATGCTGTGAACTAAGAACCTGCTTAGGTCAAAGCTGGTCAGAGCAGGAGGGATATGTGTAGACTCTGCGGGATGTATTGCTATACAAGGTTCAAGGGTTTTTATTAGTCACATTTACAATAAACATGACATTTGTTACCCCAGTGCAAAACAGTCTACATTACAAATAGATAATGTACTGCAATAAATCTAGTCCAGGGCTCTCCAAACCTGTTCCTGGAGAGCTCTCCTCCTGTAGGTTCTCTCCAACCCCAGTTGTAACTAACCCGATTCAGTTTATCCACCAGCTAATTATTAGAAAGAGGTGTGCTAGATTTGGGTTGGAGTGAAAACCTAGAGTATGGTAGCTCTCCAGCAACAGCAATATTCAATTTCAAAATGAAAATCCCTTGCATGTAAATTATTGACATGATGATTTGGTAGGCTACTGAACAGTGTACTGAATTAAAAATGTTTAGTAATTAATTCAGGATACAATTTCTAATGTTTTGGATAAAATATATTTTTTTACCAGTTCAGACAAATATGAAGAATAAAATCTTAGCCAAATAAATGCACACATGCATGGTTAATAGCATATTAATTATTATCTTTTCCATTCCTATATATTATCTCCAAAGTGTGACTTCTGACTTCCACTGGTGGTCGCATTGACAATACATACACACAAAATCAATATATACAGCATGTACACAAGAAGAGTGGCAATGTATGGCACTGACTTGAACCATACATTGTGCAAAGTTCATAGCATGGTAACATGCTTTTCTCATCATCAGTCTATATTTATCATTTAGCTAATACAATAAATGTACAACTGAAGAGAAAAAAGACAATTGGACTTTTGGATGACGAATTAAGGGGAATGAAACTAGGATAAACTACTCACCTATTTCCTTGGCCGTAAGATCATTTGATGACAAATTGTCGGTTCCTTTAATTTTAACAAGATGTGTCTTGTCACGCGCAGCAAGCCTACAGTTGACAGCCGCAAATTGAAGAAGGCAAATATATAATATCGCAAGCTTCATTTCGATTCCACTCAAATATTGCTAATGTGGGGAGAAACAAAAATGAGTGTTATTAGATCAATTAAGACTGCAGAAATGTCGACGCCATAAAACAGCAAAATATCGCTCCTCACTCTTGGACATATAGTCTCGTTGTCAACATTATTTGGTCCTTCGAGACAAACGTAATACTTTATAAACCGGAATCTTGTTCCCGCACCCGCCCACCTCCTTCGCAAGTGAGAGCAAGAGACCATCTGGACACTGAAATCTTGGCTCAACGATCATAGTAAAGTACCCACCTGAGGATATTCAGAGACAGTTTTATTCTGGATATTCACTGAACAAAAATATAAACACAACATGTAAATTGCTGGTCCATGAGCTGAAATAAAAGATCCCAGAAATGTCTCAAATTTTCAGCACACATTTGTTCACATCCCGTAGTGAGCATTTTTATCCTTTGTCAAGATAATCCATCCACCTGACAGGTGTGGCATATCAAGAAGCTGATTAAACAGGACCCACAGGTGCACCTTTTTTCCCCTTACATTTATTTAACACGGCAAGTCAGTTAAGAACAAATTCTTATTTTCAATGACAGCCTCGGAACAGTGGGTTAACTGCGTTGTTCAGGGGCAGAACAGCAGATTTTGACCTTGTCAGCTCAGGGATTTGATCTTGCAACCTTCTGGTTACTAGTCCAACGCTCTAAAAACTAGGCTACCTGCCGCCCCACCTTGTGGTGGGGACAATAAAAGGCCACTCTAAAATATGCAGTTTTATCACACAACACAATGCCACAGATGTCTCAAGTTTTGAGGGCGCGTGCAATTCGCATGCTGACTGCAGGATATCCACCAGAGTTGTTGCCAGATAATTTAATGTTCCTTTCTCTACCATGAGCTGCCTCCAATGTCGCTTTAGAAGTACGTCAAACCGGCCTCACAACCGCAGACCACGTGTAACCATGCCAGCCCAGGACCTCCACTCCCGGCTTCCTCACCTGCGAGATCGTCTGGGGTGTGTGGAGGAGTAATTATGTCTGTAATAAAGCCCTTTTATCATTCTGATTGGTTGGGCCTGGCTCCTCAGTGAGTCGGCCTGGTCCCAAGTGGGTGGGCCTATGCCCTCCCAGGCCCTGCCCAGTCATTTGAAATCCATATATTAGGGCCTAATGGATTTATTTCAATTGACTGGTTTCCTTATATGAACTGTAACTCAGCAAAATCCAAAATAGGGGAGGGTTGTCTTTCAAAAAAAAATTGCTATGGTTGTGTGTTATTTTTTTGGGGGGGGGGCACAGGGGAGGGTAGTGCGTTTTTTCCCTGGTTTATATTTGCTCTTCTGCTTGTATTTTACTTATATACAATTGATTGATTTACTTTTGATATTAACCGAATAAGGTTTAGAAATTTTGGGGAAGGTTTGGTATTGTGTGGCTATTATTAAGCTTTAGCTACTGCAGGCCTATGATATTGTGACGTTTGCTGGTTTCACGATCTTATAACTTTGATAGCTTAAATAAAAAACGGACCGAGAGGGAAATAAAGATAATGCAACAGGCGTTTTAATGTTACACTGCACTGGGTAACAGGGAGCTGAACAAAACAACCAACCTAGCCTGAACTAGCTAGCCATAATCCACAGTCCAGCAGGAGGTATCTCCCCGAGAGATAAACACGAGAGAGACAAAATTTGTCTCTTCCCACTAGTTATATCCTCACAAAACCAATGAGTAGCCCCCACTCTCTGTTACCATGACAACCCCATAAAAAATGAACGTAGCTCGTGCTGCCGGGTTGGGGCAGGGTCTGCCCACCCTAATCCCCTGAGGATCATTACATTGCTCCCCTCTCAAGTCCTCGTCCCCAAGGATAAAGTCTCTGAACCGACCAGGGGTCTCCTTGAACGCTGTGGCCTCCAGGTTGGAGCAATGGGGGTAGGTGGTGAAGGGTGCCCAGCTCTGAGTGAGAGAGGGGCACCAGTGCCCCCCATCGGGGTTACCACATCACGCCGGGAAGTGGCTCTGATGTTGCCGGGGAACCGTCGGTGAGACCGTTCAGGACTTTGGTGACTGGGGGGGTTCAATTGGTCAGGGGCTCGTCCATAGGCCAGTTCTTTAGGGGTTCTAAGCTCCCGACCTAACATGAGAAGCGCAGGGGTGTGTCCCGTATCTTGCACCACGCTACAACATGCCAGCAATACTAATGACAGCTGGACATCCTAGTCCTTTTGGTCTCAGGCGGTGATTAGGTCCAGCTGTGCACCCAGGGTGCGCATTAACCTCTCTACCAGGCCATCACTTTGTGGGTGAATGGGGGTGGTTCTGATTTTATGAATCCTGAGAATCGGACACATTTCAGCGAAGACCTTGGACTCGAAGTTCCGCCCTTGGTTCAGATGAAGGACTGAGGGCTGAATATGTCCCTCACAAAGGTGTCAGCCACCGTCTCTGCTTCCTGGTTTGGTAGTACATAGGCCTCTGGCCACTTTGTGAAGTAGTTGATCGCCACAAGGATGAAGCGATTACCATTGGTGGATTTCGGGAATGGGCCCAGCACATCCACGGTGATCTGGTCCATGGGAGCACCAACTCCGTGTTGCTGCAAGGGGGCTTGCAATCGACCTTGGGGGCCTTTTTTGGTTGTGCATGAATCACAGCAATGGCAGTTATCCTCCACATCCGGTCTACATTGTCCCCAGTAGAAGGATTGGTGGATTAAGAAAGAGTGTTTTGATTACTGATGTTAACCTTCCTGGATATAACCTTTTTCGGCAAGACAGATCTTCCAAAGGTGGCAATCTTTACCAAGGATGTTCAGTTGTCTCCACCAAGTCTGTCCCCAAACAATTTGATTTGCTGGTTTTAAGCATTAAACATTCAAATAGCTCTTTGTTGACTGTTGCTGGGTGTTATCGTCCTCCATCAGCACTGGCCTGTACCCTACCTGCCCTATGCTCTCTCCTGGCCCCTTACACTAAGTCTTAATTTGTCCTGCTAGGTGACCTAAACTGGGACATGCTTAAACCACGTATCCAAGTCCTAAAGCAATGGGACTCCCTAAATCTTTCTCAGATTATGACCAATCCCACAAGGTAGGACTCCAAACACTCAGAAAAGGGTACTCTCCTCGATGTTATCCTCACAAATAATCCTGATAGGTACCAGTCTGGTGTCTTCTGTAATGACCTTAGTGATCACTGTTTTACAGTCTGTGTTTGTAATGCTCAGTGAAACGTCCTGTTCTGATTTGTCATAGACGCTGGCTAAAAAACTTTAATAAGCAAGCCTTCCTTCATGACCTGGCCTCTGTAAATTGGTATAGAATCAGCTTGATCCCCTCTGTCGAAGAACCTTGTACCTTCTTTTTTGATATCTTCAGTGATATTGTTAACAAACACGCCCCCATAAAGAAAATGAGAATTAAAAACAGGTTCAGCCACTGGTTCGACCGTGATCTTGCAGAGTTACTCCACCTCAAGAATTGCATTTGGAGAAAGGCTCGGCACACGCATACTCAGGCTGACTCGTTCTCGTTCAGGCAAATATGAAATAAGTGCACTCAGGCTATCCGGAAGGCCAAAGTTAGTTACTTTAAGGAGCAGTTCTCTCTCTGTGGGTCTAACCTCAAGAAGTTCTGGAAAACGGTTAGCCCTGGAGAATGAACCCTCCTCCTCACAGCTGCCCATGTCCCTTAAAGTTGATGATGCGGTTGTTACTGACAAGAAGCACATGCCTCCTTGCCCGTCCAACATTTCCTCATCTCCCACCCCTTCTAATGCGACAAGCCCCGATGCTCCTCCCTCTTTTTCCTCTGCCCCATGACAAAGTTTCTCCCTGCAGGCAGTCACTGAGTCCAAGGTGCTAAAAGAGCTCCTTAAACTTGACCCCCAAAAAACATCTGGTTCAGATGGTTTAGACCCTTTCTTCTTTAAGGTTGCTGCCCTTATAATCGCCAAGCCTATCTCTGACCTTTTTAACCTGTCTCTCCTCTCTGGGGAGGTTCCCATTGCTTGGAAGGCAGCCACGCTTAGTCCTTTATTTAAAGGGGAGATCAAGCTGATCCTAACTGTTATAGGCCTATTTCTATTTTGCCCTGCTTATCAGAAGTGTTGGAAAATATTGTCAATAATCAACTGACTGGCTTTCTTGATGTCTATACTATTGTCTCTGGTATGCAATCTGGTTTCTGCTCAGGTTATGGCTGTGTCACTGCAATCTTAAAAGTCCTCAATGATGTCACCATTGCCCTTGATTCTAAGCAATGTTGTGCTGCTATTTTGATTGACTTGGCCAAGGCCTTTGATAAGGTAGACCATTCCATTCTTGTGGGCAGGCTAAGGAGTATTGGTGTCTCTGAGGGGTCTTTGGCCTGGTTTGCTAACTACCTCTCTCAAAGATTGCAGTGTATAAAGTCAGAACATCTGCTGTCTCAGCCACTGCCTGTCACCAAGGGTGTACCCCAAGGCTCAATCCTAGGCCCCACGCTCTTCTCAATTTACATCAACAACATAGCTCAGGCAGRAGGAAGCTCTCTCATCCAGTTATATGCAGATGAGACAGTCTTATACTCAACTGGCCCCTCCCCGGAGTTTGTATTAAACACTCTACAACAAAGCTTTCTTAGTGTCCAACAAGCTTTCTCTGCCCTTAACCTTGTTCTGAACACCTCCAAAACAAAGGTCATGTGGTTTGGTAAGAAGAATGCCCCTCTCCCCACAGGTGTGATTACTACCTCAGAGGGTTTAGAGCTTGAGATAGTCACCTCATACAAGTACTTGGGAGTATGGCTAGATGGTACACTGTCCTTCTCTCAGCACATATCAAACCTGCAGGCTAAAGTTAAATCTATTAAGGGAAAGGTTTCTTCTATTGTAATCATTCCTTTTTCACCCCAGCTGCCAAACTAACCCCGATTCAGATGACCATCCTAAAAAAGCTAGATTATGGAGACTAGTAATTTATAGATCGGGAAGTAAAGGTGCTCTCAAGCGGCTAGATGTTCTTTACCATTCGGCCATCAGATTTTCCACCAATGCTCCTTATAGGACACATCACTGCACTCTCTGTATACCTTTCGCAAGACCCACTGGTTGTTGCTTATTTATAAAACCCTCTTAGCCCCACCCCCCCATCTGAGATACCTACTGCAGCCCTCATCCTCTACATACAACACCCGTTCTGCCAGTCATGTTCTGTTAAAGATCCCCAAAGCACACACATCCCTGGGTCGCTCGTCTTTTCAGTTCGCTGCATCTAGCGACTGGAACGAGCTGCAACAAACACTTAAACTGGACAGTTTTATCTCAATCTCTTCATTCAAAGACTGAATCATCGACACTCTTAACTCTCAACACTCTCAACTTTTCCCCCGATGCCTTGAGATGGATGAAATCATACCTTGAAGGCAGAACTCAGTGTGTCAGAGTGAGCAATGAGCTGTCGCTCACTCTTAGCTATGATGTGGGCATGCTCCAAGGGTCAATACTGGGGCCCCTCCTGTTCAGCCTGTACATTAATGATCTGCCTTCTGTCTGTACTGGGTCTGAAGTTCAAATGTATGCAGATGATACAGTGATATATGTGCATGSAAAGAGCAAACAACAAGCTGCACAAGAACTCACTACTGTAATGGTCCAGMTTACAAAGTGGCTCAGTGACTCGTGTTTGCATCTCAATGTGAAAAAAACTGTCTGCATGTTCTTCACAAAGAGGGCAACAGATGCTACTGAGCCAGATGTCTATGTGTCAGGGGAGAAGCTCCAGGTGGTATCTGATTTTAAGTACCTTGGCATCATACTTGATTCCAACCTCTCTTTTAAAAAGCAGGTGAAAAGGGTAATTCAAATAACCAAATTCAACCTAGCTAATATACGATTTATACTAAATTGTTTGACTACAGAGGTAGCAAAACTGTACTTCAAATCTATGATACTCCCCCACTTAACATACTGCTTGACTAGTTGGACCCAAGCTTGTTGTACAACATTAAAACCCATTCAGTCTGTCTACAAACAGGCTCTCAAAGTGCTTGATAGGAAGCCCAATAGCCATCAGCACTGTTACATCCTCAGAAAGCATGAGCTCCTGAGTTGGGAAAATCGTGTGCAATACACCGACACATGTCTTGTATTCAAGATCCTAAATGGCCTGGCTCCCCCTCCACTCAGTATTTTTGTTAAACAGAAAACCCAAACTTATGGCAGCAGATCCACAAGGTCTGCAGTTCCCTTAAGGAAAAGCACCTTTAGTAAATCCGCTTTCTCTGTGAGAGCTTCCCATGTCTGGAATATACTGCCATCAGACACACATAACTGCACCACCTATCACACTTTCACAAAAAACATGTAGACATGGCTAAAGGTCAATCAGATTTGTGAACATAATCCCTAGCTGTGTATTGCCGCTTTCCATGTTGTCTGTTGTCTGTAGCTTGTGAGGTGTGGAAACACTTGGTTGCTTTTATGGATTTTGTCTTGTTGCTTTTTGTTCTATGTTGCTGTGTCTGTATGCTACGTCTTGCTTGTCCTATGTTGCTCTGTGTGTGCCCACTGCTCAATGATTGTCTGTATTGTAATTGTTTTTAATAACCTGCCCAGGGACTGCAGTTGAAAATTAGCCGGCTGGCTAAAACCGGCACTTTTACTGAAACGTTGATTAATGTGCACTGTCCCTGTAAAAATAAAATAAACTCAATAAATAAATAAACTCAATAAACTTACTGACAGTTGTGGCTGCTTTGCGTGATGTATTGTTGTCTCTACCTTCTTGCACTTTGTGCTGTTCTCTGTGCCCAACAATGTTTGTACCCTGTTTGGTGTTGCTACCATGTTGTTGTCATGTTGTGTTGCTACCATGCTGTGTTGTCATGTGTTGCTGCCATGCTGTGTTGTCATGTATTGCTGCCATGCTATGTTGTTGTCTTAGATCTCTCTTTATGTAGTGTTGTGTCTCTATTGTCGTGATATGTGTTTTGTCCTATATTTTTATTTAATTTATTTTTATTTTTAATCCCGGCCCCCATCCCCGCAGGAGGCCTTTTGCCTTTTGGTGTAAGAATTTGTTCTTAACTAACTTGCCTAGTTAAATAAAGGTTAAATAACATTTACAAACAATTAAAAAAGCTTCCAGAAAAACAGTTGCTTTTAAACTAGGGATTTCATGGCTACTTGAGATTAAGCAGTAATTCTGCTCATAGATTACTCATAGATTACTCATAGATACATAGATTGCACGTATGAACTACACATTGACACATCCAGCCCAAAGCGGGAGGTTTAAAAAATACTTAGTAGTCACCAAAGTAGCAGAGCGTCTTTAGCTAATACAATCTGTGCGTTCCTAAATAGTGTTATTAGAATTTATTTTTGATATAGTACAGATAAGCTCTAGCAATATTTTCGTTGTAAAACTCCATCCTCTAAACTTGTCTGCAGTGTTTTGTTTCCAGTTGAAATAGTTATATTCCAATTATGAAGAGGCAAATCTTCCTACAGACTTATGAAATGTTATAAAAACAACTCCTTAGATAAACAAGGATCTTAAAGATATAAGTTTACACCAGTTTGTTTATTTTAAAACCTGCAAGATGTTATCATTAGCTTGTGGCTCCCCATTTATTTAGGGGAAAAACTGTTCCCAGGCCTGCCTCGCTCCACTTCCTTATCTTCACCAATAATGTAAATCACCCACGTGCAGAGTTGTGCTCAGACTAATCTCTCTCTCTCTCAATTGAATTCAATTCAAAGGGCTTTATTGGCATGAGAACAAGTGAAATAGATAATAAACAAATGTTATATAAACAGTGAAAAATGAACAGAAAAAGTTCCAAAGGAATAGAGACATTTCACATGTCATATTATGGATATATATTATGTCTCTCTCTCTCTCTCTCTCGCTCTCTTTTTCTCTCCCTCTGGTAGGAGGGAGAAATCAAAGAGAGTTAAAATAGGTTGAATTGATATGTCACTCTGCCTAGTTAACTCCTCTTATGATGTCCAAAGAAATCCTCACAGCTTAGGAGAAATATAGTTGTTAATTTTCTGGCCAAAACCTCTGGTCACATTTGATAAGTTAATCACATAAAAGAAGACAACAGATCACTACATGAGAAGAGGGAGGCAGTTAATGAGGTTCAACTCAACATGATACTCAGGGCATGAGACATATTTAGTACATACAATGTTTTAGTCAGCACTGAAATTGGAAGGTTTGGGGTACAATCCAGGGTTGAGTCATACCAAAGACCAAATAGGACCTGATGCCTCTGCTTGGCACCCAACATTAAGGAGATGGATTGAGGGTAAGGCCCTGCAATAAACTAGCATCCTGTGGTGTACTTGTGCATTAAGCTACCGCATGCTACAGACACAGGAAATAGGCTCCTGCCCTTGTCCACTGGCTTGGACAAGGCTTACTACTACAATGTTATAGATTGCTTCAGATATTACTCTCTCTTCTACCCTACTACATGCACTTTGGCACTTTAAAACCTTTCATTTTGTATGCCCCCAAAAATACAGACATGATTTTCCTGAATAAAGAGGGGTGTCTTTAAAGATGTACTACGCAGAAATCGCTCCTCCATTTCCTGGTTGCTAAAAGTATAGTGTAGAGAATCATTGTACCATCTAAACCGCTGTGATATAACTTTTCCATAACCAAAAATATTTTTGTATTTTCAGCTGTTTGAAGCTGATGTACAAAACCGGAAGTAAAAGATGCAAAAATTAAACGTAAGCATGTGAAGCATAGAAATAGAACAGATCTACCACTTCCTACACTTGCTTTCAATGAGAATGACATATCTAAAACTAACATTTATGTGAATTTGGTCTGGTCGCCCAAAAAGTTACATATTGCAGCTTTAAGTAGTTGAAAATCTTAGATGGTTTGACAGCTTTGGATTGTAGAGAATAACATTACACAGGAATTGAAAGTGGTATTTCCTGTTAATTATTCAGGTTTGTGTATGGTAAAATAAGAGATGTGTATTTGGTGGTGCTGAGCCCTTTCCTCTCAGAAAATTGATGTCATTATTCAACAACAACACAGGCAGATCCAGGTTGCAGCACCAGCAGTTGTCTGTATGTATTCCCTGTACTGTTCCCACCAACCAGGCTGTCACGCCCTGACCTTAGTATTCTTTGTTTTCTTTATTATTTTGGTTAGGTCAGGGTGTGACATGGGTGATTATATGTTTTTGTCCTGTCTAGGGTTTTTGTATGTTTATGGGGTTGTTACCAGTCTAGGGGTTTGTATGTCTATGGTTGCCTAGATTTGGTTCTCAATTAGAGGCAGCTGTTTATCGTTGTCTCTGATTGGGAACCATATTTAGGCAGCCATATTCCTTGAGTATTTCGTGAGTGATTATCTATGTCTATGTTGCATGTTTGCACTTAGTGTTATAGCGGTCACGTTCGTTTTTGTTACTTTGTATCGTTTGTTAAGTGTTCTTCTTTATTAAACGGAAGAATGTATTCTAATCACGCTGCGCCTTGGTCTCATCACTACGACGATCGTGACACAGGCTGAATTAATATTTTGAAATCCCTCTTTAACTTATGCATTTTAGTCATGGTAACCTCTTTAAGTATGATTTATTCTTTCCACATGAATTACAACATAGTATAATCTTAGGTGAAGGCACATACGATACAGAAGGCTATTCATATGTCATATATTGTATTTATTAATAAATGAATGAATGAATGATGGATGGGTGGAAACAGTGAAAATGTGTTATATGCATTAGAGGAACAGTTTGACAGGAAATTATATATTGATCATACATAAATATTTATTTTATTTATTTATTTAAGCTTTATTTACTAGGCAAGTCAGTTAAGAACAAATTCTTATTTACAATGACGGCCTACCCCGGCCCATAATATGGAGTCATATTTCATATACATAAATGGGATTAAGTGATATAATAAAGAGTAGCAACCAGAAATGTGGCGTTTATTTTCTATCCCCCCATGTGATCTTATGTGAAGTTAATGTGGTAATATCACAACATGTAAAAGCAACATGTGATAACACGAAACTACACATGTGAAAACATGATCCCATGTAACACGGGTATGCAACATTACAACCGTGTTTAACATGTTTTTTTAGTCAGCACTGAAATTGGAAGGTTTGGAGTATTCAGAGTTGAGTCGTACCATAGACCAAATGGGACCCAATGCCTCCCTGCTTGGCACCCAACATTAAGGAGATGGATTGAGGGTAAGGCCCTGCAATAAACTAGCGTCCTGTGGTGTATTTGTGCATATGATCACATGAAAATCCGATTTTTACAAATAAAGTTTTTTCACATGCGAAAATGCAATTCCACATGTGAGAGTTCGATTTTCACGTGTTTGTAAGTGAACGAAATGATATGGGGGGTAAGTGGTATGCTTTTCACGAACAAAAAAATACACGTGAAATTTGCAGTTTCACATGTGAAATAGCTGTTTTCAAATGTTGAGCTGAAAATTTCACGTCAAAAAAGACACATGAAGTCAGTAGTTCACATGTGAAACCTGTATTACAGTACATTTTGAGTTCACATGTTAACACCGCCTTTTCATATGTGAGGAGAACAACATGTTTTCACCTTATGTGAATTTCAGATTCACATGTGAAAATCGAACTCTCACATGTGGAAAAGCATTTTCACCTGTGAAAAACCTTCACATGTGAAAATCGGATTTACATGTGATCTTATGTGAAGTTAATGTGATAACATGCAAAATATCAACTTCCTTAATTAATGACAGTATGATTACATTTGACATGATCACTTTGTACTGACTTTTCAATATGACCCCATCTGGGGTATGCTCATCTTTCTGCTGCGACGCAAAGTCTGTAGGATTCCTCTCTACACATTCATTACCTATAATACATCTCTGCACATAGCTAAAGAGTGCCATCTGCACTGTTATTTTAGTTAGCACTTAATCTGACCGTATAGTTGTTTAATGTTGGTGGGGCATATTATTATGTTTTAATGTTACTCCTGAATCACTATGATAAATGTAATAGTTTTTTGTTTACTGTGTATTTTTAACAAAGCTGAGATTTACTTTACTTAAGTCTAAAGTGTAGGAATACAGGTGAAATCAGTCATTGACACAGACATAGTGGCGGAGCAGGAAGATCAGAATGCCGTGAACCAAGAGATTGTGAGTTTAAATCCAAGGTGAGGACGTTGAATAATAATTACTGTTTAAATAAACATACAATGTAATCATATATGTCAAAGCGTGTAAAAATGTATGTTTAAACACCATGTTAAAAGCACTGTTTGTGTGTGTATTCTGTGAAATCTCAAGTGAAAAATATTAATGTCAAAATTAATATTCACATGTGAAACTTCATGTGTAGGGTAGGTAGCCCAGCCACCAAAGTGACTCTTATTAACTGTATGCTGAAGGTGTTATCTTCTCAGGAATTCAGCCTTCTCTGTGCTGCTCTCCAACCCCCATTGTCTCACAGTTCTTTGAAGCAGAGATGCAGTTATCTTTACATCCTGTAGGTCTGATATCTGATTGGAAGTTAATTTAAAAGTAATGCTATTGGTCAACAACTCAAATTTTAAATCCAAACAACCTAGATGTTATAAAAGGGACTCAGATTCATTGTCTCTTTCTCTTTGTTACTGACCTGCCGTGATGAGATACACTCTCTCTCTGTTACAATATCCAGCAGACTGATTACTGAAATGAAATCAAATGAAATTGTATTGGTCACATACACGTGATTAGCAGATGTCATTGCGGGTGTAGTGAAATGCTTGTGTGTTAGTGATGCTGTTGCATCCATGTTTGTTATCTAAAACTTGTTGTCTGGGGAGAACTTTGATGCCATCTATATGGATGTATGATCTCTGTGGTTACTTGTAGTTGTTCAGAGTGAACACTGATGACACTTTATGCAAGGATCTCTTTTGTTCTCTCAGGAATTCTCTCATCTCTATTCTACCAGGTTCAACCCTTCAGGACATCCCACATAGATATAATCCTCTTCCTAGAGGATGTTGGCTGGTTCAATCTTTGTATTTTTTATTTTTTTATTTCACCTTTATTTAACCAGGTAGGCTAGTTGAGAACAAGTTCTCATTTGCAACTGCGACCTGGCCAAGATAAAGCATAGCAGTGTGAACAGACAACACAGAGTTACACATGGAGTAAACAATAAACAAGTCAATAACATGGTAGAAAAAAAGAGAATCTATATACAATGTGTGCAAAAGGCATGAGGTAGGCAATAAATCGAATAATTACAATTTAGCAGATTAACACTGAGTGATAAATCATCAGATGATCATGTGCAAAAGAGATACTGGTGTGCAAAAGAGCAGAAAAGTAAATAAATAAAACAGTATGGGGGTGAGTGAGTAAATTGGGTGGGTAGTTTACAGATGGACTATGTACAGCTGCAGCGATCGGTTAGCTGCTCGGATAGCAGATTTTAAAGTTGTTGAGGGAATAAAAGTCTCCAACTTCAGAGATTTTGCAATTCGTTCCAGTCGCAGGCAGCAAAGAACTGGAAGGAAAGGCGTCCAATGAGGTTTTAGCTTTAGGGATGATCAGTGAGATACACCTGCTGGAGCGCGTGCTGCGGGTGGGTGTAGCCATCGTGACCAGTGAACTGAGATAAGGCGGCACTTTACCTAGCATAGCCTTGTAGATGACCTGGAGCCAGTGGGTCTGACGACGAACATGTAGCGAGGCCAGCCGACTAGGGCATACAGGTCGCAGTGGTGGTCGTATAAGGTGCTTTAGTAACAAAACGAATGGCACTGTGATAAACTGCATCCAGTTTGCTGAGTAGAGTGTTGGAAGCTATTTTGTAGATGACATCGCCGAAGTCGAGGATCGGTAGGATAGTCAGTTTTACTAGGGTAAGTTTGGCGGCGTGAGTGAAGGAGGCTTTGTTGCGAATAGAAAGCCGATTCTTGATTTGATTTTGGATTGGAGATGTTTGATATGAGTCTGGAAGGAGAGTTTGCAGTCTAGCCAGACACCTAGGTACTTATAGATGTCCACATATTCCAGGTCGGAACCGTCCAGGTGGTGATGCTAGTCGGGCGTGCGGGTGCAGGCAGCGAACGGTTGAAAAGCATGCATTTGGTTTTACTAGCGTTTAAGAGCAGTTGGAGGCCACGGAAGGAGTGTTGTATGGCATTGAAGCTCGTTGGAGGTTAAGATAGTACAGTGTCCAAGGAAGGCCGGAAGTATATAGAATGGTGTCGTCTGCGTAGAGGTGGATCAGGGAATCGCCCGCGAGCAAGAGCAACATCATTGATGTATACAGAGAAAAGAGTCGGCCCGAGAATTGAACCCTGTGGTACCCCCATAGAGACTGCCAGAGGACCGGACAACATGCCCTCCAATTTGACACACTGAACTCTGTCTGCAAAGTAGTTGGTGAACCAGGCAAGGCAGTCATTAGAAAAACCGAGGCTACTGAGTCTGCCGATAAGAATATGGTGATTGACAGAGTCGAAAGCCTTGGCCAGATTGGATAGCTAATTTATTATCTTTAGTTTGGTCTGTGGATTGGTCAACAATTTATTTTGAAAATAAACAAGTCAGGTCTGGTATAAATGAAATGAAAGTATCGCTCTTATCCTGTATCCTGCCCATGGAATAAAGTTGTATGAAAATGCTTCTCTTCTAAAATAACCAGGCCCATGGCCGGATTAGGCCTAGTTGATGCTTTGCCTTGTAAATTAACCTTAAGATCTGTATGCCTAGAATAATCCCTTGTAATGCTTGTTAATGCTTTGTAACTTAACTTTATGCCTTGTGTGTGATTTCATTCATTTTACAAAGTTAATAAATAACTCTTGCGTTTTGCATTCACTTCTCATGACCATTTCTTGATTTTAGTCAGCTCAACTCATAAAGAGATGGAGAAAAAACAATTCTAGAGGTTAGTGTGCATTTGCTTAGCAAACACCAAAACAGGGAATTGAAGAAAAAGATACCCGTTTTGAAACTCTTCTCTGACAAGATGCGTTCCAAAAAAGTTTATTGGGAAAAGAAACATGAGCAAAATGTTGAATATGTTGCCTCCTTAGAGTGAGAGGAGACACTTTTTGAAGCAGCAATGTAAAGTGCTAGATAAATGGTGTCAAGACACAAGAGTACCGTGCCCACAACTTTCCTGGACCATTCCCAGTGAAATCTCCATTCACACCGTGGTGGGAACAGGTGAAGACCCAGTACAATTGTAAGGTCTCGAAATGTGAGACGTATGGCAAGTACTTTTGCTTTCAATTCCAAGTGAAATTGTCCACAGAGCCACGGATGATTTTAATAAGCAAGGCACAATTGTCAAACCGCTGTTTGACAATGAAGGCAATGCAGGCATTTTAGAGGTGCTTAAAGCAAACTTGCTCACTCTTCGAGGTCAATCTCAAACAGACTGGACTAGGGTCATGGCCTGTAAGCAGGGCACACAATAACATTTCGAACAGTATGCAGAGTGACTATGGAAACATTTCTATGAATATTCTGGCCATAAAACACCATCATGTGACAATAACATGTTACTAACAATGCTCAAACAAAAAGCAGGCTGGTCTGTATATGTTTTGTTATTTTGATTTCAAAACGGAGATTGGAAAAATGGAAAACGTCCTGTATACGTTTTTCATTTCTGAATTTGAAAAAAGAAATTCATAAATCGATTTGTTTTCTAATTTATTGTGACAAAATTGGACATGGAATAACAGAAAACAATTAACATTTATAACATTTTGGATGTTCGGTTTTTGTGCACACCCCATTCATAGAATATTAATGAGCTTAGGGGGTGTATTTACAGCCTATGTTGGCACCACAAAGAAATTATTTGACTGTGTGAGTGTGACAGGAAAAAAATAATACTTATGTTAGCTAAGATACAGAACTTAATATGAAGTTAGCATGCCAATAGAACAAACTCAACAACAACTTAACAAAGTTGGCTTGCACTAGTGAGCTAACTAGCACTAGCTAGCCCTAACTGGTTACTGGCTATATTCATGCTAGCTAGTAGTAGCTAGTGGAAGTAAGTTAGTCCATCAACCTGATACAAGATGAAGTTGCCCGGCCAGAGCTACCTGCTGCAGAAAGGTCAGATTTCTCCATTGCATTTCTGTCCCTAATTTAGCTAGATTTTCTGCCAGCTGATGATGCTTATTGACTGAGTAAAAATGAACAGCAGTTACTGTAAATGGTTACCTATCTGGTACTTTGCATAGCTAACTTTGCTATCGCTTACACATACAGTGCATTATGAAAGTATTCAGGCCGCTTCACTTTTTCCACATTTTGTTACATTACAGCCTTATTCTAAAAATGGATCAAATAAATGGTTTCCTCATCAACCTACACACAATACCCCATAATGACAAAGCGACAACATTTTTTGTTGTTGTTGCAATTTTATAAAAAATAAAGGCAGACATTACCTTATTTAGATAATCATTCAGACTCTTTGCTATGAGACTCGAAATTGGGCTCAGGTGCATCCTGTTTCCATTGACCATCCTTGAAATGTTTCCACAACTTGATTGGAGTCCACCTGTGCTAAATTAAATGGATTTGATATGATTTGGAAAGGCACACACCTGTCTATAGAAGGTCCCACAGTTGACAGTGCATGTCAGAGCAAAAACCAAGCCACGAGGTCGAAGGAATTGTCCGTCGAGCTCCGAGACAGGATTGTGTAAGGCACAGATCTGGGGAAGGGTACCAAAACATGTCTGCAGCATTCAAGGTCCCCAAGAATACAGTGGTGTCCATCATTCTTAAATGGAAGAAGTTTGGAACCACCACGACTCTTCCTAGAGCTGACCGCCTGGTCAAACTGAGCAAATGGAGGAGAAGGGCCTTGGTCAGGGAGGTGACCAAGATCCCGATGGTCACTCTGACAGCGCTTCAAAGTTCCTCTGTGGAGATGGGATAACCATCCAGAAGGACAACAATCTCTGCAGCACTCCACTAATCATGCCTTTATAATAGAGTGGCCAGACAGAAGGCACTCCTCAGTAAAAGGTACATGACAGCCTGCTTGGAGTTTGCCAAAAGGCACCTAAAAGAATCTCAGACCATAAGAAACAAGACTCTCTGGTCTGATGAAACCAAGATTGAAGTCTTTGGCCTGAATGCCAAGCGTCATGTCTGGAGGAAACCAGGCAACCTTCCCTACGGTGAAGCATGGTGGTGGCAAGACTCTCTGGTCTGATGAAACCAAGAAGCATGGTGAAGCATGGTGGTGGCAGCATCATGCTGTGGGGATGCTTTTTCTGGGGCAGGAACTGGGAGACCAGTCAGGATCGAGGGAAAGATGAACAGAGCAAAGTACAGAGAGATCCAAGATGAAAACCTGCTCCATAGCGCTCAGGACCTCAGACTGGGGCGATGGTTCACCTTCCAACAGGACAACAACCCTAAGCACACAGCCAAGACAACACAGGAGTGGCTTCTGGACAAGTCTCTGAATGTCCTTAAGTGGCCCAGCCAGAGCCCGGAATTGAAACTGATCGAACATCTCTGAAGAGACCTGAAAATAGCTGAGCAGCGATGCTTACCATCCAACCTGACAGAACTTGAGAGGATCTGCAGAGAAGAATGGAAGAAACTCACCAAATACAGGTATGCAAAGCTTGTAGCGTCATACACAAGAAGACTTAAGTCTGTAATCACTACCAAAGGTGCTTCAACAAAGTACTGAGTAAAGGGTCTGAATACTTATGTAAATGTGATATTTCAGTTTTTTTTGGGTTTTTTTTGCACAAAAAACCTCTCTAACCTCTCTTTCGTATCGTCTGAGATTCCTAAAGATTGGAAAGCAGCTCTTCAAAGGGGGAGACACTCTAGACCCAAACTATTACAGACCTATATCCATCCTGCCCTGCCTTTCTAAAGTCTTCGAAAGCCAAGTGAACAAACAGATCACCGACCATTTCGAAGCCGAGCTGGGCACGGGTGCACCTCAGCCACGCTCAAGGTCCTAAACAATATAATAACCGCCATCGATAAAAGACAATACTGTGCAGCCGTCTTCATTGACCTGGCCAAGGCTTTCGACTCTGTCAATCACCACATTCTTATTGGCAGACTCGACAGCCTTGGTTTCTCAAATTATTGCCTCGCCTGGTTTACCAACTACTTCTCTGATAGAGTTCAGTGTTTCAAATCGAAGGGCCTGTTGTTCGGACCTCTGGCAGTCTCTATGGGGGTGCCACAGGGTTCAATCCTCGGCCCGACTCTCTTCTCTGTATACATCAATGATGTTGCTCTTGCTGTTGGTGATTCTCTGATACACCTCTACGCAGACGACACCATTCTGTATACTTCTGGCCCCTCTTTGGACACTGTGTTAACTAACCTCCAGACGAGCTTCAATGCCATACAACTCTCCTTCCGTGGCCTCCAACTGCTCTTAAACGCAAGTAAAACTAAATGCATGCTATTCAACCGATCACTGCCCGCACCTGCACCCGCCCGTCCAGCATCACTACTCTGGACGGCTCTGACTTAGAATACATGGACAACTACAAATACCTAGGTGTCTGGTTAGACTGTAAACTCTCCTTCCAGACTCACATTAAGCATCTCCAATCCAAAATTAAATCTAGAATTGGCTTCCTATATCGCAACAAAGCATCCTTCACTCATGCTGCCAAACATACCCTCGTAAAACTGCCTATCCTACCGATCCTCGACTTCGGTACCCTCCAAACTCGTCATCAAGATCGAGACCCTGGGTCTCGACCCCGCCCTGTGCAACTAGATCCTGGACTTCCTGACGGGCCGCCCCCAGGTGGTGAGGGTAGGTAACAACTAGGTCTGCGGCAGTCACAAAATATTGTCAGATGGTGATTGTCAAGCAAAGAACTGTCGGTCTAAGTGTAATTGACCGTTAATTAACATAAACACATTTAGCATCTCCTGGCTTCCACACAAGCCACTGATGCAGACCTTTGGAACATCTACATTTTAAAAAGTCTAATAAATCCATGTAATATAGCCTACACCTTCACAATAAATCCATTATTTATTTTAGACAGGTCTAAAGAAACATGATATGAAGAAAATGTAGTCTATTTCAGAAGAACAGAATAGCATACTCTGAGTTGTCCTTATGTTAGGTCCTGAGCTGGCTATGCCGTATTGCTGTGGGCTACACTAGTTCAATTAGCAGATAAGATTTGCTTAGAATTCTGTGGCATTATTTTATATTATTTTATAGTATGAAGAATTCAATTGAACAAAGCTGAATAAAATAGAAAGGATATTTTCTCCAAATGATTTGATGGAGTGTGCACATGCAGCTATTCTGTGTTGAGCAGTTAACAAAGAAATAGGTATTCCTACTGTATATGCTTCATTTAGAGTTATTAATGTAACTTTAGTTGTTCTACAAACGTTGGGCTATATGTTTTGATTTTTATTACATTGAAAGACTGCATGATGTGACACTAATGATGATTTGAAAAAAGTTGCTTGAAAGGCATGAGCTTTGGTTTGTTATTTTTTGCGCAGGCTACACACACTTCATCAGTCTCTAATTCACAATTTGAGAAGCACTTGATAATGCTTCGAATTTCCTGGTGTCATACCCTTTGTTTGGCCATAACACACCCTAAAAAAAATCCATCCCTTTTGCAGCCCTTCTCCCTGAGTGCTACCTGTTCCGAAGCACTTCTCACTCACACGGCTCTCCATCAGGTGATCTGGTTTTTCTCACAGACTACAAGGGAAGACAGACACATCGGAGACGCAACTGTGGCGTGCTTATCTAATTCCGAGGTGCATACTGAAGATATTGGAAGAACTGTCCATGTTTAATTTTCATCAGCCAACAAGATGAGTAGGCCTAACGAATAGCAAAAGCACTAGCCTATGTAAATCTATTATCCCCCATAGTACAAAAGTTGACATATTATATTCTGTTTGAGAAATAAATATTCCAAAGATAGTCTGGAACAGTTGTGGATGCGATAGATCTCAAATTATTACAACCACTACCGTCAAAGAAAAGTTTTTTACGCAATGAGGCTGACGCAACAGATCAGAACGTTTATCTTAAAATGTTGATAAACTATTAGGCTATTTCTTCACATTATAAGTGCATAAATACACACACAGCAGTAGGCTATAAGCGCGAATGTTCCACTAGCGGGAAAACACCATTAACAAAAGTGACCACAAATGGATTATACATGTAATGCTTTTATTATAAAGGTGCATTTTTAATGGTGAAAATTATCTTTCCAAAACTTGAAACTCACACGATGCTTATGTATGCCCGTTAGGCTCTAAACACCTTGTAAAGCAGTTTAATGTACTTCATTTTAAGAAGTTATTTTGCCAATTTAGTTGTGATACAAACCTTGTCAAAAAATATAGGCCTATGGGCTAGGCAACATGAGATGTGCGACTATGATTTGAAAAAGTAAAAATAAAAAAGGCATTGTTTCTTGCCTTAAACTGGGCATCATTCACAAGTGGTAATATATAATTCACAAGTGATAAACTAATGTTGTCACCCATCAGACTATTCTTGATTTAATCTTGTGTTCACATATACTAAATAATATATGTGTGAAATTTGTTTTGATTTAGAATGGACCATTATCATGCACCTGTCTCGAAACAGGGGCAGGGGAAAAAATACATGTAATTTCTGCACTTAAATAGCGAATTGAGGACGCTTTACCTGGGGTTCATTTTCATGCCAGCCAGGTAGGCTATACTCCTGTTGTAAAGATAAGCAATGTGCTTAATATTTGCTTAATATTAGGAAACTTGAGAAATAAATATAGTAGAGCTGATGGGATCCTCCTCTTTTTAATAGAGGCCATCACACTGTTTACTCACGCAATTTCATAGCTTATAGAAATGTTGCGCAACATGAGCTCATGAGCTTTCATGAAGTGTTTGATTAGATTTTAAATTTAATATGCATTGATGTCAGAGTGATTAGAGGGACAGCAGAGTACTAAGTACCAGGCAGTTATCAAGTTTGGTAGGCCACTAGACCATCGGCAGCATCAGAGCTTGGAGAAGCCTAATTACCATGACTAAACGGTCACGTGGAATTTGACTGCCTTCATTACTTGTGACCACCAGTGTGGCGGTAATATGGTCACCGCAACAGCCCTAGTAACAACACATCTGCCACACTGACCCTCAAGACAGGGGCCCCTCAGGGGTGTGTGCTTAGGCCCCTCCTGTACTCCCTGTTCACCCACGACTGCGTGGCTGCGCACGACTCCAACACTATCATTAATTTTGTAGACAACGCGACAGTGGTAGGCCTGATCACGATGAGACAGTCTATATGGAGGAGGTCAGAGACCTGGTAGTGTGGTGCCAGGACAACAGCTTCTCCCTCAATGTCAGCAAGACAAAGTAGTTGATTGTGGTATACTGGAAACGGAGGGCCGAGCATGCCCCCATTCAAATTGATGGGGCTGTAATGGAGCAGGTCAAGAGCTTCAAGTTCCTTGTTGTCCACATCACTAAAAATCTATCATGATCCACACACACAAACACATTCATGAAGAGGGCACGACAACCCCTCTTCCTCCTCAGGAGGCTGAAAAGATTTGGAATGGGCCCTCAGATCCTCAAAAAGTTCTAAAGCTACACCATTGAGAGCACCTTGACTGGCTGGATCACCGCTTGGTATGGCAACTGCTTGGCATCCGACCGCAAGGCGCTATAGAGGGTAATGTGTACGGCCCAGTACATCAGTACACGAGCTCCCTGCTATCCAGGGCCTCTATACCAGGGGGTGTCAGAGGAAGACCCTAAAAATGGTCAAAGACTCTAGCGACCCAAGTCATAAAACAGGGATCATCAACTCGATTCAGCCAGGGGTTGATTTTTTGTTGTTGAGTGGATGTGTCGGGGGACCGGAACATAATTACAAATCATTTGTAGACTGCAAATTGACCGCAAGAAACACTAACAGATTTAATATTTCACTAAAACATTATCATTTCAAAAGGAATTCACATGAACTCAGCAAAAAAAGAAACGTCCTCTCACTGTCAATTGCGTTTATTTTCAGCAAACTTAACATGTGTAAATATTTTTAGATTTAGATTCAACAACTGAGACATAAACTGAACAAGTTCCACAGACATGTGACTAACAGAAATGGAATAATGTGTCCCTGAACAAAGGGGGGGGTCAAAATCAAAAGTAACAGTCAGTATCTGGTGTGACCACCAGCTGCATTAGGTACAGCAGTGCATCTCCTCCTTATGGACTGCACCAGATTTGCCATTTCTTGCAACAGGTCCCAGACATGCTCAATGGGATTGAGATCCGGGCTCTTCACAGGCCATGGCAGAACACTGACATTCCTGTCTTTCAGGAAATCACGTACAGAACGAGCAGCACGGCTGGTGGCATTGTCATGCTGGAGGATCATGTCAGGATAAGCCTGCAGGAAGGGTACCACATGAGGGAGGAGGATGTCTTCCCTGTAATGCACAGCGTTGAGATTGCCTGCAATGACAACAAGTCCGATGATGCTGTGACACACCGCCCCAGACCATGACAGACCCTCCACCTCCAAATCGGTCCCGCTCCAGAGTACAGGCCTCGGTGTAACGCTCATTCCTTCAACGATAAACGCGAATCTGACCATCACCTCTGGTTAGACAAAACCGCGACTCGTCAGTGAAGAGCACTTTTTGCCAGTCCTGTCTGGTCCAGCGACGGTGGTTTTGTGCCCATAGGTGACGTTGTTGCTGGTGATGTCTGGTGAGGACCTGTCTTACAACAGGCCTATAAGCCCTCAGTCCAGCCTCTCTCAGCCTTTTGCGGACAGCCTGAGCACTGATGGAAGGATTATGCGTTCCTAGTGTAACTCGAGCAGTTGTTGTTGCCATCCTGTACTTGTCCCGCAGGTGTGATGTTAGGATGTACCGATCCTGTGCAGGTCTTGTTACACGTGGTCTGCCACTGCGAGGATGATCACCTGTCCGTCCTGTCTCCCTGTAGCGCTGTCTTAGGTATCTCACAGTACGGACATTGCAATTTATTTCCCTGGCCACATCTGCAGTCTTCATGCCTCCTTGCAGCATGCCTAAGGCACGTTCATGCAGATGAGCAGGGACCCTGGGCATCTTTCTTTTGGTGTTTTTCAGAGTCAGTAGAAAGGCCGCTTTAGTGTCCTAAGTTTTCATAACTGTGACCTTAATTACCTACCATCTGAAAGCTGTTAGTGTCCTAACGACCGTTACACAGGTGCGTGTTCATTAATTGTTTATGGTTCATTGAACAAACATGGGAAACAGTGTTTAAAACCTGTTTGGGACAGGGGGCAGCATTTTCACTTTTGGATGAAATTCGTGCCCAGAGTAAACTGCCTGCTACTCTGTCCCAGATGCTAATATATGCATATTATTAGTAGTATTGGATAGAAAACACTCTGAAGTTTCTAAAACTGTTTGAATGATGTCTGTGAGTATAACAGAACTCATATGGCAGGCGAAAACCTGAGAAAAATCCAACCAGGAAGTGGGAAATCTGAGGTTTGTAGTTTTTCAAAGCTTGGCCTACCGAATACACAGTGTCTATGGGGTCAAGTGGCACTTCCTAAGGCTTCCACTAGATGTCAACCGTCTTTAGAAACTTGTTTCAGGCTTCTGCTATAAAGGAGGGGGGATGTTTATTATTAGCATACCACATGAGCTAACATCACCCCAGCATTGATTCAAGGCAAAAAGAGCGGTAACGTTATCACCACCAAAATATATACATTTTTCACTAACCTTCTCAGAATTCTTCAGATGACAGTCCTGTAACATCATATTACACAATGCATATAGAGTTTGTTCGAAAATGTGCATATTTAGCATCACAAATCGTGGTTATGCATATGTAATCAGTCAAAACATGGCATGCATTCTGGCCGGCGCCATCTTGGAAAGGCACCTAAGTTTACGATTATTTATCGATTAGATTGACTAAAAAAATACAGGTTGGACAGCTAATGAAAGATG
>NC_036854.1:40017102-40030534 GCF_002910315.2 Salvelinus sp. IW2-2015
CATTAGTTATTAATGCAACCGCTGAGTTAGATTTTTAAAATTAACGTTACTAGACATACAGTGTGCGTTACAGCCAGACTAGTGCCGCAACAATGGCCGACAAATGCGTTTACATTTTTCCACATAAATACGGAATAAAATCATAAATAGCTCTTACTTTTGGACGAGCTTCCATCAGTATCTTGGGCAAGGTGTCCTTTGTCCAAAAGAATCGTTGCTTTGTTGTAAAACGTCCTCTTCAACTTCGGAACTAGCAGCTAACAATAGCTACGTGGCACACACATGTCCAAATCCTCAAAGAGCAATACTACGAAAATTCCAAAAATAGCAATATACTCGCATAAACTGATATAAATCGGTTTAAAATAACTTCGTTATGATGTTTCTAACACCTATATCGAATTAAATCACAGACGGATATATCTTATGCCGATAACGAGAGCTTTTGAGCATGCCATTCTGATGTCCTCTCTTGCGTCTTGAGGAGCGTCCAAAAGAACGGACATGTCACTCCATGGCCTTTTATAAACTCTGAGAAATACGTAGAGACTCCATTCCACTTCTCATTGGTTACTGACATCCAGGGGAAGGCGGGTGCAGTTCATTTCGACCCATAGGGCACATACAGAGTTTTAAACTGATCTCAGAACAGAGCCTAGTTTTCAGACCTTCGCATGTCCTGTCATGATTTTCCCTGTAGAAAGAGTTCTGGTTCACCCACAGACATAATTCAAACGGTTTTAGAAACTAGAGATTGTTTTCTATCCAATAGTAATAATAATATGCATATTGTACGAGCAAGAATTGAGTACGAGGCAGTTTAATTTGGAAATGTAAAAAAAAAATAGTGCTAACAGCTCCCCCTATTGACAAAAGGTTTTAACAAGAAGTGTATCTTTCATTTGGTGTATTGCACTTGTTATTGTGTGAAAGCTACATATTTTTTTTTTATATTTTTGAATTTCCCGCGCTGTCTTTTCAGCGGAATGTTGTTCAGGGGTTCCGCTAGCGGAACGCCTGCGCTAGAAAGGTTAAACCCTTTACAATGAAGATCTGTGAAGGTATTTGGATTTTTACGAATTATCTTTGAAAGACAGGGTCCTGAAAAGGGCTGTTTCTTTTTTTGCTGAGTTTATGTACAGTATACAATCACATGTTGCTCTATTTAGCGTGGGAATACTTTGGAACAGATTCAAGCTGATTTCCTGGTGTTTTTACAGTCTTTTATGTCCAACAATGAAAATTCAACAAATGTCTTTTTTTATTTGCTTAGAAAACTTGGGGGGCCAAACAAAACCTGTGGACTGCCAGTTGGGGAACCTTGTCACAGGTCACAGTTATGAAAACTTAGGACACTAAAGAGGCCTTTCTACTGACTCTGACTCTTATATGTACATACAGTATCTACCTCAATGACCTCATACATCGACTTGGTACTGGCACATCGTTACACAACGTGTGTTCATTATTATGTGTGTTACTTTTCTATTATTTGTATATTTTACTTCTCTCTGCATTGTTGGGAAGGGCCGGTAAGTGAGCATTTCACTGTTAGTCTACACCTGTTGTTTTTTACGAAGCATGTGACAATGTTTTAAAAAAAACAGGCATAGAAACAGGAAATGCTAGCTGAAGTGGATGCTGTCTGCATTTGGCCAGTAGTGAATAGATGTGTAAAGACAAAGCAATATCATGAAATCTCCTTTTGTCTTAGCTTGTAACTTATAAAATATAACATTTTATTTGATTTTGGATCACAGGTAAAATGCAGCAATTACATTCACTTTTATTATTGTCAAGAGAAGGAACCCATCTATCCACTCTCTCCCCCCACACCCACATCCCTCCATATAAGCGCCATCTGTCAACTTTCATTATAAACCACACTTGAAGCAAATGTAAAAATGTAATTAAACCAATTCAATAAAAGGCAGTTGAACAAGAGTGAGCAAAGTTTAATATGAGGGGGGTAAAGAAGTTGACTTGGCAGCCTGGCAGCATTGGATTGGTGCCAACAGCACAAAAAGTCTGCTAATGTTAATGGCAGTTGAGGAATCATTCAAATTCTGTGAGAGGGATGCAGTATTTAAACACACAGGCAATAGGTACAGTTAATAGCCTGATGGTGTGAACAACCATTCAGAGGCAAACAATTTGAAAGTGTCTAGAGGTAATCTACAGGTAATACCACATGAAATGAGAGAAATGGAGAGACACACCCTGAGAGCATCATGCCAAACATGAGGGCTGAGTGACTGAACTGTGTGAATGGTCCTGTCGGTGTGTGTGTGTGTGAGGGTGTGTGGTGTGTGTGTGTGTGTGTGTGTGTGTGTGTGTGTGTGTGTGTGTGTGTGTGTGTGTGTGTGTGTGTGTGTGTGTGTGTTGTGTGTGTTGTGTGTGTGTGTGTGTGTGTGTGTGTGTGTGTGTGTGTGTGTGAAACTATCCTCCCTTAATGTGTCCATTGAAGTCATAAGTTGGATGTATTCTTATCTGACAAACAGAAGCCAACAGGTTCGTTTGGGGAACACTCAGTCGGACTCTCTTTACTATAACATTGGGGTCTCTCAAGGGTCAATATTAGACCCCCTTCTGTTTACCATCTATATAAATGATCTCCCACTTGCTTGCCCACAAGTTAATGTATTCGGTGTGAAATGGCCAGCTAGTTAGCGGCTGCACGCTAATAGCGTTTCAATCGGGGACGTCACTCGCTCTGAGACTTGAAGTATTTGTTTCACTTGCTCTGCAAGGGTCGCGGCTTTTGTGGAGTGATGGGTAATGATGCTTCGTGGGTCAGTTGTTTATGTGTGCAGAGGGTCCCTGGTTCAAGTCCAGGATAGGGGTGAGGAGAGGGACGGAAGCAATACTGTTACATTAACATGCAGATGTATGCAGACGATACAGTTCTGTATGTACACTCAAAAAATAGACAACTGGTTGTTAACAAGTTAACTGAAGCTACGGTACATGTTTCTAAATGAATGACTAATTCTTGCCTGTATTTAAATATCGACAAGACTGTTTGTATGTACTTCTCCAAGAAATCCATTGATTCTTCTCAACGAGCTGTTCTTGTTAATGGGGAGAATCTGAAAGTTGTGTCTAACTTCAGGTATCTTGGTGTCATTTTGGACTCCAACTTGACATTTAAGAAACATGTGAAGAAGGTGGTGAAGTTTGGATTGTCCAACTTTAGGTTTATAAGACCGTTCCTTCCTCTGGAGGCTGCCAAACTATATATGCATGCTATGATCTTCTCACATTTGAGATAATGCCTCACATGCTGGTCACAAGCAGGAGCTACTATTCTGAAACCAATTGAATCACTCAACAAACAAACACTTAAGATTTTTGATAACAAATCAAACAGTTACCACCATTGTCATATCATTTACAAACATAATTTATTTAGTCTGGGTAGCTTTAAGCAGTATGTAGATGCAAGCTTTGTCTTTAAGATCCTGCATGGTCTTGCCCCTCCACCCTGACATCATGCTCAAGGAAAGCACCTCCAGGATATTTTTTTATTTAACCAGGCAAGTCAGTTAAGATCAAATTCTTATTTACAATGACAGCCTTGGAACAGTGGGTTAACTACCTTGTTCAGGGGCAGAGCAACAGATTTTTACCTTGTCAGCTCAGGGATTCAATCTAGCAATCTTTCGGTTACTGGCCCAACGCTCTAACCACTAGACTACCTGCCGCCCCAGGATAACACCGACAGTAACTAGAGGGGATTGCGTTGTCCCTTTTCGACGCAGTAAAATCGGCCAAACGGCCTTCTCTGTTAGAGCTACAATATACTGGAATGTAATGTGCATGGACTTTTGTACTTTTAAATTTGAATTGAAAACATGGCTAAAATCTATCCAAACCTGTACACATGAGTTATCTGTGGTTCCTCATATGTAAGACGACAGTTGATGAAAGTGTTGTTGTTGTCGTTAGAATGATATATTATTGGATGTAATGTATTTGTATTTTGTATTGTTTCAGTGAGTACGTGTATTGTGGCTGTGTAATTGTCCTGAGCTGCCCTTTTGGCTAACCCCGGCACATTTACATGGATGTTGCACTATTGTAATATTGATGTTGATTCATGTGCATTGTCCCCTATAAATAAATACATGTAGAATCACAATTTGATAATTTAAATTTTCTCAAGGCAGAAAAATAATACTGCAGCAACTGAAAATGAGAATTATTGTGTGGAATATAATTAACTGACATTTTTAGTTAGGGCAAATCAAGTCTGACATTTTAAAGTAGAAATTGCAAACATTAGATGCCTTTTTAAACCTTGTATACACTACAAGCAGTGGAGACCCGTCATTCTTGGCAGGTGGGGCAAAGAATTTATTATAAAAAATGTTTAAGTGTTGCCTGTTTTGCCTGTTATTTTGGCATTAATACGTGTCACACATCAGTTTGAAAACAATGTAAAAAAATGTTGGGGGAGTTAATAAAGCCGCATGGTCTCTTTTTTGCTTTCTTGAGTAAGGCAGCTCCAAAATGCAGGTGTTTCATCCTAGCTCAGTGCTTTCTGTGGTGGTGGGGCAGCCAGTGAAAAATACGGACCGTAGGGGTTGGTAATGTTACCTAGTTGCGCCGTGATTGTTCTGTCACTGATGGGGACAGTACATCACTGGAAAATCTACTGGGAGAGCGAGAAAATTCAAGCCCCTTGGGTGCTGCCATAGAGTTACATTAGAAGTGCCCATCCATGAAGGCTCAAGGTCATTGTCCACAGATGAAATTATGTCAAATCATGTTATATCTACAGTAGCTTTGATTGGACTGATCATGTCAACATCATACTTTCAAAATCTTAGCTCGCAAGCTTGACAAGCAGTCATCACAATGAATCACGCCGACAATGTACTGGAAAATCCTTTTCAATCCTTGTCATATGAAAAGAAATGATAGATAAAACGTATCAGTGCTCATTGGCCATTAGACATAAACATTACACAACAAGATGGAAATCGCAAATTCAACAATGAGTAGTTTGGAAGGAATCAGTGGCTAACAACAAGTGTTGCAAAGTAGTCAATAGCCTGTTATTCAGTGGAGTGGGTGTGTGGTCCAAGGTTGGGTTTAAGGGTCTCTTTTCCAAGCTTAAAAGCATAAACATTCAACACCATGGGCCAGAAAAGTTTGAATACATTGGCCATGCTGTCAATCCAGCATGACTTCTGACTTGTTCAAAACAACTGGAAAGTTGGAACTGTGAAATCTCAGACTTCAGTGAGTTCAAGAGAACTGGGAACAGTGGTAAGCCAGGTGCAGCAGTGGTAAAGATTCACTCAATGGTGCTAAAAAGAAAGCTCTGCTGTTGGGACAGATTTTTGTAGTTCCTAACAGTTTGTGGGCACTGTTTGTCACCGTCATAGTGCAATTAATGTATTGTTTAGTGTTTTGTTGTGTTGTGTTGTGTAGTGGCTTTAATGGCATGCATCTAAAACATATATATGTTTTGCCCCACCAAGATCTACATGCTAAAGTCGCCACTGACTACAAGTTTGCATTTCCTGCAACAACAGGGTGATCAAATTAAGATCCTTTACACCTCTCTCTTTTTCAGAACTCACACAGACAGAGACGCACAGAGACGCACAAAGACACACACACACACACACACACACAAATCAAATCAAATGTATTTATATAGCCCTTCTTACATCAGCTGATATATCAAAGTGCTGTACAGAAACCCAGCCTAAAACCCCAAACAGCAAGCAATGCAGGTGTAGAAGCACGGTGGCTAGGAAAAACTCCCTAGAAAGGCCAAAACCTAGGAAGAAACCTAGAGAGGAACCAGGCTATGAGGGGTGGCCAGTCCTCTTCTGGCTGTGCTGGGTGGAGATTATAACAGAACATGGCCAAGATGTTCAAATGTTCATAGATGACCAGCATTGTCAAATAAAAGTAATCACAGTGAACAGGTCAGGGTTCCATAGCCGCAGGCAGAACAGTTGAAACTGGAGCAGCAGCACGGCCAGGTGGACTGGGGACAACAAGGAGTCATCATGCCAGGTAGTCCTGAGGCATGGTCCTAGGGTTCAGGTCCTCCGAGAGAGAGAAAGAAAGAAAGAGAGAAAGAGAGAATTAGAAAGAGCATACTTAAATTCACACAGGACACCGGATAAAAATACTCCAGATATAACAGACTGACCCTAGCCCCCCGACACAAAAACTACTGCAGCATAAATACTGGAGGCTGAGACAGGAGGGGTCAGGAGACACTGTGGCCCCATCCGATGATACCCCCGGACAGGGCCAAACAGGCAGGATATAACCCCACCCACTTTGCCAAAGCACAGCCCCCACACCACTAGAGGGATATCTTCAACCACCAACTTACCATCCTGAGACAAGGCTGAGTATAGCCCGCCAACCCAGACAGGAAGACCACGTCAGTGACTCAACCCACTCAAGTGACACACCCCTCCTAGGGACGGCATGGAAGAGCACCAGTAACCCAGTGACTCAGCCCCTGTAATAGGGTTAGAAGCAGAGAATCCCAGTGGAGAGAGGGGAACCGGCCAGGCAGAGACAGCAAGGGCGGTTCGTTGCTCCAGTGCCTTTCCGGTCACCTTCACACTCCTGGGCCAGACTACACTCAATCATGGTACCTACTGAAGAGATGAGTCTTCAATAAAGACTTAAAGGTTGAGACCGAGTCTGCGTCTCTCACATGGGTAGGCAGACCATTTCATAAAAATGGAGCTCTATAGGAGAAAGCCCTGCCTCCAGTTGTTTGCTTAGAAATTCTAGGGACAATTAGGAGGCCTGCGTCTTGTGACCGTAGCGTGCGTGTAGGTATGTACTGCAGGACTAAATCGGAAAGATAGGTAGGAGCAAGCCCATGAAATTCTTTGTAGGTTAGCAGTAAAACCTTGAAATCAGCCCTTGCCTTAACAGGAAGCCAGTGTAGGGAAGCTAGCACTGGAGTAATATGATCAAATTTCTTGGTTCTAGTCAGGATTCTAGCAGCTGTATTTACCACTAACTGAAGTTTATTTAGTGCTTTTTCCGGGTAGACGGAAAGTAGAGCATTGCAGTTGTCTAACCCAGAAGTAACAAATGCATTGATTAATTTTTCTGCATCATTTTTGGACAGAAAATTTCTGATTTTTGCAATGTTACGTAAATGGAAAAAAGCTGTCCTTGAAACAGTCTTGATTTGTTCGTCAAAAGAGAGATCAGGGTCCAGAGTAACGCCGAGGTCCTTCACAGTTTTATTTGAGACGACTGTACAACCATCAAGATTAATTGTCAAATTCAACAGAAAATCTCTTTGTTTCTTGGGACCTAGAACAAGCATCTCTGTTTTGTCCGAGTTTAAAAGTAGAAAGTTTGCAGCCATCCACTTCCTTATGACTGAAACACAGGCTTCCAGCGAGGGCAATTTTGGTGCTTCACCATGTTTCATCGAAATGTACAGCTGTGTGTCATCTGCATAGCAGTGAAAGTTAACATTATGTTTTCGAATGACATCCCCAAGAGGTAAAATATATAGTGAAAACTATTGTGATCCTAAAACGGAACCTTGAAGAACACCGAAATTTACAGTTGATTTGTCAGAGGACAAACCATTCATAGAGACAAACTGATATCTTTCCAACAGATAAGATCTAAACCAGGCCAGATCTTGTCCGTGTAGACCAATTTGGGTTTCCAATCTCTCCAAAAGAATGTGTTGATCGATGGTATCAAAGCAGCACTAAGGTCTAGGAGCACGAGGACAGATGCAGAGCCTCGGTCTGACGCCAGTAAAAGGTCATTTACCACCTTCACAAGTGCAGTCTCAGTGCTATGACGGGGTCTAAAACCAGAATGAAGCATTTTGTATACATTGTTTGTCTTCAGGAAGGCAGTGAGTTGCTGCGCAACAGCTTTTTCAATTTCTTTTGAGAGGAATGGGAGATTCGATTTAGGCCGATAGTTTTTTATATTTTCTGGGTCAAGGTTTGGCTTTTTCAAGAGAGGCTTTATTACTGCCACTTTTAGTGAGTTTGGTACACATCCGGTGGATAGAGAGCCGTTTATTATGTTCAAGGAGGGCCAAGCACAGGAAGCAGCTCTACAGTAGTTTAGTTGGAATAGGTTCCAGTATGCAGCTTGAAGGTTTAGAGGCCATGATTCATTTCATCATTGTGTCAAGAGATATAGTACTAAAACACTTGAGTGTCTCCCTTGATCCAAGGTCCTGGCAGAGTTGTGCAGACTCAGGACAACTGAGCTTTGGAGGAATACGCAGATTTAAAGAGGAGTCCGTAATTTGCTTTCTAATGATCATGATCTTTTCCTCAAAGAAGTTCATGAATTTATTACTGCTGAAGTGAAAGCCTTCCTCTCTTGGGGAATGTTGCTTTTTAGTTAGCTTTGCGACAGTAGCAAAAATACATTTCGGGTTGTTCTTATTTTCCTCAATTAAGTTGGAAAAATAGGATGATCGAGCAGCAGTGAGGGCTCTTCGATATTGCATGTTACTGTCTTTCCAAGCTAGTCGGAAGACATCCAGTTTGGTGTGGCGCCATTTCCGTTCCAATTCTCTGGAAGCTTGCTTCAGAGCTCGGGTATTTTCTGTATACCAGGGAGCTAGTTTCTTATGACAAATGTTTTTAGTTTTTAGTGGTGCAACTACATCTAGGGTATTGCACAAGGTTAAATTGAGTTCCTCAGTTAGGTGGTTAACTGATTTTTGTCTTCTGACGTCCTTGGGTAGGCAGAGGGAGTCTGGAAGGGCATCAAGGAATCTTTGGGTTGTCCGAGAATTTATAGCATGACACACACACACACACACAACGTGTCTCAGAGGAGGAGTGCAAACATATCCTTATAAAGTTATTCAGTCATAGAATGGTAAAACTGTGGGTCACCACTCCTACTGGGACTACAGGTGGGACTACAGGTGAGATTCTAGGTGGGGCTCCGGGTGGGGCTCCAGTTCAGGCTCTAGCTGAGAACAACTGGTTAGCTTGAGCCTGGTCCTGCCATCTGTCTCCATTCCTCTCTCCGTATCATATCCATCCTGCTCCTGTGTCCTCCCTACCTCATCTTCATCGTCCTCTCACTCATCTACCTCTTCTTCTCCTTCGTCACTTGGTCATTCTACCTCCTTTCTCGCTCATTCTCCATTTTCCTAATCTACCTCATGTTGGTCTCTCTCCCTGGCTCCCTGACTCTCCCTGGCTCTCTCTTTCAGCTGTGGCTGGGAAATTCGAAGTGGCGCACGCGCCCTGACGAATGTTTTTTAAAAACAAAAAATGCACAACACAACAAGCATGTAATTATTAATAACTTACAGTATTACTAACTTGCATACTACCAGTATTCATATTACACTCGCACACAAGCTTACCTTGCTAGAAGTAGCCAAGAAAAAGTCATCATGAATGATTGTTCATCACAATGCTATCTCGTCAACTAGTGCAAGCCAACGTTGGTAAGTTGTTTTTGAGTTTGTTCTATTGGCATGCTAACTTCATATTAATTTCTGCATCTTAGCTAACATAAGTATTTTTATCTTCTGATATGACAGGCTTGGCAACCTCTCAGATCACTGGCTTAGCGACCAGGAGAGAGTAAAGTAGGCTAGGCTAGGCTAGGCAGCCACAATAGTAATAATTTAACACTAGCAGAACCGAGAGGGTCAAATAGGCTCAAAAATGCCATTTTCAAAGTTATGTCCCCACCGTCCTTGACTTTTCCTAAATAAGTGTATCTAACGCACTATCGTTTATAGACCCTTAATATCTCAAACAGAATTTGTGTTATACATAGTTTTAAGAGGACATTACATTGACAATAGTCTGATGGGTGAGAATATTATCAATTGATAAATTGTATATGACGAATCTGATGAACAGCGCAGCTTGGAAATGACACAGAGGCAGGGAAATTAAATGGAGTTCTCCTACAAATTACCTTATTTTCATAGTGTTCAGACCCTTTGCTATGAGACTCGAAATTGAGCTCAGGTGCATCCTGTTTCCATTGATCATCCTTGAGATGTTTCTACAACTTGATTGGAGTCCACCTGTGGTACACTCAATTGATTGGTCATGATTTGTAAAGGCACACACCTGTCTATATAAGGTCCCTGTCACACCCTGATCTGGTTTACCTGTCCTTGTGATTGTCTCCACCCCCTCCAGGTGTATCTTATTATCCCCGGGATATACAGTGGGGCAAAAAAGTATTTAGTCAGCCACCAATTGTGCAAGTTGAACTGGCTGACTAAATACTTTTTTGCCCCACTGTATCCCTGTGTTTCTGTCTCTCTGTGCCAGTTCGTCTTGTTTGCCAAGTCAACCAGCATTTTTTCTTGCTCATATTTTTCCCAGGCTCTGTTTGTTTCTAGTCCTCCTGGTTTCAACGCTTTCTTGTCCTGACTCCGAACCGGCCTGCCTGACCTGCCTGTTCTGACTACCAGCCTGCCTTTCCCCTTGTACTGTTTTGGATTCGGATTTGGTTTCTGAGCCCTGCTTGGCCTGACCTCGAGACTGCCTATCATCTGGTCCTGTTTGTACTCTGACCTGGTTTATGACCTGCCTTTGCCTACTCCCTTTGTTATAATAAATATCAGGGCTCTACCATCTGCCTCCTGTGTCTGCATTTGGGTCTCGCCTTGTGCCCTTATAGTCCCACAGGTGACAGTGCTCAAGAACACAGCGGACATCATTCTTAAATGGAAGAAGTTTGGAACGACCAAGACTCTTCCTAGAGCTGGCCGCCCGGCCAAACTGAGCAATCGGGGAAGAAGGGCCTTGGTCAGGGAGGTGGCCAAGAACCCGATGGTCACTCTGACAGAGCTCTAGAGATCCTCTGTGGAGATGGGAGAACCTTCCAGAAGGACAACCATTTCTGCAGCACTCCACCAACCTGGCATTTACAGTACAGTGGCCAGACGGAAACCACTCCACAGTAAAACGCACATGACAGCCCGCTTGGAGTTTGCCAAAAGGCACCTAAAGGGCTCTCAGACCATGAGAAACAAGATTCTCTGGTCTGATGAAACTAAGATTGAAGTCATTGGCCTGGAGAAAACCTAGCACCATCCCTACGGTGAAGCATGGTGGTGGCAGCATCATGCTGTGGGGATGTTTTTCAGTGGCGGGGACTGGGAGACTAGTCAGGATCGAGGGAAAGATGCACGGAGCAAAGTACCGAGTGATCTTTGATGAAAACCTGCTCCAAAGCGCTCATGTCCTCAGACAGGGGTGAAGATTCACCTTCAAACAGGACAACTGCCCTAAGCACACATACAAGAAAACATAGGAGTGGCTTTGGGACAAGTCTCTTAATGTCCTTGAGTAGCCCAGCCATATCCCAGACTTGAACCCAATCGAACATCTCTGGAGAGACCTGAAAATAGCTGTGCAGCGACGCTCCCCATCCAACCTGGCAGAGCTTGAGAGGATCTGCAGAGAAGAATGGGAGAAACTCCCCGAATACAGGTGTGTCAAGCTTGTAGCGTCATACCCAATAATAATCGAGGCTGTAATCGCTGCCAAAGATGCTTCAACAAAGTACTGAATAAAGGGTCTGAATACTTAAGCAAAGTATTATTATTATTATTTTTTTTAATAAGGTTGTAATGTAACAAAATGTGGAAAAAGTCAAGGGGTTTGAATACTTTCCAAATGCACTGTATATAGTTTCAGAAAGAGACGATTCTGCAGTTTCCAAATTCCCTATCCTATCAAACAACTCTTTAAAATAACCCTTTGAGCTCTATTTCAAAATGTAAACTTTTCTTGGCAGAATTACGCTATTACATGCACTCCCCATGTGGACTTACAACACTAAAAGCACAGTAATATATTTAAACAAAACATATGCCATTATGTTCGTTTGAAAATAAATATCTTAAATTAATGAATTCATTCCTTAAGACCTGCCCATAGCTAATTAATACTGAATGATTGTTGTGATGGTGTTAATTTAATGGATTTTAACACTTGAGTTGGCGTGTTTTAGTGTTTTTAATTTGTACATATAACCTACAGTTACATAAACTAATGGAAATGCTATTGTGTTCTTTGAAATACATTTTCTTTGGTATTCCAATGTTACCTAAGACCTTCATAAAGACAAACCAAAATACTTTTATTCCGATAGCATATATGAAATGTATTTATTAGACTTTTGTTGAATTTCAAGTCATTGGCCCAAAGGCGGGTCCAACAAGGCCAGGCCTTGTTGGACGAGTCCAATCAAAGTAGATCAGGTTTGCATTGAACACCATCAAAGGAAACATAAATTATAGCCTAACAGTATGCTAATACATATATATATATATAGGCCAGAACAGTGGTCACCAACATGTTCTTAATCAAAATGCAAGCAGAGTACAATAGTCTTTTAGGCACTGGAGATCAAGTGCACGTACAATGTATTGTGTGATAGCAATTAAATGATCAGTAGCCTATAGGGCAGGCCTGGGCAAAGATCGACCCGGCCCGCGGGATCATGCTCAGATCACATAAAGAATTTGCGATAGTACGTTTTTTTTTTAATTGTTTGTTATTCAAATTAAAAGCCAGATGAATACTCACCTTTGTGTAATGACTTAACTCCCACCGCTTGTGGGACATTTATTTTGAAGGCACGTATAAATAACAACTGTACGAGGACAGACAGTGACTGACAGGCAGACACACACGTTACAGTTGCAAATAGTAGCTTCTAGAAATTAGTTTTTCAAAGATTTCAAAGAAAAAGAAAGTAGACAATGAATGTAGGGTGTTCCAGCAAAGATTTCAAAGAAAAGGAAAGTAGACAATGAATGTAGGGTGTTCCAGCAAGTGTGGACATAAACATTATTCTTTATTGAGGTATCAGGGAAACTGTGTGCTTAGCGTGCAAAGAGAGCATCGCTGTCTTCTAAGACTACAACTTGTCACGACACTTCCAGACAACGCATGCAGAGAAATATAGGAATATGTATTTTGAGCAGAGGCCAAGCGCATCGAAATAGTTGCTTTCTTAGTTGCAAAAGCAGCAAGGACTTTTCACAAACTGCATTCAGCAAACAACGGAATTGCGATTCTGGGCCGATTCCTCATTGCTAGCTGGGATTTCTCCTTGGCCCTGGATGAGAGCAGTGAAGCACGTGACACGGCGCAGTTGTTGATATTCTTAAAAGGCATAACCCCAGACGTTGAAATTACAGAGGAGCTTGCTTCAGTGCAGCAAATGAAGAGCACAACCACAGGGAAAGATTTATTGGAGGAGGTTAATAAGTGTGTGGCAAAGCTTGGACTGAGTTTTGAAAAGTTTTCCAGTGTGACAACTGATGGGTGCCCAAACTTAACAGGAAAAGGCATTGGCCTTTTGAAAAGGATACAAGATCAAGTAGCTGAGCTGAACCCAGATCAGAAAATAATTTTCCTGCATTGCATTATTCATCAGGAGGTGCTCT
>NC_036854.1:40036861-40155543 GCF_002910315.2 Salvelinus sp. IW2-2015
GCGTGCTTTGAACTGTGAGTTTTCTTGTCGTTTTGAGGATTTCAAAGTGTTGGAAAATGACATGCTGTTGGTTTCTTCTCCTTTCACTTTCAATGGGAATAACGCTCCCATGACCTGCAACTTGAGCTTATCGATCTTCAGTCTGATGCAGTGATTGAAGAACTATTCAAACCAATGTCACTGGCGAGGTTCTATGCATCTCTCGATTAACAAAACTTTCCAAAGAATAGGAGTCATGCTCAGAAGATATTTGTACTGTTTGGGTCAACCAATGTATGTGAACAGACATTTTCAGTGATGAAATATAACAAGTCAAGGCACATCTCTTACTGACTCTCACATCTCAGCAATCCTGTGTATAGCGACGTCAAAAACTATACCCGACTTCACTGCTCTAGTCAATGCCCATCAGAGACTTCACTCCTCACACTGATTGAGTAGTTTAAATGTAATGTTGAGCTCTCTCTCTTTCTTGTGTTTTTGTGCATACCCATCAACAAGAGTTCTGTCCGTGGTCTGAATGCACAGTGTACTTTTCCCTCCGTGTAGTTCATTGCATGTGTAATATGAAAATACCTACCAAAAGGAGAACATGGATGTGGTTTATTTCTGTGCATGTTAAAAAAGTAAAATAAGTTGCATATCTGGACAGGATTTACAGTAGATATATCTGGACAGGATTTACAGTAGATATATCTGGACAGGATTTACAGTAGATATATCTGGACAGGATTTACAGTAGGTATATCTGGACAGATTTACAGTAGATATATCTGGACAGGATTTACAGTAGATATATCTGGACAGGATTTACAGTAGATATATCTGGACAGGATTTACAGTAGATATATCTGGACAGGATTTACAGTAGATATATCTGGACAGGAATTTTACAGTAGATATATCTGGACAGGATTTACAGTAGATATATCTGGACAGGATTTACAGTAGATATATCTGTCAACACATCCTGTAATATGATTCTGTCCCGCGATGGCAGAAATATATTCTAATGTGGCCCTCCATGGAAAATAGTTGCCCAAGCCTGCTACAGGGCCTAACTGTAGTGCATGTGCGGTAAACTTCATAAGAGCAAAATCTTTAAACCACAGGCAGTTTGTCTCACTGTTGGAAGAGACAGAGTCTGGTCATGCATATCTCCCCTACCACACAAATGTGAGATGGCTGAGTTTGGGGAAAGTGCTTAAAAGGGGACCTGAAGTCGGATATTGCTGAGTTTTTGCAAATGAAAGGAAAATATGTGGATTTCCCTCATCTGCAAGATATAGAATGGTTGGCTGATTTTGCCTTCGCGATGGACACCATGGCCCTCGTGAATGAACTGAATTCCAAACTACAAGGGAAGGGCTTTTCTGCACATCAGATGTATAGCCTTGTCAAAGCCTTCAAGGGAAAATTACTCCTCCTGAGCCGTCAAGTAGAAGCCAACAATCTCACCGACCGTCCGACACTACTAGTCTGTTCCCTATCAGATGACCAGCGGGAGAAGTATACATCACTGCTGCGTGCTTTGAACTGTGAGTTTTCTTGTCGTTTTGAGGATTTCAAAGTGTTGGAAAATGACATGCTGTTGGTTTCTTCTCCTTTCACTTTCAATGGGGATAACGCTCCCACTGACCTGCAACTTGAGCTTATCGATCTTCAGTCTGATGCAGTGATTGAAGAACTATTCAAACCAATGTCACTGGCGAGGTTCTATGCATCTCTCGATTAACAAAACTTTCCAAAGAATAGGAGTCATGCTCAGAAGATATTTGTACTGTTTGGGTCAACCAATGTATGTGAACAGACATTTTCAGTGATGAAATATAACAAGTCAAGGCACATCTCTTACTGACTCTCACATCTCAGCAATCCTGTGTATAGCGACGTCAAAAACTATACCCGACTTCACTGCTCTAGTCAATGCCCATCAGAGACTTCACTCCTCACACTGATTGAGTAGTTTAAATGTAATGTTGAGCTCTCTCTCTTTCTTGTGTTTTTGTGCATACCCATCAACAAGAGTTCTGTCCGTGGTGCTGAATGCACAGTGTACTTTTCCCTCCGTGTAGTTCATTGCATGTGTAATAATGAAAATACCTACCAAAAGGAGAACATGGATGTGGTTTATTTCTGTGCATGTTAAAAAAGTAAAATAAGTTGCATATCTGGACAGGATTTACAGTAGATATATCTGGACAGGATTTACAGTAGATATATCTGGACAGGATTTACAGTAGATATATCTGGACAGGATTTACAGTAGATATATCTGGACAGGATTTACAGTAGATATATTCTGGACAGGATTTACAGTAGAATATCATCTGTCAAACACATCCTGTAATATGATTCTGTCCCGCGATGGCAGAAATATATTCTAATGTGGCCCTCCATGGAAAATAGTTGCCCAAGCCTGCTACAGGGCCTAACTGTAGTGCATGTGCGGAGAAGCACAGAGCAAAGTTGTACTTCAAATAAAATAAAATTCTATAAAATTATAGGCTATTTACATTGACTGGAAATACACTATATATACAAAAGTATGTGGACACCCCTTCAAATTAGTGGATTTGGCTATATCAGCCACACCCGTTGCTAACAGGTATATAAAATAGAGCACACAGCCATGCTATCTCCATAGACAAACATTGGCAGTAGAATGGCCTTACTGAGCTCAGTGACTTTCAATGTGGCACTGTCATATGATTCCACCTTTCCAACAAGTCAGTTCTTCAAATTTCTGCCCTGCTAAAGCTTCCACGGTCAACTGTAAGTGCTGTTATTGTGAAGTGGACATTTCTAGGAGCAACAACGGCTCGGTCGCGAAGTGGTAGGCAACTGTTGTGGAATTTTGTAATCAATGTTCATAAATTTCAATTGTCCTTATAGGTCTGCAACCCAAAGTGTGTAAAGTTCTGGTGTAAATGAAACAGACAGAATTCCCAACTCACAATTAGTCAAATACAATTTTATTCGCGAGAGCTCTCCCATGCATATACAAAGATGTTCCTTTTATAACATTCTCTTAACCTACGCACATACATACACACTAACATTTGGAGAGCTATCCTATCTACTACTCTACAATTCTCACCACAGTTGATCACTACCCAACTGACAGTTCCATTCCCCCCAAGATAAGGGAAACCTGGAGGGGTAATCCCTGTCCTGTCTTATCTCCCCAGAGTTATAGCTGGGTCAGTTCAAACATAGGTTAAGGATTCTCTTTGTTTTCTTTCGGCACACACATACATTCATCTCTTCCCAGGTCCAACCTGTTTGGACATATGTTTATCAGCTTTAATTACTCCTTGTCTATGCTACATAGCCTCTAATCCCTAATGGTTAAGTTTCCGGGTAGAATTATTTAATCATTTATCTTCAACCGTTATAAATTCTGTTAACAGCAACACAAGCTCATAGAACGGGACCGCTGAGTGCTGAAGAGCGTAGAGCATAAAAATCGTCTGTCATCGGTTGCAACACTCACCACTATGTTCCAAACTGCCTCTGGAAGCAACGTCAGCACAAGAACTGTTTGTCGGGAGCTTCATGAAATGGGTTTCCATGACCAAGCAGCCGCACACAAGCCTAAGATCACCATGCGCTGTGCCAAGCGTCGTCTGGAGTGGTGTAAGCCGCTGGAGCAGTGGAAACGTGTTCTCGATAGTGATGAATCACGCTTCACCATCTGGCAGTCCGACTGACAAATCTGGGTTTGGCGGATGCCAGGATAACGCTACCTTCCCCAATGCATAGTGCCAATTGTAAAGTTTGGTGAAGGAGGAATACTGGTTTGGGATGTTTTTCATGTTTTTGGACTAGGCCCCTTAGTTCCAGTGAAGGGAAATCTTAACGCTACAACGTACAGTGAAATTCTAGACGATTCTATGCTTCCAACTTTGTGGCAACAGTTTGGGAAAAGCCATTTCCTGTTTCTGCATGACAATACCAAGTAGGCTAAAATAAAAAGTAATAATGAAAAGTAACACAATAAGAATAATTATAATGAGGGAATATACAGGGGGCACCTGTACCGAGTCAGTGTGCACGGGTACAGGCTAGTTGAGGTCATCTGTACATGTAGGTGGAGGCGAAGTGACTATGCATAGGTAACAAACAAACAACGAGTAGCAGCAGTGCACAAGAGGGGGGTCAATGTAAATTGTCCGCTGGCGATTTTTATGAATTGTTCAGCAGTCTAATGGCTTGTGGGTAGAAGCTGTTGAGGAGCCTTTTGGTCCTAGACTTGGCGCTCCAGTACCGCTTGCCGTGCGGTAGCAAAGAGAACAGTCTATGACTTGGGTGACTGGAGTCTGACAATTTTATGGGCTTTCCTCTGACACCGCCTATTAAATAGGTCTTGGATGGCAGGAAGATTGGCCACAGTGATGTACTGTGCCGTTGGCACTAGCCTCTGTAGCGCCTTACGGTCAGATGCCGAGCAGTTGCCATACCAGGCGGTGATGCAACCAGTCAGGATGTTCTCGATGTTGCAGCTGTAGAACCTTTTGAGGATCTGGTGGCCCATGGCAAATCTTTTCAGTCTCCTGAGGGGGAAAAGGTTTTGTCGTGCCCTCTTCACGACTGTCTTGGTATGTTTGAATCATGATAGTTTGTTGGTGATGTGGACACCAAGGAACTTGAAACCCTCGACCCGCTCCACTATAGCCCTGTCGATGTTAATGGGGGCCTGTTCGGACCGCCTTTTCCTGTAGTCCACGATCAGCTCCTTTGTCTTGCTCACATTGAGGGAGAGGTTGTTGTCCTGGCACCACACTGCCAGTTCTCTGACCTCCTCCCTATAAGCCGTCTCATCGTTGTCGGTGATCAGGCCTACCACTATTGTGTTGTCAGCTAACTTAATGATGGTGTTGGAGTCGTGTTTGGCCACGTAGTCGTGGTTGAACAGGGAATACAGGGGGGGACTAAGTCCACACCCCTGAGGGACCCCAGTGTTAAGGATCAGCATGGCAGACGTATTGTTGCCTACTCTTACCACCTGGGGGTGGCCCGTCAGGAAGTCCAGGATCCAGTTGCAGAGGGAGGTGTTTAGTCCCAGAGTCCTTAGCTTAGTGATGAGCTTTGTGGGCACTATGGTGTTGAACACTGAGCTGTAGTTGATGAACAGAATTCTCACATAGGTGTTCCTTTTGTCCAGGTGAGAAAGGGTGGTGTGGAGTGCGATTGAGATTGCGTCATCTGTGGATCTGTTGGGGCGTTATGCGAATTGGAGTGGGTCTAGGGTGTCCGGGAGGATGTTGTTGATGTGAGCCATGACCAGCCTTTCAAAGCACTTCATGGCTACCGATGTGAGTAATTATTTAGGCAGGTTACCGTCGCTTCCTTGCGCACAGGGACTATGGTGGCCTGCTGGAAACATGTAGGTATTACAGACTCGGTCAGGGAGAGGTTGAAAACGTCAATGAAGACACTTGACAGTTGGTCCGCGCATGCTTTGAGTACACATCCTGGAAATCCGTCTGGCCCTGTGGCTTTGTGACTGTTGACCTGCTCTAAGGTTTTGATCACATCGGCTACCGAGAGCGTTATCACACAGTCATCCAGAACAGCTGGTACTCTCGTGCATGCTTCAGTGTTGCTTTTCTCGGAGCGAGCATAAAAGGCATTTAGCTCGTCTGGTAGGCTCGCATCACTGGGCAGCTCGCGTCTGTCACGTTCTGACCATAGTTCTTGTGTGTTTTACTTGTTTTAGTGTTGGTCAGGACGTGAGCTGGGTGGGCATTCTATGTTGTGTGTCTGTTTCTATGTTTGGCCTAATATGCTTCTCAATCAGAGGCAGGTGTTTTGTGTTGTCTCTGATTGGGAATCATATTTAGGTGGCTTGTTTTGTGTTGGGGTTTGTGGGTGGTTGTTTCCTGTCTTTGTGTTCGTTTCACCAGAGAGGACTGTTTCGGTTTGCCACYTTTGTTATTTTTGTATTTTGTAAGTGTTCACGTTATTCYTCTTGATTAAATCATGTTGAGCACAAACTACGCTGCGTCTTGGTCCGATCCCTGCTACACCTCCTCTTCAGACGAAGAGGAGGAAGGCTGCCGTTACAGCGTCTGCGTTTCCCTTTGTAGTCGGTAATAGTTTTCAAGCCCTGCCACATCCGATGAGCGTCAGAGCCGGTGTAGTAGGATTCAATCGCAGGATTCAACCCTCGTTCACAGAGCGAGGTCCATACTGAAGTAGTTTGTCGAGATCGGTGTGGAAGAACTTGATTGTCCTGCACAGAGCCCTGACCTCAACCCCATTGAACACCTTGGTATGAATGGGAACGCTGACTGCAAGACAGGCCTAATCTCCCAACATCAGTGCCCGACCTCATTAATGCTCTTGTGGCTGAATGGAAGCAAGTCCCTGCAGCAATGTACCAAATTCTAGTGGAAAGCTTTCCCAGAAAAGTGGAGGCTGTCATAGCAGCAAAGGGGGCACCAACTGCATATTAATGCTCATCATTTTGGAATGAGACGTTCGAAGAGCAGGTGTCCACATACTTATGGTCATGTAGTGTACTTCAAGGGGTCTTAAAATTCTAAATCAAATAGCTAAAAGATCATTGGTATGACCTTAGCTTAGTAGAGCTTAGTAGAACCCCTCCCCCCCTCCCCTGGCTTAGACAGGGTTTGGTCTGTAGTGGGTTAAGGTGAATTACCACCAACTGGACTGGAGTATGGACCTCATTCATCTTTCAATTGCCCACATAGGTATATGCTTGTAAAAACCAATGAGTAGATGAGAGAGGCAGGACTTGCAGCATGTCATGCATCTGAAATAGAACCTAGTTCTGTTTTAGTGCCTGGCTAAGCAGACGCCCGCGAGCAGTTTGGATGAAATGATTGAAGAGCATGTATGTGTACATTTATTTTGCAAAGCTTGCGCACACAACGCAAGGGCCATCTCGTCAGCATGTCACTCGTCAGTGTACGCTCCTGCTCTACCCCAATGTTTTAAACTCAATATGCAGTTGTCTGGAGCATCTGGACTAACTGTAATTCTAACATAGCCAGGTAGGCTGCGACAATGTAGTCTCTAACATATGTTTATAACATTAACCCTTTTAATCTTGTGTGGTAGTCAGTTGTTAGATTTCTGTGGGTGATTTTTAGTAGTTTCTGTTCCTATGCACATTGTGCATTTGGCCAAGTCCTTCTGATATGTGAGATTGAAAAATCTGTTGGTGTCCTTGAACAAGGCACTTAAAATGAATATCTGACTCCTTAAAGATTATTTAGCAATATGCTAGAGACTATAGTTGAGTTACAGGAATTGGCTATCAAGAAAGGTCTGAGAATGGGATTCTAAATGCAAGTGTATTTAATTAACATTGTAAAATTGATGATAACATTATACAAGGCATAAAGCTTAAATTACAAAACAATACTAGCGTAACAAGGCATTATTCTAGGCATGATCAAAGAGGGAGAGAGAGAGAAAGGCATTTTGTCCCCTCCATGGGGAGAGGGCTGACTACCCCTTAAAAGTCTTGGGCCAATTGCCATTCAGATGTGACAGAGAGCACAGTTTAGGGCTGAGGCTACAAAATCCCCCCTAGACAGAAGCTGTACGTTACTGTACATGAGCAGCCTGTGTCCAATACATGAAGAAATGGCTCGCACCACATGAGAGTTTTACTTTCTTGAGTTCTAAGTCCAGTGTATGGAACCCAACCTCTATAGTCCTCGAGCCGTTTATTTTTCTGGGGGAGATTTGACAATGCGCTTCAGGTACATATTACTTCAACCAAGCCAAATAAAAAGTTATTCTTTGTTGAGGGCAGAGAAATTACATCAGATCAATCTTGATTGAACATAATTACAGTTAAGAGTTTCCCGTCACTGTTTCGCGTTGTGTGTTGGTCAGATCGGTTGGTCTGGTCAAAGACAAACTAAAAGTTGATCAAGTATGAATCAGATGGATATGGAATGGAATGCAAGACCATTGAATGCATAATTAATGTCACACTCTCAGAAGTGTTAAATTGTACTTTCCTTCGAGAAAGAGAGAAAGTTCAGATTGAAATAGCCCCCCCACCCCCCAGGAGGATGTTTGCCTTGAAAATATGAAAACCATTTCAAATCATCTCAAGACCAATTTTTGTTGTTGAATGCAAATAGAACATAGCAATGAAATAAACTCATCATGTTAAAAGCAATAGAATGTTCTCTAAAACAGTTAGATAACAAAATTAAAGGTGACACATACAGTATGTCTATGTGTAGTGAGAATTACCATCAATCAATATAAGATTTTAAAAAACAAATCTGTTTGGTTGCAAAATTATCTCCATGTTCTCCACCTTCATAAGAGTAATTGCAATGTCAAACTGCTTTCTAAACCGGCAGAGGGTCTGCCAAGTAAATGTTTTTAGACCCAATCAGGAAGTAGAGAACGGACTGCATCTTTAAACATGGATTAAATGGTATGTGACTAAATCCCTGTTCTGTCTCTGCAGACACCTGTCGTATGCAGTAAAATTAATTTCAAACCTGACAAAATCACATTCAAAGATGAATTAAAAAACAATGCTATCTTTAGAAAGTCACCTATCAGATGAGGATGAGAGTAAAATTCTCAACTAAACATGGGAGTGAGATCCAAAGCTCACCCACCGCTTGTATAAATCAAATATTAATAATTCAGTAGTTTGTAAACCCAAAGTGCAGGGGTCTAAGGTCTAAGGCATGAGTTAGGCAGTGAGCCTCCATCTTGAACACACATCATGGTGGGTGTGGTCAACAGGAAGATTTAGTCATATGCGCCATATCAACATTAAATGATCCCTTGCACATCCATATAAGCCATTTGCCTAGCACCGTGTGTGGAGAACAAAGGGACAGTGCGATTTAATGTGAACACTGCACAAGGGTTGGAATTGTTCCGGCATACCCTAAAACAAGACATGAGTTGTGTGTTAGTAAATGTGAGCTGTGTGTTAGTAAGTTTGTAAGTACAATTCTTGAGAAAAACTTTGGGTTATTCTCAAGACAGGACAGAAACATTCAACAAGTAAGACATTCAACAAATAACATACATTGAACATATAAGATGGACAAACGTAGGCCTATATTTGGGACAAAGTGAAGGAATTGCCTTGGCCAAGGTCTTCTATCACTGTTTGACAATGAAAGTTGAGTTTGGTAAAGAAAACCAGCAGACATGATTCCCAATTATCTTACACATAAAAGGGGCGTCTAGCCAAAGCAAAGAAATTCATCCAAAGACTCAGCTTTCCATATTGTCAGTGATTAGCTAAAATGCTAGAAAAGATTAGCCCTTGGCAGCGACTAATTGGGGATCCTAATAAAATACTAAATATACTCAAATACTAAATAAGCAACAGCAATAGGTTGTCATAAAAAGTTAAAATCTGAAATTTAATCAGTTGGACATGTCATCTTTGCTGTGTAAAGGAAAAGAGTCAATCATCATTATAACAACAAGTAAACAAATGAAAACAGGAAACTCCTATCAATTACTCTACCTTAGACCAGTGGTTCCCAAACTTTTTATAGTCCCATACCCCTTCAAACATTCAACCTCCAGCTGCGTACCCCTTCTAGCACCAGGGTCAGCGCACTCTCAAATGTTGTTATTTGCCATCATTGTAAACCTGCCACACACAACTTATACGATACATTTATTAAACATAAGAATGAGTGTGCGTTTTTGTCACAACCCGGCTCGTGGGAAGTGACAAAGAGCTCTCATAGGACCAGGGCACAAATAATAACAATCAATAATTTTGCTCTTTATTTAGCCATCTTATATATAAAACCTTATTTGTTAATAAAAAATTGTGAATAACTTACCACAGGTTAATGAGAAGGGTTTGTTTGAAAGGATGCTCATAACTCTGCAATGTTGGGTTGTATTGGAGAGAGTCTGTCTTAAATCATTTTCCACACACAGTCTGTGCCTGTATTTAGTTTTCATGCTAGTGAGGGGCGAGAATCCACTCTCACATAGGTACGTGGTTGCAAAGGGCATCAGTGTCTTAACAGCGCGATTTTCCAAGGCAGGATACTCTGAGCGCATCCCAATCCAGAAATCTGGCAGTGGCTTCTGATTAAATTCTATTTTCACAGAACCGCTTGTTCTCTTGTTCAGATCTCGGTAAGTGGACTGGAGGCAGGGCATGAAAGGGATAACGAATCCAGTTGTTTGTGTCATCCGTTTCGGGAAAGCACCTGTGTAATTGTGCACCCAACTCACTCAGGTGCTTCGCAATATCACATTTGATATTGTCTGGAAGCTTGAGTTCATTTGCACACAAAAAAATCATACAATGATGGAAAGACCTGCATGTTGTCCTGCAGACAGAGAAGAGCTCCAACTTCTTAATTATAGCCTCAATTTTGTCCCACACATTGAATATAGTTGCGGAGAGTCCCTGTAATCCTAGATTCAGATCATTCAGGTGAGAAAAAATATTGCCCAGATAGGCCAGTCGTGTGAGAAACTCGTCATCATGCAAGCAGTCAGACAAGTGAAAATGATGGTCAGTAAAGAGAACTTTAAGCTTGTCTCTCAATTTTAAAAAACGTGTCAATACTTTGCCCCTTGATATGTTGTAAAAGCATTACATGATCGCTGCCCATATCATTGCATAGTGCAGAAAATACACAAGTTCAGGGGTTCAAGAGTTCAGGGGCCTTGCTTTAACAAAGTTAACCATGTTCACTGTAGCGTCCAAAACGTCTTTCAAGCTGTCAGGCATTCCTTTGGCAGCAAGAGCCCCTCGGTGGATGCTGCAGTGTACCCAAGTGGCATCAGGAGCAACTGCTTGCACACGCGTTAACACTTCACTATGTCTCCCTGTCAAGGCTTTTGCGCCATCAGTACAGATACCAACACATCTTGACCACCAAAGTCCAATTGATGTCACACAGCTGTCCAGTACTTTCTAAATATCCTCTCCTGTTGTCCTGGTTTCCAGTTTGCAGAAGAGGATGTCTTCCTTAATTGACCCCCCATAAACGTAATGGACATATACCAGGAGCTGTGCCAGGCCCGCCACGTCTGTTGACTCATCCAGCTGTAACGCATAGAGTTCACTGGCTTGTTATGCGAAGCAGTAATTGTTTCAAAACATCTCCTGCCATGTCACTGATGCGTTGTGAAACAGTGTTGTTTGATGAAGGCATTGTCTGTATAGTTTTTTGGGCCTTTTCCCCCAGCATTGTCCCAGCCATATCCGCGGCAGCAGGAAGAATTAAGTACTCCACAATAGTGTGAGGCTTGCCTGTCCTAGCCACTCGGTAGCTCACCACATAAGACACTTCTAGACCCTTCTTATTATACATGTCTTACTACTCGAAAGTCGGCTTAATTCTCGCTCAAAAAACTCCCATGGCTTATTTTTCAAATTGGCATGTTTTGTTTCTAAATGAAAAAAGTGAAGGTTTCATCGAGTTGATATGTACTTTTGCACATATAACACACTGTGGCTGAGGAAAGGCACTAATCCCAATATAAGTGAACCCCAAAACAATGTAGTTCTCATCATATTTGCGCCTCTTCGATGATCCAACGTCCCTGTCTGTTGTTCAGTGTTTTCCCGGGTAAGGGGGCAGTAGCTCTTCGGCTGCATCAGATTCACAACTGTCAGTGTCCATGCTAGCTGGGCTAACAACAAATGAATAATTACTGATGCTAGCATTGGATGTGCTCGTGGAAGCAGAACTACTTGTGTCGTCGACAGGTGCAGATGTAGTACTGCTGGTAGTAGCAGTACTACCAGTAGAGCTGGTATGTGTCTCTACGGACGTGGGCCCTACTTTATTTTAACCATTTATCAATTTTCGAGCAGGATGGTCTATCAATAAACAGCCACCCAGCCAGCTACTGGCTAGCAGAGGGGTGGGACAAAACTGATTAATAAAATAAAGATGTTTTATTGTCTGCTAGCCAGTAGCTGGCTGGGTGGCTGTTTATTGATAGACCATCCTGTGTAGCCTAGGGCAGGTATTCCCAAACTGGGGAAATGTGTTGTTTTACAGGGTCAGCCATAGTAGTACGGTGCCCCTGGAGCAAATTAGGGTAAATAGACTTTGATCATATTAATTGCATAGTCTTATTACGGGTTGCGTACGAGGTATATATATATTGTGCATATATGATAAATATTACCCCACTACACATGTGAAATATCATCACGTGAAGTGTCCCAAAATCACATGGTTTCATATGATTTCACGTGAAAATCCACGTGAAACTTCATGTGAAATATCATCACATGTGAAGTGTTCCAAAAACATGTGATGTGTTCCAAAAACATATGGTTTCACATGTGTAAATCCACATGTGAAATTTCATGTGAAATAGCATCACGTGAAGTGTCCCAAAAACATATGGTTTCACATGATTTCACATAGTATAGTACAATCTGTAGGTATTTCTTTGATATGCATTGTCCAATACCTATCCTTCCTTCCAACCCCAAAGAAGACTCTCAAAAGTTCAATATGATTACATAACATAACTTTGGTGTTCCAGAAAAGGGTTGGGTTGGCAATAAAGTGAGACTCAAAACTGTCTTTCTCCTAAATCTTCATCTGACAATATGACACGCATCTCTGCATGTCTGGCAGACATATCAGTGTGGATGACGGATCACCACCTCAAGCTGAACCTCGGCAAGACAGAGCTGCTCTTCCTCCTGGGGAAGGACTGCCCTTTCCATGATCTCGCCATCACGGTTGACAACTCCATTGTGTCCTCCTCCCAGAGTGCTAAGAACCTTGGCGTGATCCTGGACAACACCCTGTCGTTCTCAACTAACATCAAGGCGGTGACCCGTTCCTGTAGTTCATGCTCTACAACATTCGCAGAGTACGACCCTGCCTCACACAGGAAGCGGCGCAGGTCCTAATCCAGGCACTTGTCATCTCCCGTCTGGATTACTGCAACTCGCTGTGGCTGGGCTCCCTGCCTGTGCCATTAAACCCCTACAACTCATCCAGAACGCCGCAGCCCGTCTGGTGTTCAACCTCCAAGTTCTCTCACGTCACCCCGCTCCTCCGCTCTCTCCACTGGCTTCCAGTTGAAGCTCGCATCCGCTACAGACCATGGTGCTTGCCTACGGAGCTGTGAGGGAACGGCACCTCCGACCTTCAGGCTCTGATCAGGCCCTACACCCAAACAAGGGCACTGCGTTCATCCACCTCTGGCCTGCTCGCCTCCCTACCTCTGAGGAAGTACAGTTCCCGCTCAGCCCAGTCAAAACTGTTCGCTGCTCTGGCACCCCAATGGTGGAACAAACTCCTCACGACGCCAGCGTCAGCGGAGGTCAATCACCACCTTCCGGAGACACCTGAAACCCCACCTCTTTAAGGAATACCTAGGATAGGATAAAGTAATCCCTCTAACCCCCCCCCCCTTAAAAGAGTTAGATGCACTATTGTAAAGTGGTTGTTCCACTGGATATCATAAGGTGAATGCACCAATTTGTAAGTCGCTCTGGATAAGAGCGTCTGCTAAATGACTTAAATGTAAATGTAAATGTAAAATTGTATGTGTCTCTGGGGACAAACAATGTCTTTATTTGTTGTTACTGCATACCCGCAGAGTAAGTCAACAATTTAATTTGTGACAAAGCTCATGGCATGGGTGCCAGATTTTACAATCCTTGAGGTTTTACGGTTGACTTTTATTCTGCCATTTGTCTTTTCACTCTCCCAGATCCATCCCTGCTCTCCCTTGACTCCCATGAACACCTGTGCCCCCCCTATCCCCATCCCCCTCACCCGCCCCTTCACCTACCCCTCACCCTGCAATGTCCTGACTTCTACTTCTACGTTCCCTTCCTATGATGATTTGAAACAGTTTAGGTTAAATCCTCAGTAAATGTGTGGTTTTTTAATAACCAGCCACACAGAAAATGTGCAGGTGTTAAAATCTCGGTGTTGAGGTAAAAAGTGTTTTATTCGTGTGTTGATTCTAGTGAGATTAACATCAGTGGGATTTAAATTGTCACCACCTGCAGTGAATGAATGAGGTTTTGTTTGAATCGCAGTGGAATCAACACTGCATGGTGTTGTTGTTACTCGACTGTGTTGAATTGATTTCCATTAAGTCTGAGTGAAAAAGCCATGGGAGGGGCCTCCTTATGATATTTCCCAGCATGCTTTGTTGCAGGTTGCTTTTTAGAATAGTTTGTTTTAATATCTATGTTTCTGCATGCACATTGCTTGATTAAGCAAAAGATATCTGTTTAAATTAATGAATGGAAGTTTGAAGGTAGTTTTGTGACTACCCAAAAAAGGGGTTAAATGTGTAAAAAACAAATATATATAAATATATGCATACCTCGTATGCAACGCGTATATATATATATATATATATCTCAGTGTGTATGTATGTGTGTGTGTGTGTATGTGTGCGTGTGCGTGCATGCGTGCGTGTGTGTGCATGTATGTGTTTATATATATATATATGGACAGAAACTGTGCTTTCCTTTTATTAACAAGGACATTTCTAAGTGACCTGTGGCGGATGAATCAGAATTAGTTGGGTAACATAGATAATTAAGATGTTTTATTTGCATAATATGTTTATGTGAGATACTTGTCATTAGAATGTATCCTTTTGGACTATAGTGTTGGCAGTTGCACTTTTCCCTAAGCTGGGGCTCAGTCACTTGGGGCCCAGAGAGGGGAGAGGTCAGGCTTGTCTTTCACATGTCCCTGGTGCTATGCAGAATATCAGAAAGGGAAGAGAACAGAATGGAACATTGTCTTCATATGTGAATGTGTCTTTACCTATTCTTAAACCATGTGAAGGGATGGCGTGATTAATGGGGAACCAATTACTTGTCTCCACAGTGTCTGTGCGCCAGTCACTCTCTCCTTTTCCCATTGTGGGGAGGTGTATGGCAGTGTCTGGAAACATTGTATGTCCTCTCTGATGTTGCACTTATCCTGGGATAGTGTATGACCTAGAGGCTCACTCCCCTCAGTGAGCTGGTCCAGGAGTGGGGTCAAGAGGGGGTTTACTTGAGATGGGAGTATCTAGAGTTGATAATTTATATATGTCATTGGATGAGTTGGTGTTTTTGTACTATGAAGTACCAGGAACGAGATTAGAACCTCGTCTGAGGGACCAAACTCAACGATAATTAATAGCGAATGTTATCTGGCTAAGGGATACTCCTTTCTCAAGAAAAAGTATTTCTTTGTGAACAGTTCCTAAGATCTGTGATTCGTCATGTAAGTTGAGAGGGGTGTATCTTGGCTATAAAAGATCTTTGTACTTTTCTGTTGGTACTTTTCAATGGTTCACTAGAGGTAGCGCATCATTGAAAGTCAAAAAGGCAATTGCAAGAAAACTGCAAGAAAAATGCAACCACAGACCCCAAACTTTTGAATGGTAGTATATATACTTTTGAACGGTATTATATATATATATAAATATATACATACATTTCCTCAGATTTCTTATATCTCCTAGATATAGGACAGACACTTCAAAACGTTTCTTATTTATTTTTTGACTGTCTTTTTTGCCATTTATGAATGTGTTATTCAATGCATTTCTCTGGGCCATAGTAATAAAGGCCAAATTCAATATTTTATCAAATCATAAAAAAATATTTTTGGGGGTATACAGTTGAAGTTGGAAGTTTACATACACTTAGGTTAGTGTCATTAAAACTAGTTTTTCAACCTTGAAACTCGTTTTTCAACCGTGAAGCACGGGGGTGGCAGCATCATGTTGTGGGGGTGCTTTGCTGCAGGAGGGACTAGTGCTCTTCACCTAATAGATGGCATCATGAAGAGGGAAAATTATGTGGATATATTGAGGCAACATCTCAAGACATCAGTCAGGAAGTTGAAGCTTGGTTGCAAATGGATCTTCCAAGTGGACAATGACCTCAAGCATACTTCCGACTTCAACTGTAGACGGTTTAGGTAGTCTCGTTTTATCAATCTTCCCTACCTTGGCAGTCATTCTAACTGCAGTTGATAAAAAATTCTAGTTGTTAGCTATCCTAACTCTGGCTGGATTCCAAACACTTTGCAAACCAGCATAATGTGAGTTGCTGATGTAGCTGGCAAACCAGGCTGTCAAAGTATGATATTGTCCAAAAAAGTTAATCATGTAATTCCTATGATAAAATATTCACTTAGGCACTCACTTGGTGAAGGCTACAGGACTAAAAGTCATTGAATGCAACAGTTATGTCTGTCACTAGCAAAGACAGTCATGGGTGGTACTAGTACCTCGAAAGGCACCCTGCAAAATAAATATGCAAAGAAGGCTTTACACCCTACAGTGTTAAAACAACACCCCACAGGTGTTAATTCCCTAGCACTGAGAAAGTGTAACAGCATCAGCTTTAATAAAGTGTTAATTTAAGTTGGAATTTGCAACATTCTTGGGGTGTTAGTTTATCAACACTTTGAAAAGTGTTAGTTAAACACTATTTGAGATGGTCACATCATTTCTACATTTAAATGTAACAGTGGGTGTTGAAATTCCGATCGTAAATTTGCTGTGAGGTGAAATACAGCTCCATTTGGTCCTGTTTCTGCATGGCCTACGAGCTCAGTTGGACATCTTTATCTCTCCTAAGGTGAATATGGAGGTTTGACATCTGGTCCCAACCATTAAGTTTAACAGGCCTGAGTTAATTGTTTCATAATGGCATTTGAACACGTTAGGTCCGTGGAAATGCATGGGGAAAATATGTGATGTTGTTTCTAGGTAAAAGAAGTACTGTTTACAACTTTGTAACTCTCCCCAGTGGTTTATTAAGACATACACATTGTATTACACAAGACATTTGTCATGAAAGAAAAAGTATAGTTTAATGGTGCCATTGGTTAGCCTCGTTAAACCAACGTGATCTAGCATGCTCACATTCTGTTTCAGTGAAACGTAACGTGAGCGTAGCGGTCAGTTTGGTTTCACAGGGCTAACCATAAGCGCCTTTTCTGTTAATATCAAAATAGTCCTTCTGCCTAAGTGATTGTGTTCTAGTTTTAGTATTGTATTTACCTTTCAAAATGATCATTGGCCTAAAGTGTACTGCAGTGTGTGTGCTGGGTATGAGAGGATCCACACAGAGGCAGAATGAGGTATGACTAGATGTTAATAAAAAGAAGGTATATGACCTTCCTTCCCTGTATATTCTTTCCGTTGGTGACGTAATCCACAACCATAACATTCAGTTTCACTGCTATGCGGATGACACCCAGCTCTATTTACCAATCAGACCCAGGGACAAAGCTAGCGTAGCTACCCTTGACAAGTGTCTTTCTGACATCAAATGTTGGGATGTTTTACAATTTGCTCCAGCTCAATGATAAATAATCAGAGGTTGTTGTAATTGACTCCCACTCAGATTCTAGATAACCTTGGTTATTTGCCCACAATGTAAAGCCTACAGCCAGAAACCTTGGTGTCTTCTTTGACCTTGACCTAAACCTCAAGCTGCATGTAAAAAGGGATCTCCAGTCCTGCTTTTATCATCTAAGAAATATTGTTAAAGGTTTTACTCTCAGTCACTGATCTGGAGAAATGTATACATGCTTTTATTTTCTCACGCCTAGATTATTGTAACTCTTTGTATACCTGTCTAAGTCAGAAATCAATCCATCGTCTACAATTGGTTCAAAATACTGCAGCTCGGCTTATAACAGGCACCAGGAAATGTAAACATATCATACCTATTTTTGCTTCTCTAGACTGGTTACCAGTCACTTTTAGAATAGATTAAAAGTATAAATCACGTTTAAGGCTAGGCTTGGATTAGCCCCATCCTTTATATCAGATCTTTTGTGTCCCGTTTATCTCCCTATGAGCCAGGACGCAGCGTGAGATCCTCTGGCAAACCACATTAATTTAACATGTAATACCATTAACTTCTTATGGCTGCAGGGTCAGTATTGAGTAGCTTGGATGAAAGGTGCACAGAGGTGCCCATAGTAAACTGCCTGCTCCTCAGTCCCAGTTGCTAATATATGCATATTATATGCATATATTCCAAACAGGAAGTGGGAATTCTGAGGCTGGTCGATTTTCAACCAAGATCCTATTGAATTCACAGCGAGATATGGATGAGTTTGCACTTCCTACGGCTTCCACTAGATGTCAACAGTCTGTAGAACCTTGTCTGATGCCTCTACTGTGAAGGGGGGCCGAATGAGAGGGGAATTAGTCAGGTCTGCCATGACCTGACCATGCTCTAACCATGAGCGTTCACATGAGAGGGAGCTCTGTTCCATTGCTCATCTGAAGTCAATGTAATTCTCCGGTTGGAACGTTATTCAAGATTTATGTTAAAAACATTCTAAAGATTGATTCAATACATCGATTGACATGTTTCTACTGACTGTTACGGAACTTTTGGACATTTCGTCAGCTTTTAGTGAACGCGCTTCCTGACGTTGGATTTGTTTACCAAACACGCTAACAAAAATAGCTATTTGGACATAAATGATGGACATTACCGAACAAAACTAACATTTCTTGTGGAAGTGGGAGTCCTGGGAGTGCATTCTGACGAAGATCAGCAAAGGTAAGTGAAGATTTATAATGCTTTTTATGAGTTCTGTTGACTGCACAATTTGGCGGGTAACTGTATGGCTTGCTTTTGTGGCTGAACGCTGTTTTCAGATTATTGAATATTGCCGTAAAGATTTTTGAAATCTGACACAGCAGTTGCATTAAGAACAAGTGTATCTTTAATTCTATGTAAAACATGTATCTTTCATCAAAGTTTATGATGAGTATTTATGTTATTTGACATGGCGTCTCTGCAATTTCTCCGGATATTTTGGAGGCAATTCTGAACATGGCGCCAATGTAAACTGAGGTTTTTGGATATAAATATTAACTTTATCGAACAAAACATATATGTATTGTGTAACATGAAGTCCTATGAGTGTCATCTGATGAAGATCATCGAAGGTTAGTGATTCATTTTATCTCTATTTCTGCTTTTTGTGACTCCTGTCTTTGGCTGGAAAAATGACTGTGTTTGTCTGTGATTTTGCGGTGACCTAACATAATAGTTTGTGGTTCTTTCGCTGAAAAGCCTATTTGAAATTGGACACTTTGGTGGGATTAACAACAAGATTACCTTTAAAATGGTATAAAACATGTATTTTTGAGGAATTTTAATTATGGGGCGCTTTCAGGTCTGCTAAGCGCAAATTTGAATGTGTGCAACATCCGGCGTGGGATTACTGTGAACACTTAGACTGTACCTGCTTTAAGTTACAGTTCTAACAGTGGCCAAGTAGTCTACTGTGGTTATTTGATCATAATGTAGGCCTACCAGATTAGACTACCATCAAAAACAATGGAGTAAAATGCATCCATAACCTTTTAACATGGAAATAGCTGTTCTATCATTCAGCCTACAGTAGCAGCAAATATGTGGTGTTAAATGTAGGTCTACATTCCATGAGACTTTTGAAAAAAAACATGCAGGGCTTGACAAGGAGGTGACTGAAATTGTTGTGTTGTTTGATGTAAGAAACCACTTTACAAAATATAATTTATTATTATTCCAACAGCATTATTACAGGGAACTGGGAAAATTATGCTACCCTCTGCCTATTGGCTAATTATCTTATTCAAGACCGCCTCAAAATACAATAGAGCCCCTTTAAGACATAAAAAAATGTCTTTACCTGACTTGCTTTTCAAAGAGGGTGACAAATGCACACATTTTGTGCTCTTGTAGGAAGCAACTACTCCCCCATTGTTGACTAGAAATTAACTATAACTAGACTAATAACTTACTAACTAGCAAATAATATGAACAAATGTGCACATGTGGCTCCATGCAGCTTTCGCTTTGATCTCAAAACAAGCGCATCTACTCGCAACATCTCATGCTGTAAACACAGTCCAGTTCAAAGTGAACACCAGTCTGTGTAAAGTATCTGCCTGAGTCATGCCTGTCAATGCAATAGAATCCTACTCCAATGCTAAGAGAAAATCTCTTAGTTCGTTTTGCATACTAAGTCTTGCATAGTTCATTTTGTTTTGGTATGTTATATTGAATGTGGCTAATATTGCGTTGATTCGAGAACAATTCCCACAGTAGAGCAAAACGTTGATAGTGTTAACTAAAGGGGAAAACTTCAATCTCGTGCTTCTTTCTCTGATATTTCTACTGTGTAGCAGTCTGAGGAGCTGCGCGCCCGTGTGCAACTTAGAGGGAACATTGGTACTCAGTAATGTGTTGTATTGGATTTGACCCAAACAAAACACTTTGTATTCAGGACAAAAAGTTAATCGCTTTGCCAAATATTTCAGTATTAATTTAGTGCCTTGTTGCAGAATGCATGTTTTGGAATATTTATGGCGGAGCGAGTTCTGGGCCATTTCTGCCCAGGGCACGAACACCGCCCACTCCCCCGGACCGCATGAACCCCTCGTTCCATGTGTCTCTCCTCAGGCCGGTGGTGGCTGGCCCGCTCCAGGAGGCTGAGGTGGGGGAGGTTCCTCCGCCCCCTCTGGACATCGAGGGGGTCCCGGCGTACTCCGTTCGATCCATCCTGGATTCGAGACGTCGGGCGAGGGGCCTTCAGTACCTCGTGGACTGGGAGGGGTACGGTCCGGAGGAGAGATGCTGGGTTCCGGTGGAGGACGTGTTAGATCCAATATTTATTTATGTTTTGTAATAAGCCAGAAGGCTTTGGAATGTGTTTGATGGAGAAGAGGAGAGCGATGTGTTGATATAGGGAAGACAGATGGATATCTGTGCATCAGGAGGTGAGGGGTGAGGTCAGTTCCCCTTAAGGGAGTAATCAGTGTTGCTATCTGGTTACCTTCTTTCCTGTGGAGCCATAAACTGTAAGGAAGAGGAGTGTCTTAAGTAGGATGTATATAAACTGTGATGTCTGAAATCTTGTTTTCAGCTGTACAGAACCTTTGGGCAATGATTAAACTTGGTTTAAGCTTCTATAGTGTCCGTGGGTTATTTACTCTGAAAAATAAGAACCTAACAGTATCTAAGTGGAACACTGCAATTACGTGACATTCTGGGGACATCCTAATGACAAATGTTTGTTTGGAGGTTATCACCTGTGACATTTCCTGTGAAAAATATCCACATTTGAAACTTCATGTGAAATATCATCACATGTGAAGTGTTCCAAAATCACATGGTTTCACATGTGAAATAAAATGTTACATGTGTAAAACGTGAACATTTCACGTGTGAAATCATGTGATTTTCTCTGTAACAAGGGGCACTCTTGACCATTCCAAAGTCTAGGTTGAAAACGAAAAGGAGACCAGGTATTTGCCATTAGGGCCCCTAGACTTTGGAATGTTCTGCCATAAGATATTCAGTGCCTCTTTTATATCCCTGCTGAAGACACTTTCATAAAGATGTTTTAATGAATGATTTAAATGAATGATTTTAATTAGCTATCTTTTTTTCATTTCTCCTGCCTCTTATTTTTGTTTCTTGTTTAGTACTTTTATTTTATTACTTTATGATGTGAAGCACTTTGTTGGTCGTATTGAAAAGTTATTATTAACATCCTGTCCAACATGAACTCATCACTCTATTTGAGTATATTTTGTTCACCTTTTAGACTGTGTGGTCTGTTAGTTGACTGTGTCTGGGTCTTGTCATTTCAAGCACTCTGATTCACATTGTGATAGCGGAAGTTCAACACAAGCTTTGGAAGAGATGAATGACAAATGTATCAGAAATGTATGGTATTTGGGGCTTTTGGAGATACTATGTCCAGGTCATGACAACAAACCCCGTGACCACCTGGTAAGTATCTATAGACAAATAGCCACACATATCTTCCATTGATGACATCCATTCATGATTATTAAAGGGGAATAGGGCACCATGGACTCTGTGACAAAGCTCATGGGTGATCAGAGATTTATGCCAGATTCTACAATCAGGTTTTATGCTTGAATTTTATTCTCCCATTTGTCTTTTCTCCCTTCCAGGTCCCTCCCTGCTCTCCCTCGACTCCCATGAACACCTGTGTCCCCCCCCATCCCACACACGCACCCCTTCAGCTACTCCTCACCCAACCTTGGCAGCAAGGTGGGGTCCTGACTGAGTCCTTCATTCCCTTACTATGATGAATTCAAGCAGTTTTGGTAAAATCCTCAGTAAATGTGTTGTTTTGAATAACCAACCAGTGAAATACAGCTCCATCTGGTCCTGTTTCTGTATGAGCTCAGCCAGATGGCTTTTTCTCTATCCTAATGTGAACATGGTGGTTTGACATCTGGTGCCAACCATTAAAAGTTTGACAGCTAGGCCAATGAAATGCAGCATTTTTTGTTTCATAATGACATACAGTTGAAGTCGGAAGTTTGCATACACTTAGGTTGGAGTCATCAAAACTCGTTTATCAACCACTCCACTGTCACGACTTCTGCCGAAGTCGATGCCTCTCCTTGTTCGGGCGGTGCTCGGCGGTCGACGTCACCGGTCTTCTAGCCATCATTGATCAATTTTTCATTTTCCATTGGTTTTGTCTTGTCTTCCTACACACCTGGTTCCAATCCCATTCATTATCCTGTTGTGTATTTAACCCTCTGTTTCCCCTCATGTCCTTGTCAGAGATTGTTTGTTTGGTTGTGATCGTGTAGTTTGTATTGGTGCGCGTTGGGTCCTCGTACCCACTTTGCTTTGATTATGTATTATGGGTTTGGAGAAACAGGGAGTTTTTCCAGCTCCTCCACCAGCACAACCGGGGTCTATCCTGAGCGCCCCTTTTCCGCCTGAACCCAGTGGGATCCGTCTATCCATGCCACAGGGGTACGACGGAAGTGCTGCCAACTGCCAGGGTTTCCTCCTCCAACTAAGCCTTTACCTGGCCACGGTCCACCCAACTCCATCGGCCTTCGTCTCGTGCCTCACCGGGAAAGCCCTGGAGTGGGCCAGCGCTGTGTGTGGAGAGGGAGATACTGCGTTTGACCATTTTGAGGAGTTCCCTTTGCCCGATCTCCCTACGGCCTTACAAACTGCGGAGGCTCTGTTTACACACGTCTTCCGGCACTATGGGGTGCCTGAGGATATAGTGTCTGATCGAGGTCCCCAGTTCACGTCAAGGGTCTGGAAGATGTTCATGGAACGTCTGGGGGTCTCGGTCAGCCTAACCACAGGTTTTCACCCCGAGAGTAATGGGCAGGTGATGAGAGTTAACCAGGATGTGGGTAGGTTTCTGAGGTCTTATTGCCAGGACCGGCCGGGGGAGTGGGTGGTGTTCGTGCCCTGGGCAGAGATGGCCCAGAACTCGCTCCGCCACTCCTCCACTAACCTTTCTCCCTTTCAATGTGTATTAGGGTATCAGCCGGTTCTGGTTCCTTGGCATCAGAGTCAGACCGAGGCTCCTGCGGCGGACGATTGGTCCCGGCGGGGAGGAAACCTGGGAAGCCGCCCACGTCCACCATCAGCACGCCGTACTGCGGCAGAAAGTTGGCGCAGACCGTCACTGCAGTGAGGCCCCGGTTTTCGCACCAGGGTACAGGGTCTGGCTCTCGACCCGAAACCTACCCCTCCGCCTGCCCTGCCGGAAGCTGGGTCCGCGGTTTGTGGGGCCGTTTAAAGTCCTGAGTAGAGTGAACGAGGTATGTTATAGGTTAAAGCTTCCCCCCAATTACCGCATGAACCCCTCGTTCCATGTGTCTCTCCTCAGGCCGGTGGTGGCTGGCCCGCTCCAGGAGGCTGAGGTGGGGGAGGTTCCTCCGGCTGATCTAACACGTCCTCCACCGGAACCGGTGGAACTCTTTCATCTTCCATTGGTTTTGTCTTGTCTTCCTACACACCTGGTTCCAATCCCATTCATTATCCTGTTGTGTATTTAACCCTCTGTTTCCCCTCATTCCTTGTCAGAGATTGTTTGTTTGGTCATGATCGTGTAGTTTGTATTGGTGCGCGTCGGGTCCTCGTACCCACTTTGCTTTGATTATGTATTATGGTTTTGAGCTGTGTTTTTAAGTTATTAAACTACTCCGTTATACCAAGTTCGATTCTCCTGCGCCTGACATCCCTGCCACCTATACACACACGTCGATGACACCCACAAATTTCTTGTTAACAAACTATAGTTTTGGCAAGTCGGTTAGGACATGACACAAGTAATCTTTCCAACAATTGTTTACAGACAGATTATTTCACTTATAATTCACTGCATCACAATTCCAGTGGGTCAGAAGTTTACATACACTAAGTTGACTGTGCCTTGAAACAGCTTGGAAAATTATGTCATGGCTTTAGAAGCTTCTGATAGGCTAATTGACATCATTTGAGTCAATTGGAGGTGTACCTGTGGATGTATTTCAAGGCCTACCTTCGTGGCTCTTTGCTTGAACATCATTGGGAAATCAAAAGAAATCAGCTAAGACCTCAGAAAAAAATTGTAGACCTCCACAAGTCTGGTTCATCCTTGGGAGCAATTTCCAAACGCCTGAAGGTACCGACGTTCATCCTGTATAAACACCATGGGACCATGCAGCCGTCATACCGCTCAGGAAGGAGACGCGTTCTGTCGCCTAGAGATGAACGTACTTTGGTGCGAAAAGTGCAAAGGACCTTGTGAAGATGCTGGAGGAAACGGGTACAAAAGTATCTATATCCACAGTAAAACGAGTCCTATATCGACATAACCTGAAAGGCCGCTCAGCAAGGAAGAAGCCACTGCTCCATATCCGCCATAAAAAAAGCCAGACTACAGATTGCAACTGCACATGGGGACAAAGATCGTACTTTTTGGAGAAATGACATTGACCCTAATCTCAAATTCACTATTGAACGTGACACTCAACGTGTTCATTATCTCGATATGTGGATCGAGAAATCAAATGGAACCCTGTTTACAACTCTGTATAGAAAAGAAATGGACAGAAATACTCTATTACAGGGTGACAGCTTCCACCCTGAGCCATTAAAAAGAGGACTTCCAAGAAGCCAATTTTTTAGACTGCGCCGTATATGCCACTCCACAGAGGATTATCTAGAAAAAGCAGCGGAGATACGCATGAGGTTTCTAAGAGGCTATTCGTCACAATGTGTGGATGAAGCTCATAATTTGGCATTGGGAAAAACACGAGATGAACTGCTACAAAAAAGACCCGCTGAAGCCAAAGAACACTCCTTAATGTTCAGAACTATACTTTGAATTCGCGAAAAGTGGGAGGTGTGGTCAAGAAACACTGGCATATTTTATCATCGGGACCCAGCTTTTCCGGCTGAATTTAAATATCCATCACATATTGTGTATAAGAGGTCGCAATTTACGCGATAAATTGGTTCATGCCAACTGCCAGCCACAAAAGAAAATTAGCCAAGCTCTTTTACGCCCTTTACGAAATGGTAGCTATAAATGCAGAGGATGCGCACAGTGCAACAATATGATGAAGTGTGAATATTTCTGCCACCCACACACAGGAAAACGATTCCAAATAAATGACATTATTACGTGTTCCACCACCCATGTTATTTACATTATTAAATGTCCATGTGGGCTCTTATGTCGGTAAAACCACCCGCTCTCTCAAACAGAGAATTAGTGAACATAAAAGTTCAATCAGGAGAAACGACAGGGATTATCCAATCGCTGTACATTTCAATGACCTGAAGCATGACATTTCCACCTTTAGATTTTGTGGCATTAGAGAAAGTTAAGATATCAGACAGGGGAGGAGATATTAATAATACTCTGAGTAAAAGAGAATGTTTTGGGATTTTCACCCTCCAGACATTATTTCCTAAAGGACTTAATGATGGAATGCTTATGTATGTGATGTTGTGAATTTGAACATGAAATATGTGTCTTTTGTAGATTATTCTGACGTTTTTTGTACGATGTACCCAATGACTAATAAAAATTGCTATGTCCTCATTGAGATTTTACAGACATGTTCAATATGCCTTATTTTATACACTTTTGTAATATTTATGAAATGCATATTGTTATATTTGGTAGCACTTTGTTTTTCCTTTGCCTCCAACCCCCTTCGATATGTAGAATGGATGTGGGTGGGGCCAGGTCTACATAAGGGTGCAAATGTAAAAAAATCACAAAATCTCTGACGAAGGCCGTGTGGCCGATACATAAACTTATTAACAATCGGTGATACTATCAAGAGCAGTGTGCGGTTTGCTTTATCCTTCTTCTTCAATTGTTGCCATGCACCTGCAAATAAGATTGCTCAGATGTGCGAGTGCCTTTTGAATTTTGTACCACGTTCATCTGTACAAACAATAGTATGCAAGTATAAACACCATGGGACCACGAAGCCGTCATACCGGTCAGGAAGGAGACACGTTCTGTCTCCTGGAGATGAACGTACTTTGGTGCAAAAAGTGCAAATCAATCCCAGAACAACAGCAAAGGACCATCTTCCTGGTACAGCAAGATTAGCAAGATGGCGCCGACAGAGGGCCGCCTCACTTCTAGTCCTTCGTATTCTGTTTTTTTATGTATCATTTCTTACATTGTCAGCCAAGAAAATCTTGTGTGTTATTACATATAGCCGGGAAGAACTATTGGGTATCAGAGCGACGTCAACTTACCAGCACTACGACCAGGAATACGACTTTCCCGAAGCGGATCCTTTGTCCGAACCATCCAGGGCATTTGAACTGATTCAAGAGGCTCACCCAAAACAACGTCGCCACAGAAGAGGATGACGGAGCGGCCTTCTAGTCAGACTTCGGAGGCACTTCCGAATATATTACTCGCTAATGTCCAGTCTCTAGATGACAAGGTAGAAGAAATTAGGGCAAGGGTTGCTTTCCATAGAGACATCATGGATTGTAACATACTCTTTTTCACAGAAACATGACTCTCTCGGGTTATGCTGTCGGAGTCGGTACAGAAATAAACATCTCTCCAGGAAGAAGTGAGCAGGGGTGTATGTTTCATGATTAACGACTCATGGTGTAATTGTAACAACATACAGGAACTCAAGTTCTTTTGTTCACCTGACCTAGAAATCCCTCACAATCAAATGCCAACCGTATTATCTCCCAAGAGAATTCTCGTGGGTTATTGTTTCATCCATGTATATCCCCCCTCAAGGCGATACCACGATGGCCCTCAAGGAACATCACTGGAAACCATATATCCTGAGGCTGCATGTATTGTAGCTGGGGATTTTAACAAAGCAAATTTGAGAACAAGGCTACCTAAATTCTATCAGCATATTGATTGTAGCACTCGTGCTGGCAAAACACTGGATCATTGCTACTGTAACTTCCGTGATGCATACAAGGCTCTTCCTATAGGCAGAAACACAAACAGGAAGTACCCGTGATAAGGACTATTCAAAGCTGGTCTGACCAATCGGAATCCACGCTTCAAGATTGTTTTGATCATGCGGACCGGGACATGTTTTGGGTAGCCTCAGAGAATAATATTGATTTATACACTGATTCGGTGAGGGGGTTTATAAGGAAGTGCATAGGAGATGTTGTACCCACTGTGACTATTAAAACCTACCCTAACCAGAAACCGTGGATAGATGGCGGAAACTGAAAGCGCGAACCATCGCATTTAACCATGGAAAGGTGACTGGGAATATGGCCGAATACAAAACAGTGTAGTTATTCCCTCCGCAAGGCAATCAAACAAGTGAAATGTCAGTAAAGAGACGCAATTCAACGGCTCAGACACGAGACGTACAGTTGAAGTCGGAAGTTAACATACACCTTAACCAAATACATTTCAACTCAGTTTTTCACAATTGCTGACATTTATTCAAAAAAAAAAATCCCTGTCATAGGTCAGTTAGGATCACTACTTTATTTTAAGAATGTGAAATGTCAGAATAAATACTAGAGAGAATGGTTTATTTCAGCTTTTATTTCTTTCACCACATTCCCAGTGGGTCAGAAGTGTACATGCACTCAATTAGTATTTGGTAGCATTGTCTTTAAATTGTTTAACTTGGGTCAAACGTTTCGGGTAGCCTTCCAAAAGCTTCCCACAATAAGTTGGGGGATTTTTGGCCCATTCCTCCTGACAGAGCTGGTGTAACTGAGTCAGGTTTGTAGGCCTCCTTGCTCACACATACTTTTTCAGTTCTGCCCACACATTTTCTATAGGATTGAGGTCAGGGCTATGGGATGGCCACTCCAATACCTTGACATTGTTGTCCTTAAGACATTTTGCCACAACTTTGGAAGTATGCTTGGAGTCATTGTCCATTTGGAAGACCCATTTGCAACCAAGCTTTAACTTCCTGACTGATGTCTTGAGATGTTGCTTCAATATATCCACATATTCTTTCTTCCTCATGGTGCCATCTATTTTGTGAAGTGCACCAGTCCCTCCTGCAGCAAAGCACCCCCACAACATGATGCTGCCACCCCCGTACTTCACAGTTGGGATGGTGTTCTTCGGCTTGCAAGCATCCCCCTTTTTCCTCCGAACATAACGAAGGTCATTATGGCCAAACAGTTCTATTTTTGTTTCATCAGACCAGAGGACATTTCTCCAAAAAGTACGATCTTTGTCCCCATGTGCAGTTGCAAACCGTAGTCTGGCTTTTTTTATGGCGGTTTTGGAGCAGTGGCTTTTTCCTTGCTGAGCGGCCTTTCAGGTTATCTCGATATTGGACTCGTTTTACTGTGGATATAGATATTTTTGTAGCTGTTTCCTCCAGCATCTTCACAAGGTCATTTGCTGTTGTTCTGGGATTGATTTGCACTTTTTGCACCAAAGTACGTTCATCTCTAGGAGACAGAACGTGTCTCCTTCCTGAGCGGTATGGCGGCTTTGTGGTCCCATGGTGTTTATACTTGCATACTATTGTTTGTACAGATGAACGTGGTACCTTCGGGCATTTGGAAATTGCTCCCAAGGATGAACCAGACTTGTGGAGGTCTACAATTTTTTTTTTAGGTCTTGGCTGATTTCCTTTGATTTTCCCATGATGTCAAGCAAAGAGGCACTGAGTTTGAAGGTAGGCCTTGAAATACATCCACAGGTACACCTCCAATTGACTCAAATGTTGTCAATTAGCCTATCAGAAGCTTCTAAAGCCATTACATAATTCTCTGGAATTTTACAAGTTGTTTAAAGGCACAGTCAACTTAGTGTATGTAAACGTCTGACTTACTGGAATTGTGATACAGTGAATTATAAGTGAAATAATCTGTCTGTAAACAATTGTTGGGAAAATTACTTGTGTCATGCACAAAGTAGACGTCCTAACCAACTTGCCAAAACTATAGTTTGTTAACAAGAAATGTGTGGAGTGGTTGAAAAACGAGTTTTAATGACTCCAACCTAAGTGTATGTAAACTTCCGACGTCAAATGTATGTACTTCATTATTATTATTGCCTATACCAGTCGATAGGCTATTATAAGTGAAATTGTCACGACTTCCGCCGAAGTCGGTTCCTCTCCTTGTTCGGGCGGCGTTCGGCGGTCGACGTCACCAGTCTCCTAGCCATCGCCGCTCCACCTTTCATTTTCCGTTTATTTTGTCTTGTTTTCCCGCACACCTGGTTCACATTCCCTCATCAGACTAAATGTATATTACCCTCTGTTTCCCCCATGTCTGTTTGTGGAACTGTTCTTTGTGTATGGTGTTACGCTACAGGCTGGCTTGCGCTAGGTTTGTTTCAAACCTAGGTTTGTTTGTTTTGTTTTATCCGGTTCATGTTACCGTGGTTGTGCTTTGTGCTGCCTCGCCTGTGCCTTTGGGCCAGAGTGTATATTAAAGTTATCCTGTTATCACCCATCTCTGCTCTCCTGCGAATGACTTCCCGGCAACCAGTCACTCACTCCGTTACAGAAATAATCTATCTGTAAACAATTGTTGGAAAAATTACTTGTGTCATGCACAAAGCAGATGTCCTTACCGACTTGCCAAAACTATAGTTTGTTAACAAGAAATTTGTGGAGTGGTTGAAAAACTAGTTTTAATGACTCCAACCTAAGTGTATGTAAACTTCCGACTTCAACTGTATGTTTTCACCCTTTCCCGAAAGGATCCAATTTGGAAAAGTCGTATTCCTAGTCGTAATGCTGGTGAGTTACCGCCACTGATATCCAAAAGTCATTTCCGGCTGCAAAGTTGCTTAGGAGCTAGAAGCAGATCTGCCGGGGCCATCTTCATAAATATAGGAGCTGGGTCGGATTAAGGTGCCGAAGACAGGCTACTTCATGACCAGTATCTGTGACGAGAAGAGCCTGGAGCTGATCTACACTGCAATGCCCATCAGGCGTTGGCAAACACCTCCGAAGTGACAAAAGGTGATTACTAATAAGACAGTACATCACAAGTGTTTAGTAATATCACCCTTTCAATACACATGTCACTCATTAACTCTTCCTCGTTTTTATACAGATGGAGGACAGAAGAGCTGCTTTTGTCATGGAGTCCTCTTACTGAAAGACTGGTTGATACTGATGTATGAATTGGGAGAGACCTTTCACTCAGCATTAAAATTAAACAAAACACATATTACTTTTTAGCGTCTTTTGTTATTATTGAATCAAATGGTACTATGGGTTGGGGGGGGGGGGGTGGGTGTGCATTTGTCAAACATGTCAGAGAACTCTTTTCTTATATGGGACACCATACAGGAAGGTATGACGACTGACATGTTTGGCAAGATATCCCCACCACTACTAGATAATAGGTAAAGTAAATGTCTCTGATAGGTAAAGTATCTGTATAATAGGTAAAGTATCTGTATCGGCTGTGAATTACATGTAATATGTGCACGTTGTTATATTAGCAGAACACTGCTTCTACAGTATTATGTGAAGTATGGTTTATTCTACATACAACTGTTACACTTGAAATTTATCAATACACTTTGTTTACAATCGCTACAAAAGTTCAGCAATTGCACTCTTCTCATATTCCTCTGGGGGAAGCTTTGAATTGGGCAGTGGCCTACAGAGTGGTTTGAGAAGAGTGCCATCCTCCTGCATCTTACATCTGCCTGTAGTTATTGAACTCTGCCTGCTGGAATCATGGTTTGAGGCAAACTCTGTCTTAACCAGGATGGAATGTCATGCACTCCACCCCTCCTGCCAGCTGACTGCACCTGTCCATAACCTATAATACATTACATAGATGGAAGGGACTTCATCACCCACTGGAGACTTAAAGACAGAACATCACCCAGAGATCTGGGCATGTCAGTGTGTGGTTAGACAGCCAAACTCTTAGATTTGACCAAATAGACAAATAGAATGCCATTCTAGTTCTGGTCAGACAGCTAAAGTTGTACTCTACACACAACTTATTTTCAATTGCTAGTTAAGTGTAGGCATACTTTCTTTATAAGCACATTAAATATGATATTTACAGCAGAAAATGGTTTGTCATTGTAACATGAACACAACCCTAGATTTTTTTATTGAAATATATCTACAGTCAAGCTGGGTGATGTTCGTGCAATGTCCACATATAGCGTACACCTGTAGGGATATTAGTAGTTCTGGGATTTGTCCCCCGGGAAAAGATCTTACAGCAGACATAAGGAGAGATGCGAAGAGATAAAACTAGCCAGTTATAGAATATTGTGTTGAAGGACAGCTGAGCTGACTCAAGACCGGGCATTCAACTCACAGTTGTTACCATGACATGATGAAACTTTGAAACTAAGTTGCAAGCTAATTTCGTAGCAAGGTGTTGTAGAACGAGTGTATTATGAAACACATTACAGACACTGGCTCTTGCTATCTTTGCAAAACTGATTTAAAAAAAAATTATTACAGTATATTAAACTTTTCCAAATTGTACAAATATATATTGCAGTTAGATTACTCCTTCAAGATGAATATTTAGCAAAGTACATAACCAAGCACACAGGTAAAATATATATATATTATAATAATAAAAAAATTAAAAGATTTAAAAAAAAAAACAACATCACAGAGGTCTTATATACTGTACATTCAATCATACATATATCAGATTGTATGTTTCAAAGGCAGCAATGACTTTCAGGGCATGTTTGTTTTAACAAATCTTTATGATTGCACAACAATATCAAGCTAGCTTTCAAAATCAATAATAAAGGGGGTAGTCTTCATCAATCTTAATTTGTGTATAAAGAATTTAGCTAATACAATAAAATTATTGACCAGGAAATTGAAATCATTATCATCTTGGAATAAACCAAATTTGACATCATTGCATGTGAAATTGGAAATATTCATATTCTTTGAAAATAATGAAACAAAGTGGTAATATGATCACAAACCACATTTCCATCTACAGTTTTTATAAGAGTAAAGTCATACCTAATAAAAATGGAAACAGGAAGTTTCAGTCCAATTTCATGAATGCAGACAGATACTGTGTTCGTTCGACATGGTGAGATCTTTTTGTGTCTGTGTCTGTAAAATGAATTATGCAAGAAATGGCGGTGGGAACGCCTTTATGCGCAAATATCGATATAATAACAATCCTATCGAAATAAACTTGGAGTCACGCGATGATATGGTGTGTGTGGTCCTCCCACTTCGACTCGGGAAACCAAGCAGTTTATTAGGCTACAGATGAAACAAATTATGTTGAACACAGGGTGGTGAAAGTGCATGGTGATCTTGATGCTCCTTTCCAATAAATATTGATGGTTTGATACTGGTGACATGATGCTTGAATGCCAATTAACAAATCAATATATCAACATATTCTCGCTCTTATCCATAATAATCTCATCATGTAGACTAGCCTACCTGCACAGCATACCCGCAACGTATCTGTGAGCAGTTGTCTAGAGCGCACGTTCGGAGACCAGAGTAGGCACATTTGCTATTTAACACAAAAGGTTTTGTAACAAAGCTCTCCGTAGAGAGAAAATGCGATGGAAACACTTTGAACTTTAGATTTGTATTCGGTACATGAGAACTTAAGCAAAAAAAAAAACAAGTATATTATACTATGTCACCAAACACTGATTTTTATTCTCAACAAGTCCATTTGGTGCATACACCCCTGGTGGAAAAATGCAAAATTTTTCTTTATGCGGATTTTAGAAAATTTGCATGAAAATCTGACGCCAATTGGATGGAAAGCTAGCGGCAGTAAAATAAAATATGTTCAGTAGTTTCAATGTCATTCCCACAAAATGTACAGTCATTACGCTCTACATTAAATCTCAATCTTAAAAATGTATTTGATGGATAAATACAATTTAGAATTAAAAAATGGTTCTCTTTGGCCTTGGGTTGTATAGGGAAAGACACATATTTGTTCTTATTTTCTTGCTTACAGATAGTGCATTCAGAAAGTTCAGACCCCTTCACCTTTTCCACATTTTGTTACTGTTACAGCCTTATTCTAAAATGGACAAAATAGTTTTTTTCTTCGTCCATCTACACACAATACCCCATAATGACAAATCGGATTTTTTTCCTTTCTACTGAAATACCTTATTTACATAAGTATTCAGACCCTTCGCTATGAGAATCGAAATTGAGCTCAGGTGCACCCTGTTTCCATTGATCATCCTTGATATGTTTCTACAAATTGATTGGAGTCCACCTGTGGTAAATTCCATTGATTGGATATGATTTGGAAAGACACACCTGTCTATTTTTTTGTATTTATTTTTATTTCACCTTTATTTAACAAGGTAGGCCAGTTGAGAACAAGTTCTCATTTACAACTGCGACCTGCCCAAGATAAAGCAAAGCAGTGCGACAAAAACTACAGTGTACAGTGTATGCAAATTTAGAAGAGTAGGGAGGTAGGCAATAAATAGGCCATAGAGGAGAAAATAATTACAATTTAGATATATGTGCAGATGATGATGTGAAAGTAGAGATACTGGGGTGCAAAAGAGCAAGAGGGTAAGTAATAATATGGGGATGAGGTAGTAGGTGTGCTATTTACAGATTGGCTGTGTACAGGTACAGTGATCGGTAAGCTGCTCTGACAGCTGATGCTTAAAGTATGTAAGGTCCCAGGGTTGACAGTGCATGTCAGACCAAAAACCAAGCCATGAGGTCGAAGGAATTGTCCGTAGAGCTCCCAGACAGGATTGTGTCGAGGCACAGATCTGGGCAAGGGTACCAAAACATTTATGCAGCATTGAAGGACCCTGAGAACACAGTGGCCTTCATCATTCTTAAATGGAAGACGTTTGGAACCACCAAGACTCTTCTTAGAACTGGCCACCCGGACAAACAGAGCAATTGGGGGAGAAGGGCCTTGGTTGGGGAGGTGACCAAGAACCCAATGGTCACTCTGACAGAGCTCTAGAGATCCTCTGTGGAGATGGGAGAACCTTCCAGAAGGATAACCATCTCTGCAGCACTCCACCAATCAGGCCTTTATGGTAGAGTGGCCAGACGGAAGCCACTCCACAGTAAAAGGTACATGACTGCCCACTTGGAGTTTGCCAAAAGCCACCTAAAGGGCTCTCAGACCAATGAGAAACAAGATTCTGTGGTCTGATAAAACCAAGATTGAACTCTTTGGCCTGAATCCCAAGCGTCACATCTGGAGGAAACCAGGCACCACTCATCACCTGGCCAATACCATCCCTACTTCCTCATTTCGTTTTATTTAATTAAAAACCAAGCATAGCCTCACCTCCTCTCAATGAAGGCTGTTTTCTTTTGTACTGCCCAATGTAATCAAGTAAGACTGTCGATAAAGTGTTTGGCTCGTGAGACAGCTTGAAAATACATCTTAATCACCAAAGCTTTATTAAAATATAAAGTTTGAGAGGAGCAAAACAGTGAGCTGACATTCCATTTTTATCTATGTATTGTAGTCCGTCCTACATTATTTTAGCCATGCTTTGGACGTGCGTAAAACCCCCTTCATGATGTAGGCTACATGTGTCCATGCCCATCATGAATTCTGAGATGAGAACCTCTGTGAATATCGGTGAACCTCATATTTCTAAGTTATTTTCCTGTGGCAATTGTTTGTTGTCCGTTTCATATTTGTTTAAACCCTTACCCTATAGGCATACTATAAGGAAGGCTGGTTCAACAGAAACGCGTTGTTTCTTTATTAATGCTGGTGATTTTATTATATCATTAAATTTTACATGTCTTTATTGTTGTTGAAAAAACTATCCATGGCACGCATGCAATGCAACCTCTGGAGAAGTGTGAATGCAATCTGTAAGATGGTTCCAATATGTATATAAAACATATTTGGGAGCAGTATAACGTTAAGGGGGCATTCTCCCTTTCTCTTTATATTGGATCTTTGTCCAGCTAATGTGAAAAGTTTGGATGTGTAAAACCCTCCGTAGTCTGCATTGTTTTAATTTTATATGCCCATAGGAAGCAATTATGGTGCGTATAAGTATATTTAGACATAGGCTAATTAAAACAAGTTGTTCTTTAGTTTTGTTTAGAATTTTATTATAATTATTTGCTTTCTTTTTAGTGAATTTAATGTTGCTTGTTGACAACACCCATGATCAGCTATAATGCAATTTACAGTAGGCCTAGCCCCTATATCAGTGTGAATGCTATGTACAGTATACAGTGGCTTGCAAAAGTATTCACCCACCTTGGCATTTTTCCTTTTTTGTTGCCTTACAACCTTGAATGAAAATAGATTTTTGGGGGGGTTGTATCGTTTGATTTACACAACATGCCTACCACTTTGAAAGATGCAAAATATTTTTTATTGTGAGACAAGAAATAAGACAAAAAACAGAAAACTTGAGTGTGCTTAACTATTCACCGCCCCAGAGTCAATACTTTGTAGAGCCACCTTTTGCAGCAACTACAGCTGCAAGTCTCTTGGGGTATGTCTCAATAATCTTGGCACATCTAGCCACTCGGATTTTTGCCCAATCTTCAAGGCTAAACTGCTCCAGCTCCTTCAAGTTGGATGGGTTCCGTTGGTGTACAGCAATATTTAAGTCATACCACAGATTCTCAATTGGATTGAGGCCTGGGCATTGACTAGGCCATTCCAAGACATTTAAATGTTTCCCCTTAAACCACTAGAGTGTTGCTTTAGCAGTATACTTGGGGTCATTGTCCTGCTGGAAGGGTGAACCTCTGTCCCAGTTTCAAATCTCTGGAGGACTGAAACAGGTTTCCCTCAAGAATTTCCCTGTATTTAGCACCATCCATCATTCCTTAAATTCTGACCAGTTTCCCAGTCCCTGCCGATGAAAAACATCCCCACAGCATGATGCTGCCACCACCATTCTTCACTGTGGGGATGGTGTTCTCAGGGTGATGAGAGGTGTAAGGTTTGCGCCAGACATAGTGTTTTCCTTGATGGCCAAAAAGCTACATTTTAGTCTCATCTGACCAGATAACCTTCTTCAATATGTTTGTGGAGTCTCCCACATGCCTCTTGGCAAACACCAAACATGTTTTTCTTTAAGCAATGGCTTTTTTCTGGCCACTCTTCCGTAAAGCCCAACTCTGTGGAGTGTACTGCTTAAAGTGGACAGATACTCCAATCTCTGCTGTGGAGCTTTGCAGCTCCTTCAGGGTTATCTTTGGTATTTTTGTTGCCTCTGATTAATGCCCTCCTTGCCTGATCTGTGAGTTTTGGTGGGTGGCCCTCTCTTGGCAGGTTTATTGTGGTGCCATATTCTTTCCATTTTTTAATAATGGATTTAATGGTGCTCTGTGGGATGTTCAATGTTTCTGATATTTTTTTATAACCCAAACCCTGATCTGTACTTCTCCACAACTTTGTCCTTGACCTGTTTGGAGAGCTCCTTGGTCTTCATGGTGCCGCTTGCTTGGTGGTGTGCCTTGCTTAGTGGTGTTGCAGACTCTGGGGCCTTTCAGAACAGGTCAAATCAAATCAAATCAAGTTTATTTTATATAGCCCTTCGTACATCAGCTAATATCTCGAAGTGCTGTACAGAAACCCAGCCTAAAACCCCAAACAGCAAGCAATGCAGGTGTAGAAGCACGGTGGCTAGGAAAAACTCCCTAGAAAGGCCAAAACCTAGGAAGAAACCTAGAGAGGAACCAGGCTATGAGGGGTGGCCAGTCCTCTTCTGGCTGTGCCGGGTGGAGATTATAACAGAACTATGCCAAGATGTTCAAAATATTCATAAGTGACAAGCATGGTCAAATAATAATCATGAATAATTTTCAGTTGGCTTTTCATAGCCGATCATTAAGAGTTGAAAATAGCAGGTCTGGGACAGGTGGCGGTTCCATAACCGCAGGCAGAACAGTTGAAACTGGAATAGCAGCAAGGCCAGGTGGACTGGGGACAGCAAGGAGTCATCATGCCCGGTAGTCCTGACGTATGGTCCTAGGGCTCAGGTCCTCCGAGAGAGAGAAAGAAAGAGAGAATTAGAGAGAGCCAAGATTTTCAAAATGTTCATAAATGACAAGCATGGTCAAATAATAATCAGGAATAAATATCAGTTGGCTTTTCATAGCCGATCATTAAGAGTTGAAAACAGCAGGTCTGGGACAGGTAGYGGTTCCATAACCGCAGGCAGAACAGCTGAAACTGGAATAGCAGCAAGGCCAGGCGGACTGGGGACAGCAAGGAGTCATCATGCCCGGTTTGCCGTGACGTATGGTCCTAGGGCTCAGGTCCTCCGAGAGAGAGAAAGAAAGAGAAAAGGAGAGAATTAGAGAGAGCCAAGATTTTCAAAATGTTCATAAATGACAAGCATGGTCAAATAATAATCAGGAATAAATATCAGTTGGCTTTTCATAGCCGATCATTAAGAGTTGAAAACAGCAGGTCTGGGACAGGTACAGGTGTATATATACTGAGATTATGTGACCGATCATGTGACACTTAGATTGCACACAGGTGGACATTGTTTAACTAATTATGTGACTTCTGAAGGTAATTGGTTGCATCAGATCTTATTTAGGGGCTTCATAGCAAAGGTGGTGAACACATAAGTGAGCACGCACCACTTTTCACATTATTTTTTTTTAATACTTTTTTGGAACAAGTTGTTTTTTTCATTTAATTTCACCAATTTGGACTATTTTAAGTATGTCCATTACCTGAAATCCAAACAGTTGTAATGCAACAAAATAGGGAAAATGAATACTTTTTTAAGGCACTTTATACTGTATTTCCACGCTGAAGCCATGCAATTACTTAGAACAATGTTGACCGCAAACAGGTTAAAGTTAACACATTTAGCAAAGATGGGATAGGTCTACCTTGTGGTATTTTGTTTGTGTAAGCTGTTTAACAAACTATAACAGACTAACATTGGAATTGGAGTTGATTCCAAGGTAATACAGAACTTGAAGCAACCACATTTTTAGCCATGGAGCACATTATGATTGGCCAGTGAGGGACCAAGCCTCGATACACCCACAACTTGTTAATTCATTAAAAACACAGCCCTTTCACGCTAAGTCCAGTATCTGCGCCGATAATTGTGCTTGTGAAAATAGCAAAATTATTTCTGACACACCCCTGAACCTATAGCGCTACTGCCCAGCGCTGAGATTGACCATTGCCTTAGGTTTGTTAAAAAAGAGCCCCATAGTCTTTAAGCCATGACAGAGGAGCTATGCTCCCAGCATGCAAGCTCATTTCTCACCCTGTAAAAAAGGTCTTCGCCCACCAGCGAGCGGGTATGAAGCTTTAAGAGCAGCTCATCATTTTGTGATGCCTGCTTTGTGACTGTAGATTCCAGTGGGCCATGCAGCATGTGAACCCAGTTCTCGTCATCCCCCTCTGATGTTATGCACACCATTGATGCAGGGGAGATTGAACTCAAGGTCACAATTGTACTGGTTCAGATCTTCTGTCCATCTGAAAAGTGGTAGAGGTGTGTGTCCGGAGCCCTATGTGGCCAGCGGTGCTGTGAGGGTTTGATGATCTGTGCAGAGTTTGCCATACAAGTACAAGTGCCAGCGCTCGCTCACACACATGCACACACACATGCAAGCCAGGGCCTCCCGCTCTCCCACATACTTTTGGTCAGTTGTAGGCAAGGCCCATAAAGTGAATGCCACTGGCTGTTCCACACAGTTCCACATGGGCAATTGAGACAGCCCCAAGGGGCCAGTGCCGAGGTGTCACAGGTGACAATCGTTTTTGCTGATGTGTTGAAGTGAGCCAGTGTTGAGGTTGATGTGAGCGGCACCTTGAGCTGCTGCACAGAATCCCGACAGTCCTAAGTACATGTCCATGGTACATCTTGGCTCAGGTAAGGTGAGAATTGCATTCACATTCACATGGAGAGCCAGGGCATCACAGCCCCCTGTGAGTTATGAACACAGTGAAATCTTGACTCTCGGGTGCCAGGAGAACCTGGAGGTCTAGTTTCCTGAACACTGTGAACACTCGCTTTGTTCACAGCCCTGAGGTCCATGCAGCTCCAAAGGATGCCATTTTTCTTGGGCGCGACAACCAGGTTGGATGTCATCCTCCAGGATGTTGTCAATCACCAGTGAGGTTTTCACACCCTCAATGTAGCGTTCACATTGCATGAACACAAGTGAGTCACAATGTGCAGAGGTAAAGTAAGTAGCCTTGCACAAGCTTTAGCGAGCCTTAACACATCACCGTTTCTTATGTAGTGAACCTTGTTCTCCATATATTATTGAAGTTAGTTTGGTTGATCATTTTTATAAGCTGATAGGAGACAACTAATGACAAAGCTGGACAAACTTTAAATTTCTTTCAGTAAAATTCTTCCAAATATACAGTTGAAGTCAGAAGTTTACATACACCTTAGCCAAATAGATTTAAACTCAGTTTTTCACAATTCCTGACATTTAATCCCAGTACAAATTCCCTGTTTTAGGTCAGTTAGGATCACCACCTTATTTAAAGAATGTGAAATGTCAGAATAATAGTAAAGAGAATGATTTATTTCAACTTTAATTTCTTTCATCACATTCCCAGTGGGTCAGAAGTTTACATACACTCAATTAGTATTTGGCCTGGTATGGTTCCCAATCAGAGGCAGCTGTCTATCGTTGTCTCTGATTGAGAACCATACTTAGGTAGCCTGGTTGTTTTCTGTTTTGTGTGTATACCTTACAGGACTGTTTCGTTTCTTTCTCTCTCTTTGTTGTATTTTGTTCATTCAGTGTTCAGTCTATTTAATAACATTAAAATGAACACTTACCACGCTGCACCTTGGTCTCCTCACTACGACGATCGTTACACACAGGTACACCTCCAATTGACTCAAATTATGTCAATTAGCCTATCAGAAGCTTCTAAAGCCATGACATCATTTTCTGGAATTTTCTAAACTGTTTAAAGGCACAGTCAACGTAGTGTATGTAAACTTCTGACCCACTGGAATTGTGATACAGTGAATTATAAGTGAAATAATCTGTCTGTTAACAATTGTTGGAAAGATTACTTGTGTCATGTCCTAACCGACTTACCAAAACTAAAATGTGTTAACAAGAAGTTTGTGGAGTGGTTGATAAACGAGTTTTAATGACTCCAACCTAAGTGTATGTAAACTTCAGACTTCAGCTGTAGATGCATCTCTTTGAAGCCAACTGTGCAGTGGTGATGTTGCCTACCCTCACCACCTGGTGTCGGCCCGTCAGTATGTCTAGGATCCAGTTGCAGAGGGAGGTGTCCAGTCCCAGGGTCCTAAGCTTGGTGACGAGCTTGGAAGGGACAATGGTATTGAACGCTGAGCTGAGCAGTAGTCAATGAACAGCATTCTCACATATAGGGATATTAAAGAGATTCTCCCGTACTTTTATATACTTTTTAGCCAGTAGTTCTGAAAGTAGTGCTCACGAGCCAAAAGTGATCCCCAAAAATTGCGTACTACGTCACATTATGTGCATATATATGCACCACGTCATTGCTCTTTCTCTCAATCTGCTATGGGTGTGCATCTTGCTAGCTCTCACTCATATGGCGAGGAGCTGAAGCTCAATGGTTGAAATCAAATTGCTAGGGGGCTGGCCCACGTGGGGGAGAATGCAGGGAAAATGGCGCAGCACAGCTTCCAGAAAGTCGCTTTCAAACTAGGGATTTCGTGGCTAACTGAGGTAAGACAGTAATTCTGCTCATAGCTTATGCAACATACAGTAGGAACTACACATTGACACATCGAGCCCAAAGCAGTAGGTTTAAAAAATACTTTGTAGTCACCAAAGTTCTGGACCATGTCTTTAATGGATGGTCATATATGGCCATAAACTCACATTTATTTATTTTAACCTCAAACCTGATGCATTTGAGAAGAGATTAACTACATTTATAGGTAGGGAGATATGTTCTTTGTCCTTAAGAAAAGAGTGGTATCATCTGCCAGTTGACTAATAATGATGACTTTCCCATAACATCACGTTTTTTAAATATTCTCATCATTCTTTAGCAAAATGGCCAGTATTTCAGCAGCTAAAATCATTCATTTCATGCTCAATTGTTTGCCGTGTGTATCAAGAATGGTCCACCAACCAAACGACATCCAGCCCACTTGACATAACTGTTGGACGCATTGGAGTCAACATGGGCCAGCATCCCTGTGGAATGCTTTCAACCCCTTGTAGAGTCCATGCCCCAACAAAAATTTCTGTAGCAATCAACTTTGGTTCGGTTCTTTCGATCCCATTAACATACAATGAATTACACTGAACAAAATTATAAACGCAGCATGTAATGTGTTGTTCCCATGTTTCATGAGCTGAAATAAAAGATCCCAGAAATGTTCCATATGAAAAACATATTTCTCTTAAATTTTGGGCACAAATTTGTTTACATCCCTGTTAGTGAGCATTTCTCCTTTGCCAAGATAATCCATCCACCTGACAGGTGTGGCATATCAAGAAGCTGATTAAACAGCATGATCATTACACAGGTGCAGCTTGTGCTGGTGACAATTAAGGGCCACTCGAAAATGTGCAGTTTTGTCATACAACACAATGCCATAGATGTCTCAAGTTTTGATGGAACATGCAATTGGCGTGCTGACTGTTTCCAGAGAATTCAATGTACATTTCTCTACCATAAGCCTCCTCTAACGTCGATTTAGAGAATTTGGCAGTATGTCCGACCGCAGACCATGTGTAACCACGCCAGCCCAGGATCTCCACGTCCGGCTACTCTTTGATAAGCCCATCCCATATAGCTCTTGTCACCGAGGCCACAACCTTTGCCACTGTCGACACACCCACACAATAGCTTGATTCTATGGTGCTGTAGGAGTCTGCATTTGCAAGGAAACTGCAAATGAACAAAGATAATATCAAATATTATAATTAATTACAACTCTGCAAAACAAAGCAGCTAAAAATATAAATGTTTTGCACTTCTAGCTACACTACATGAACAAAAGTATGTGGACACCTGCTCATCCAACATCTAATTCCAAAATCATGGGCATTAATATGGAGTTCGTCCCCCCCTTTGCTGCTAGAACAGCCTCCTCTCTTCTGGGAAGGCTTTCCACTAGATGTTGGAACATTGTTGCGGTGTCTTGCTTCCATTCAACCACAAGAGCGTTAGTGAGATCAGGCTCTGATGTTGGGCAATTAGGCTTGGCTCACAGTTGGCGTTCCAATTCATCCTAAAGGTGTTCAATGGGGTTGAGGTCAGGGCTCTGTCAAGTTTCTACCACACCAATCTCGACAAACCATTTCTGTATGGACCTCGCTTTGTGCATGAGAAAGGGCCTAATCCAAACTTTTGCCACAAAGTTAGAATCACAGAATCGTCTAGAATGTCATTGTATGCTGTATCACTAAGATTTCCATTCACTGGAACTAAGGGGCCTAGACGGAACCATGAAAAACAGCCCCAGACCATTATTCCTCCTCCACCAAACTTTAAAGTTGGCACTATGTATTGGGGCAGGTAGTGTTCTTCTGACATCCTCCAAACCCAGATTTGTCCGTCGGACTGCCAGATGGTGAAGGGTGATTAATCACTCCAGAGAATGCGTTTCCACTGCTCTAGAGTCCAATTGCAGCGAGCTTTACACCACACCAGCTCATGCTTGGCATTGCGCATGGTGAGCTTAGGCTTGTGTGCGGCTGCTCGGCCATGGAAACCCATTTCATGAAGCTCCCGATAAACAGTCATTGTGCTGACATTGCTTCCAGAGACAGTTTGGAACTCGGTAGTGAGTGTTGCAACTGAGGACAGATAACTTTTACGTGCTACGCGCTTCAGCACTTGGTGGTCCTGCTCTGTGAGCTTGTGTGGCCTACCACTTCGCGGCTGAACCGCTGTTGCTCCTTGACGTTTCTACTTCACAATAACAGCACTTACAGTTGACCGGGGCAGCTCTAGCAGGGCAGAAATTTGACAAACTGACTTGTTGTAAAGGTGGCTTCCTATGATGGTGCCAAGTTGAAAGTCCCTGAGCTCTTCAGTAAGGCTATTCTACTGCCAATGTTTGTCTATGAAGATTGCATGGCTGTGTGCTTGATTTTATACACCTGTCAGCAACAAGTGTGGCTGAAATAGCAGAATCCACTAACAATGTAAAAAAATATAATAATGTTTCAAGGTAAATGGCAAATTATAGCACAAAATAATGAGATAAATAGTGTGTCTCGTTAATCAATAGGTCATGTCAAAATATACATAGGTGATTTTTGGGTGTCTGTGAATCCGGTTTGGGTTCCGTGTAATCCATACCCTCCTGCTCTCAAAGCACTCCACCCTCTACTCATGAGATAGCATCATAATCTAGTCTCCTGGCTGTAACAGGCTTTATAGTGGATGTCAGCCATCGGGAGGTGAGAGAGAGCAGAGCTGTCAACGCCTGCTATAATGGCCCTGTCTTATCCTCACGGCCAGCGGTCATGAGGTGCCGTAAAGATATGGGCGTGTGCAATGTGGTTCTTACTTTCACCAATTTCACCTATAGAAAAAGTGATGAGGCTGCCTCGAAGAACTAATGTTGTTTTTGTTTCCTATACCAGTATTCCACTCAGCAGTAGGACCAGCTTTCAGGAAGATTTCAACACATCCTTATTGCACAGCTAAGTGCAGCTACATTTTTGCATTAGTCAAACTCGAATCTGGGCTGAGGGATCTGGCGTGGCACCAAAGTTATAATAGCACCTCCCAGTAAACAATATGTTTCTGGGAACCAGAAAGTTTGGGAAACAAAAGATGCCATAGCCACTCTCATCACTTCATGCATGACCAGTTCCCTAAACCACAATATTATGACAAATGTGTCATGTCTGTCATCCTATGCTTCCATGTGGAAGGATATGTTTTGTTTCCTGGAGAAAGGAAATTATTGTAATACTTTAGTTTGATGTTGCCATGATGTCTTGGGTTTTCTCAGCAATTGTGATTAGCAATGATGATGAGGAGGGGGTGATGACAGTATGCTGGAATAACACCCGGCATCATGCAGGACCGAAGAGAACTATTGATGACCTGCTGCCTATTTTCTATACCATGATGGCCACCTAATCATCCCCAGCTTCCACATTTCATTCACCCCCTCATCTCCTCTCCACTCCACTCCATTCCACTCCTCTCCTCTCCACTCCTTGAGTCCCCTGCAACTCTGCCTGAAGGTTATGATAATGTACAGTGGTCCAAGACTCACCCTCTCTTGTATCTAGTCCATAGGGGAGAGTGGGCTAAGTTGAGCCAATGGGGTAAGTTGAGCCACCGTTGTTTCTATGAATCCATATACAAAATGCATAATTTGACCAAATACAGTATGTAGGAAGAGGTCATCATTTCATGGAGTCTGTAAAGGAAGAAACCACATGGACAAAGTGATAAGGTCCAAAGAGTGGATTTTCACCAAGTCAAATGAATTTATTGTGTTAGAGGTTTCATGACGCTTGTATCTCAACCAAAGTAGATCATTTGAGAATTCTATTCTATATAGTTGGGTTCTCTATAAGCTTCAATATAAGGTCCTCAAACTAGCATGAAAGTGTGTCCTTGTAGCTGTGTGGGCTAATATAGTCAAAATGTTTGCCTTGGAGTAAATTGAGCTAATGGCCATGACGTAAGTTGAGCCAATGGCCATGAAGTAAGTTGAGACAATGGCCATGAGGTAAGTTGAGACAATGGCCATAAGGTAAGTTGAGACAATGGCAAGTTTTTTGAAGTACAAAGTGTTTGTTAGGTGTTAAGGTTGTGTTGAAATAAAAATGTAAAAAAATAAAATTATTACAATTATTAAAAGACAAAAAGTGATTGTGATTGTGTTAAGGAAAAAATATAGACATTGTTTTAAAAATGTTGTGGTTATATTTCATTCAGTACAGAAATTGGGTAGGTGGCTTAACTTACTCTGTCCCGTGGCTCAACTTACCCCATACCAGGGTAAGTTGTGCCAAGAGACCACTTTTATTGGACAAGCTACATGCGCTATGTGGCTCTACTTGTATGGACAGCATACGAGAAAGGTAATGTTGACATGCATTCTGTTTATTTCAAGGGATACACAACATCCTGAAATATATGTAGATGTCTTTGTTAGAAAGAATACTGTATTTCCCTTGACGGAGTGATGCTGAATGTAACTAAATGGCTCAACTTACCCCCCATTCTCCCCAATAAGTAGAGCCACATAGGTCATTTGAGAGGTATATACAAAACCCTTTTTATTCAAACTCCTATTGGATTTTTACACAGTTGTATTCCAAACAGCATATGAGTACGTTTATAGTAGGTGTTTTTTATTTATATGCAAAGCTGGAGTCTGGTTTTGGTTACAGTGTTCTCCCTTTGGACTGGAATATACAAGTAAATGCCAAAATAATGGAAACACTTGAGTAAATGAGGGATACAAAGTGTATTGAAAGCAGACGCTTCCACACAGCAATTATGCTATGCTCCCATAGGATGACAATGCCCCCATCCACAGGGCATGAGTGGTCAGTGAATGGTTACTGAATGGTTTGATGAGCATGAAAACACTGTATGCCATGGTCGTCTCAGTCATCAGATCTCAACCCAATTGAACACTTATGGGAGATGCCGACAGCGTTTTCCACCACCATCAACAAAACCCCACATTTTGGCATTTCTTGTGGAAGAATGGTGTCGCATCCCTCCAATAGAGTTCCAGAAACTTGTAGAATCTATGCCACGGTGTATTGACGCTGTTCTGGCTCGTGGTGGCCCAACGCCCTATTAAGGCACTTTATGTTGGTGTTATCTATATTTGGTAACTTTGACCACAGTATTGGATTTACATCAAATGTATTTAAATTAGATTTAAATGACTGTAGTGTTGTTTCCAAGAGAGCGGTCAAAAAACGTGTATTCCATGCAAAATAATTGGACTACAGACTGCAACATATTACACATACAACTAAACACATCGTTAAAGGGAATACAACACACCCAATAAAACTGTCTCTCCGTAACATTTGAAATCTGGCTCATATGAAACTACTATAGTTTCTGAGTGTATACTGAGTGTACAATACATTAGGAACATCTGCTGTTTACAAAACATAGACTGACCAGGTGAAAGCTAGGATCCCTTATTGATTTCACTTGTTAAATCCACTTCAATCAGTGTAGATGAAGAGGAGGAGACAGGTTAAAGAAGGATTTTAAGACTTGAAACAATTGAGACATGGATTGTGTATGTGTGCCATTCAGGGGGTGAATGGGAAAGACAAAATATTTAAATGCCTTTGAAATGGGTATGGTAGCAAGTGCCAGGCCTATGGGTTTGTGCCAAGAACTGCAACGCTGCTGGCTTTTTCATGCTCAACAGTTTGCCGTGTGTATCAAGAATGGTCCACCACCCAAAGGACATCCAGCCAACTTGACACAACTGTGGGAAGCATTGGAGTCAACATGGGCCTGCATCCCTGTGGAACGCTTTCAACACGTTGTAGAGTCCATGCCCTGATGAATTGAGGCTGTTCTAAGTTAAATAAAGGTTAAATAAATACCATAAAATACAAATTCTGAGGGCAAAAGGGGGTGCAACTCAATATTAGGATTCCTAATGTTTTGTACACTCAGTGTATGTTTACATGTTACGTTACAGCTCCTCATTGAAAACAGATTGACCTCAGCTTTGCGGCTGTCCACAGAGTTTGACATGGCTCAGTGTTTCCAAAAACAGAACTTACCCCGTGACTCTCCAAAAAGGAGCACTCCGTTTCTGCATAGATCTGATTCATTGACGGGACATAAACAGGCTTACGTTTCGGCATGAATCACCTTCCTCAGAGCCTTGGGTAGGAAAAAGTGGGCCTCTCAAGGGCGTGTCCCACTTGCCATGTCAATCACACATCAATCAAACATGTCAATAGTAGCAACTAGACATGGCTAATCAAACAAGTGTGTGATATGTACTAGATATTCCTACACATACATGCCACTTAAATACTAACAAAATAAATGGAAATAAACCGAGAAAAATAAAGAGAAAACGGAGCATTTCATTCAGCCCTTTTGGCTCGACTGCCTCTAAGCAGTCCGTCGCTCTCTGTAGCAATTTTCTCACGATATTGCCTCTGGTGAATAAAGAAATGTTCTCAATTCCCCAGAATTTCAAAGTGGAGGCTGAGCCATTGTTAGCACTCAGGTAGTATTGCGCAATCGCATAATCCATATTTGTTTGTGCAAACAGCTGTTTTGTGTTCAGCTATTCTTAATTTGAGCGAGCGTTTCATCAGGTCCAATGTAGACTTGACCAAATGGACACTTGAGTACGTAGATAATATGTGAGGATCACAATTTTTATCTACCCTGCAGAAGGGTTGTATTCAGTGGAAACCAAACAACAGCAGATTTCTCACGTTTATCTTTTTTTTGGTGAGGAGGGAGGGTCTATCAGTCTCTCTTGTCAGCTTATGAGCCATTTTGAGGATACTTGTAGCCGCGTTCAAGGAACCTCTTTTTTTATTGTTTCAGCTTTAGTCTCAAAATCATCAGATGCACGGTGGTTTCGCTTGAGTCTGTGTTTATGAATGTTCAGTGAGAACTGCCTGGGACCTGCTGCCAAAGTGCTGGATTCCCTTCAAGCCTTACTAAAGTGTTCCAGACCTGCTAAACAAAGCAAAACACCAACAACGTCCCAAACGGTAGCCTATTCCCTAAATAGTGCACTATTTTTGACCAGAGCCCTATGGGTAGTAGTGCAGTATATAGAGAATAAGGTGCCAGTTGGGATGCAGGAATAAAAACAGTATACTGATATACTACCACATTTGACCTTTACACGGCAACATGTCTTTGAGAGAAGTGTTGTTGGCAATAACTTTGAGAGTCCTCACTCTCTCCCACATGAACCTTAGCTGCTTTCTTATTTAACACATTGGGTATTGTCTGTCTGCATTGCTCTTCATAAGAGCTGATGTAGCTAGAGTTGATACAAACGTGTTGGTTTATTATAGGCCTACATTGATCGAAAATTAGTAAACTAGAAAAAAAAGCATCTTCATTTAACCTAAAAGCTGGAATCCTTAATGGTGAAACTGCCATTTCCATTTGCGATATTACAATAAAACTGCAAATAAAAAACACTTATTTTCCCTCGGGCATCATTGCAAGTGCAATGTAGTGCAAAAAATGTGTGCCCCTGTTGTCACATGTTTAGGCTCACTGGGGCAGAAAGCAGACACTTCTCATTTGTCTAATAGTCTGACTACTTCAACAAAGGGCTGTTTGAAGTGAGCATGGACCAGTAGAAAATGACTACAGGTTCACTGAACATGAACCTTTCAGAGGGCACTGGTGGTCACGGAGGCCTACAGATAATACATCCTTTACTTTAATGATACTTACTATAGAGTAGCCTACTAGGCCGTGTGTCCCAAATGACACCCTATTCCAGTATTTGGTGCACTACTTTTGACCAGAGCCTATATAGGGAATAATAGGGTGCCATTTGGTACACAATCAATCAATCAAATGTATTTTAAAGCTCATTTTACATCAGCTGTAACAAAGTCCTTTATAGTTATATCCAACCTAAAACCCCAAAGAGCAAGCAATGTAGATGCAAAAAACAGTGGCTAGGAAAAACTCCCTAGAAGGCAGGAACCTAGAAATCGTTAGACTGTGGCTTCACATTTTATTTCAATATACCTCTTTATACCTCTGACGTTGATTCAAACATAACATTTTGCTATCAACATTGAAACAAGGTCAAATAAAATATGTAATCTAATCTAAATTTCAAAATAATTTCAAACCATCCAATAATATATACATTTCAATGTGGAATTTTCAACGCAATTTCAACGTATACATAGTTCTGATGATTATGTTGAAATTAGATTGATGTAACAACCTGTTACTCAGGTAAAGTCAATGTTTAAGGTAAAGTTTTACTCATTTCAACGTTTACAACGCTTGTTGAAATTAGATGAAAACAGAACTGGTTGATGACTTTTTTCAAATCCAATGTATTTTCCACGTTGATTCCATGTCACAATAGGTTGACAAATAACATTGATTCATTCAACCAGTGTGTGCCCAGTGGGGAGGCCTGTGTCTTGTGATCGTAGTCTACTGTACGTGTAGGTATGTACGGCAAGACCAAATCAGAGAGAGAGGTAGGAGCAAGTCCATGCTTTCTAAGCCTAGTGTATTGATGTTTCCTACTGATCTTTGTTCAATCGAAATAGAAAAAGATCAGTGTCGACAAAGAGGTACTGTGTTACTGTGTACATAGCTATTGAAGATGATTTGGTTTGACGTTTCCGAGTAACTTAGGCATGTCTAAAAACCTATCTGGAAATGATTCTACTTAGCCTTGGTTGCCCTCACTAGGTGAAAGCCTATGACAGAGGCTGTATTCTACTCAACGTGAAACAGTATTTGGAAGAACAGCTGTAGGCAGTATTTGGTGCAGTATTTTGATTCAGTATTTTGTGCATGAAACATGCTGCTGTCTCCCCCTAGTGACACACTGCGCTATAAAGAATGTACACACACACACACACATGCGCAATTTTACATAGATTATTTAGGTGACATATTCATTGTGTAGGAATCGGATACATGATGCTGATCCAGACCTATAGAAGACAACAAGATATCAACCCTCAACCAGACGGGTATACTACAAAGCAGGATCAAGGTTAGCCAGCTAACTTGCCCATTTCAAGCTTATCTTTCTTCAAGTTATTTTGGGATATTTAGGCATGGTCTAATTGACTCAACAAAGAAAAACACATATGTAAGTTTAGCTTTCTAAATGAACAAGATTTTTTTTTTTTTCTGGTTGTTTATCAAAGTTAGTTGGCTAACTCATTGAACCTACTTTGTAGTATACCAGAAAGTATTCATACCCCTTGACTTTTTCCACATTTTGTTGTGTTACACCCTGAATTCATTTATTATTTCTTTTCTTCTCAACCATCTACACACAATATAGCCCATAATGACAAAGTGAAAAAGAGCGTTGCACACTTGGATTGTACAATATTTGCATTATTCTTTATAAAATTAGTCAAGCTCTGTCAAGTTGGTTGTTGATCATTGATAGACAGCCATTTTCAAGTCTTGTCATGGATTTTCAAGCTAATTTAAGTCAAAACTGTTACTCGGCCACTCAGGAACATTCAATGTCATTTTGGTAAGCAACGCCAGTGTATATTTGGCCTTGTGATTTAGGTTATTGTCTTGCTGAAAGGTTAATTTGTCTCCCAGTGCCTGTTGGAAAGCAGACTGAAAAAAGGTTTTCCTCTTGGATTTCACCTGTGCTTAGCTCTATAACATACATTTTTATTCACTAGTCCTAGCTGATGAGAATCATACCCATAACATAATGCAGCCACCACCATGCCTGAAAATATGAAGTGTGGTACTCAGTCAGGTGTTGTGATGGATTTTCCCCAAACATAGTGCTTTGTATTCAGGACATGAAGTAAATTTCTTTGCCACATTTTTAGCAGTTTTACTTTATTGCCGTTTAATGCAAAACAGGATTCATGTTTTCGAATATTTTTATTCTGTACAGGCTTCCTTCTTTTCACTCTCATTTAGATTAGTATTGTGGAGTAACTACAATGTTACTCAGTTTTCTCCTGTCACAGCCATTAAACACCAACTGTTTTAAAGTCACCATTGGCCTCATGGTGAAATCCCTGAGCGGTTTCCTTCCTCTCCGGCAACTAAGTTAGGAAGGACGTCTGTATCTTTGTAGTGACTGTGTGTAATGACACACCATCCAAAATGTCATTAATAAATCAATGTCTGCTTTTTAATTTTTACCTATCTACCAATAGGTGCCCTTCTTTGCGAGGCATTAGAAAACCTCCCTGGTCTTAGTGGTTGAATCTGTGTTTGAAATTCACTGCTCGACTGAGGGACCTTACAGATAATTGTGTGTGTGGGGTACAGAGATGAGGTAGTCAATCAAAAATCATGTTAAACACTAGTATTTCAGTGTCCATGCAACTTGTGACTTATTAAGCACATTTTTACTCAATGTATTTAGGCATGCCATAACAAAAGGGTTGAAAACTGATTGACTCAAGACATTTCAGTTTTCATTTGTAATAAAACATTTCTAAAAACCTAATTCCACTTTGACATTGTGGGGTATTGTGTGTAGGCCAGTGACACAAAATCTAAAGTGAAATCAATTTTAAATCTTGGCTGTAACACAGCATGTGGAAAATGTCAAGGGGTGAGAATACTTTCTGAAGGAACACGCTGACATACATAGTATACAGAGATGAGGACGAACTGGTTAAATATGTTTCATGTTTTTCATTGAAAAATATTTATTGTCTTTTGAAAAGGTCACGCATGAAAGGATCATGGCTGCATAAAGACAAGTCATTGTTCTGAACAGAACCCAACTAACAGCTACAGCCCAGTTTAGAAAAAACAAAACCCACATGTCATTTGACCATTTATCCCAGATAAACTGTATGCATAAAATCACCAAAACATGGATATCACCAAATGATCACTAAAAGAGAATCGCAGGATTAAGTAGTTGTCCACAAATAGCTATGTATTGGAAAATGCTTGACTTTAAAGTAATTATGAGGTTTGATCCATCCTGTCTAACAAACACATTTTTGTGGGTGAACTATTCCTTGAAGCAAACAAAATTATTCCGACAACAAATCGCATTGATTTTAATAACATAGTTGTTACATACCAACCACAGTTCATACTTGATTTTGTCCACAGGACACGTGTTCAACTTTAACGTGACACTAAAACTAGTTGAAAACAAAAGGAAATGTAATTTTAAACCTCTTTCCATCAAAATAATTCTATGATCTTTTTTCTCTCTTTACATTTCACACTAAAATCTATGGAGCTAAACGTGGACTAGAGCAATATCAAAAGCAAGTGGCAGAAACTCAAGGCACTTCAATGAGTTTTAGAGGGACTACACAAATATGTGGGATGAACATTAAGCCAACATCTCAACCACAAGTAATATGGAAAGCTATGCAGTGTGTATGAAAAAAACTGAAAAGGCACTCTGCTTCAAATAAGCTGCTATAAAATGGAGGCTATGCTAACCAAGCTAGCAACATGCTCCTATGTCATACAGTACATACATAAAGTGCATCATACAGCCACTACTGGCCAAGTAACAAACATAAACTCTGCAATAGAGATAGGAGCTAAAGCTGTCTGTGAAAGCTCTTAGCTCATAACAAGAAACAAACACACCAAAATGTGACATTTTGAGAAATGGTGTACTCACAGTCCATTGTACTATACACACAGTGCACAAAACATTAAGAACACCTGCTCTTTCCATGACGTACTGCCCAGGTGAATCCAGGTGAAAGCTATGATCCCTTATTGATGTCACCTGTTAAATCCACTTAAAATCAGTGTAGCTGAAGAGAGGAGACCGGTTAAAGAAGGATTTTTAAGCCCAGAGACATGGATTGTGTGTGCACCATTCAGGGAGGTGAATGGGTAAGACAAAATATTTAAATGCCTTTGAACGGGGTATGGTAGTAGGTGCCAGGCACACTGGTTTGTGTCAAGAACTGCAACGCTGCTGGGTTTTTCACACTGTGTATCAAGAATGATCCACCACTTAAAGGACATTTAGCCAACTTGACAACTGTGGGAAGCATTGGAGTCAGCATCCTTGTGGAACGCTTTCGACACCTTGTAGTGTCCATGACCCGACAAATTGAGGCTGTTCCGAGGGCAAAAAGGGGTGCAACTCAATATTAGGAAGGTGTTCTTAATAGTTTTGTCCACTCAGTGTATACATTGTACTGTATTGAGCATTGCTTTTTGGGATGTTTGTGTACACTCAATGTCAACTAGTGCTCAGATTATGGCTTATCGTGATTTTGAGTGTGGTCAATATATTCTCTCTCGCAAGCATTCACAAAGACAAAGTGACATTCACAAGGGAGCCGGAACCATAGAATGGAATCCCTAATTCTAGTTCTAGGATTGGAATACCCGTAGTTCACAGGCAGTGATGAGGTCAGTGATAGTGGTCTGGTAAGTTTGAGGAAACCGATTCCATGCAGACAGGGGTCATTCTGCTCAACGTTGATATATTCATGATTCCATCCACCAATCATATCAGCATGTATCAGTGGACAAAAGATAAATGTTTTGTCCTTTTGAACATGAATAGCAGAGAAATACACATACATATACAGTATCTCTTTATGACTCTGGCATGTAGCATTCAGCCACATTTGTCTGTTTTCAATGGGTTTCTTCTGCTAATGTATTTAGGCAAAATACATTTCTTAGTGTAGAAATTAGGTTAATATGGGCATAAAAGATGTGATTTCATGGAATGTGGGACTGACATGATAAACAAGGTGTCTGAACGCTAAGGATGTCAATGCTCTCTCCAACGGGGCCCGTAGACTGATATGTTAAGGTTCACTCTGTGTTTAGACCTTCACAGAGATGAGGTTTAGTAGTGCAAGCAACACATGACAAATCAACAAAATGTCAGTTCAACAATGTATAGGGTCAAAAATCTAAACTATCACAGAACCAAAATAACACAAAACATGTATTTGATGTACCACCCCCACAAATACTTTCTGTTCTACTTTTGTTGAAGATACTGTATGCCAGATGGGCAGTATAAAGCAATGAGATGTGACTACAAGGACAATATTAGTAGACAAGCTAAAAGACATGAGCTCTATCATTCTCCAAATATCTGCCAACCACCCCATAACAGCCTTGACCTTTATAATAACAGGAAATTACATGTTAATCCCCGCCATCTCGAACACATCATCGACGCCAGAATATTCCCATGCGCCAGTCCTTGTCCAGTCATCATCTGTGGTCATACCTGCTATAGCCACAGGGTGGTGCTGATGCAGAGGTGCTGTGGTAGTCAAGCTATGTGAGGTTCCATTTCTCGGTCTATGGATTTTCATATGGTTCATCATATTGCAAAACCCAATTATCCAATCGGCTTTAAGGTGGTGTTGGAGTCCCTCTCCAGGTTTTTGGTTGTGTCTGAAAAGGCACCCTACCGGCTATTTAGTGCACTACTTTTGACCAGGACCCATATGGCTCTGTTCTATATAGGGTGTCATTTCAGACACATCCACTCTTTGGCTGGGAGACCACAGGATCTGGGGGCTCTGGAAACCTGTTTCGTACAGATAAGGTGTGGAACCAACTAACCCCAAGAACTAAACTAATGAGCTACAGTACTAGCTACAGTTACCAGTTCATTAGATGTATGCATTCCTCCTACGTGGTCTGATTGCACCATTCTGAGGTGGATGTATTGTCTTCAAGCTTTGATTAGCAAATTGACTAGGTGAATCTGAGGACTGCCCTCAGTTAAGAAAAAAAGAAGAAGTTTGTTTCATAGTAAAGTGTCCCTGCAGGTCTATGCAAGGTCCCTCAATTACTCGATCCACAACTTCATGGGGACAAATCAACCATTGAAGGAGTGTTACGGGATAAAGTGTCCCTACTCTGCTCCTGTCAGTATCCTTGAGTCCAGTCAGATTAACTGGCAGCTGGGAAGACCTGGGGGTGTTACTGAATAAAGTGCCCCCAGCCAATTCATATTCTCTCTGTAAAACAGTGGCCAGGGTCTGTGGAAGTCTAAATGAGCAGCAAGGCAGGGGGTTGATCAACTATCCTGCCAACAAACTAAACGATGTTGGAGGGGATCACGTCCAAAGCCCCACCCTCAGAATGTTTCAGTCCCAAGATCCTTGAGTAACAGTGATCACAGTCATGAAGGAGGAAGGGAGGGGGGTGCATTGAGGGAAGAGCAGAGTTGTCCCAGGTGGCTCAGTGCTCCAGCCGAGCGTCACACACCTGAGTTACCTCGATGACAGGCGGAGAGCTGCCTGTGGCAGGCCCACACCAACACCCTGAGAGACGCAGAGACTGGTGGGCCTCACACTTCCTGGAGAGACAGAGAGGGGAAAATTTAAAAGATAGAAAAGGTGACATGAATAGATGGACCAGTGTAGGTCGAGAGAAGAGGGGATGAACATTTCAACAAACATATCTCACTGATAAAAGACAGCGGTAACACATTGAGACACACCAGAATAAGTACCCAGACCATCACTGCACATGTGAAAAGAACTATAAGTAAATACTCTGGGGTAAAGACGCACATGGTGGCCCACAGGTCAGTCAGAAGACATGGACAATGGTACTAGACACCATTATCATGATACCATATAATGTGAACTATTCAGCACCTTCAACTACTGCACTCTAGCTCAGATAGGGGCTGCACAGCTGTGTAACATGGAGGGAAAAACACAAAGGAAGGATATGGTCAAGGTCATTCAAACTAAGACAGAAACCACCCTGCCACCAATCCATCTACTGCATGTCCACATTGTTTGGCTCTGCAATTAACCATACACACAGCCCTTTAGACCAGGGATCATCAACTATACTGAACAAAAATATAAATGCAACAATTTCAAAGGTTTTACTGAGTTATAGTTCCTAATAGGAAATCGGTCAATTGAAATAAATAAATTAGGCCCTAATCTATGGATTTCACATGACTGGGAATACAGATATGCATCTGTTGGTGACATACCTCAAATAAAAAGGTTGGGTCGTGGATCAGAAAACCAGTCAGTATCTGGTGTGACCACCATTTGCCTCATGCAGCGCAACACATCTCCTTCGCATAGAGTTAATCAGGCTGTTGATTGTGGCCTGTGGAATGTTGTCCCACTCCTCAATGGCGGTGTGAAGTTGCTGGATATTGGCGACAACTTGAACACGCTGTGGTACACATCGATCCAGAGCATTCAAACATGCTCAATAGGTGACATGTCTGGTGAATATGCAGGCCATGGAAGAACTGGGACATTTTCAGCTTCCAGGAATTGTGTACAGATCCTTGCGACATGGGGCCGTGCATTATCATGCTGAAACATGAGGTGATGGCAGTGGATGAATGGTACAACAATGGGTCTCAGGATCTCGTCACGGCATCTCTGTGCATTCAAATTGCCATCGATAAAATTGCCCACACGACGCCATACACATGGTGTGGTTGTGAGGCTGGTTGGAAGTACTGAATTCTCTGAAATGACATTGGAGGTGGCTTTTGGTAGAGAAATGAACAGCTCTTATGGACGTTCCTGCAGTCAGCATGCCAATTACACGTAACCTCAAAACTTGAGACATTCTGTGGTATTGTGTTGTGTGACAAAACTGCACCTTTTAGAATGGCCTTTTATTGTCCCCAGCACAAGGTGCACCCTTGTAATGATCATGCTGTTAAATCAGATTCTTGATATGCCACACCTGTCAGGTGGATGGATTATCTTGGCAAAGGATAAATGCACACTAACAGGGATGTAAACTAAGTTGTGCACAACATTTGAGTGAAATAAGCTTTTTGTGCGTATAGAAAATTGCTGGGAGCTTATTTCGGCTGATGAAACGCGGGACCAACACGTTTATATTTTTGTTCAGTGTAGATTCAGCCACGGGCCAATTTCTTATTGAGCAGATGGTCAGGGGGCTGAAACATAATTACAAATAAGGTGTAGACTGCAAATTGACCGCAAGAAACCCAAACATATATAATATTTGACTAAAACAATCATTTCAATCCTTGCTTACATTTGTATATGATCACATATATAGTACAAGTCAAAAGTTTGGACACACCTGCTCAGTCAAGTTTTTTAAAACTATTTTCTACATTGTAGAATAATAGTGAAGACATCAAAACTTTGAAATAACACATTTGGAATCATGTAGTAAAAAAATAAGTGTTAAACAAATCAAAATATATTTTAGCTTCAAAGTAGCCACCCTGCATTGATGACAGCTTGAACACTCTTGGCATTCTCCCAACCAGCTTCACCTGGAATGCGTTTCCAACAGTCTTGAAGGAGTTTCCACATATGCTGAGCACTTGTTGGCTGCTTTTCCTTCACTCTGTGGTCCAACTCATCCCAAACCATCTCAATTGGGTTGAGGTCAGGTGATTGTGGATGCCAGGTCATCTGATCCCTCTCCTTCTTGGTCAAATAGCCCTTACACAGCCTGGAGATGTGTTGGTCCATTGTCTTGCTGAAAAACAAATTATAGTCCCACTAAGCACAAACCAGATGGGATGGCGTATCGCTGCAGAATACTGTGGTAGCCATGCTGGTAGCCAAGTGTGCCTTGAATTCTAAATAAAAATCACAGACAGTGTCACCAGCAAAGCACCCCCACACCTCTTCCATGCTTCACGGTGGGAACCACACATGCAGAGATCTTCCGTTCACCTACTCTGCGTCTCATAAAGACAAAGCGGTTGGAACCAAAAATCTCAAATTTGGACTCATCAGACCAAAGGACAGATTTCCACTAATGTCCACTGATCGTGTTTCTTGGCCCAAGCAAGTCTCTTTTTCTTATTGGTGTCCTTTAGTAGTGGTTTCTTCGCAGCAATTTAACCATGAAGGCCTGATTCACGCAGTCTCCTCTGAACAGTTCATTTTGAGATGTGTCTGTTACTTGAACTCAGTGAAGCATTTATTTGAGCTGCAATTTCTGAGGCTGGTAACTAATGAACTTATCCTCTGCAGCAGAGGTAACTCTGCGTCTTCCTTTCCTGTGGCGGTCCTCATGAGAGCCAGTTTCATCATAGTACTTAATGTTTTTTGCGACTGCACAAAGTTCTTGAAATTTTCCAGATTGACTCTTTGCTTATTTGAGCTGTTCTTGCCATAATATGGACTTGGTCTTTTACCAAATAGGGTTATCTTCTGTATACCACCCCCTACCTTGTCCCAACCGATTGGCTCCAACACATTAAGGAAAGAAATTCCACAAATTAACTTTTAACAAAGCACACCTGTTAATTGAAATACATTCCAGGTGACTACTGTGACGACCCTCTCACTCTGTCTGCCGTATTCTCTTTTTGTTCTTGTTTCCTTATTAGGATGCCGGTGGGCGGAGTTGGGAGGGTCGTCAGCTACATGGGAAACACCTGGGCCCGCTGTGTCATAGGATAAATACACCACTTCCCCATTCATGGAGGAGACTTTCTCCATGCAGACACCTTTATAGTTTTTGTTGTGTATCTTGGTGGTTTTTGGTTGTTTGCTTTGGCACCTTTCAACACCCTGCATTATCACATTCATGCATGCTAAACACTCACTTACACTACTGATTACACACACCATTGTATATAGTACTTAGTTTACTTTATTTAATAAATATATGCTTTGTTATTCCTTATCTCTACGTTGTCTCCCTTTTTGTTACGGGCTTTGAGACGGTTCGTGACACTACCTCAAGAAGCTGGTTGAGAGAATGCCAGAGTGTGCAAAGCTGACATCAAGGCAAAGGGTGGCTACTTTGAAGAATCTCAAATATATTTAGATTTGTTTAACACTTTTTTGGTTACGACATGATTCCATATTTGTTATTTCATAGTTTTGATGTCTTCACTATTATTCTACAATGTAGAAAATAGTAAAAACAACAAAAAACCCTGGAATGTCCAAACTTTTGACTGGTACTGTATCTCTCTATTATGCGTAGGAATACTATGGAACAGATTTCTCAATTTAAAATCACTTGGAGCTGATTTGCTGGTGTTTTTAGTCTTATGTCCAATAATTAAAAATAAAACTTTGGGGGGGGGGGGGGCGGCAAAGAAAATCACTCACAGGCCAAAATTGGTATAGTATTTACATGGTTCAAGGCCCATTCCTGTCTGAGGTTTAATGTTAAGTCAACTAAATAAAATGTCCAGTCTGGTCTGTAATCAATATCTCTAATCCGATTAGCCGACTGAGGCAGCCACCCGATGTCTTTCCTTTCCCAACCACTAAACACAGCTCTGTCGGTTCTGCAATCCTCAAGGCTTTGTCATTTTTCATTGGACAACTATTGAGGAAACACACTATGGCTTGATATGACAGATATAGGTTAATAGTTGATATTTTGCAATGCAGCTAGCTACCTTCACTACTTCACTAGCATTAGGAAAATTAAGTTAGGAGGGTGGGGGTTGCTGTTTTCAAAGGCTTTCAAGGTCATTTCTGTTTTTGAAAGTGAATGCTCTGGGGGAGGGGATACAGTAGTATCAGCTAACGGCAGTTGAAGTTCAGGTCACGAGCACAGTTCTCTTTGAGGAGATTGATTGTGATGGCCACTGCTATAACAGGTGGCATGATGCCAGCTGGTCTTCAGGAAGAGGGGTTGATCATTTGAAAAGACAGCTAACTGAATGAAGGGAGTTTGAGCATTATACAAAAGGGCTTCTCGATGCGAGTGTGCGTGTAGTGCAGTGAAAAATCAGTTATGAGTAAGAAAACCACGGAACCCCATCAGGCCTTGGTTGTGAATAGTGTCTTGAATAATTAAATTGAGGCAATGTTAACTTACGGGATATAGTGAAACCTTGGATTGTGTGTGTGTGTGTGTGTGTGTTACCCGTTCTCCTCTGACATAATGTCCTGGTCTGCCTCGGCGGTAGATGACTCCACGTCTCCATCTGCGTCTACGCTGCTATCACTGCCCTGAGCTGACAACCCACTCTGGCTCTCTGGGGTCAGAGACTCCCCGCTGTAACGCGTGCACACACACAAAATCTGTTACACACCCTAGAAACACAAGCCATGTAACACAATTGCAGTAAACCTGTGTGTGTCTGTTGTTCAGTACTTGAGGCGCTTCTCCAGAAGGTGGATGTGATGGTCCTTCTCCTCCAGTCTCTTCTTGAGGGAACTGATCTCTCTCTGCTTCTCAACCAGCTCTTTCTGCAGACGATAGTTACTCTCCTCCAGAGTCTCACAGAATGCCTGGTAGGGGGGTGGGGGGCGAGAGAGACAGACACTGAGTTATGAAAACGTGACAGGACAACAACTGACATGGGGGAAAAAAACAAGTTGGGTAAGTTGAGCCAAAGGAATAGTTGTTACTAGGAAACCATACACAAAATGTATAATTTGACCAAATATTTAGGAAGAGGTCATCATTTCATGGAGTCTGTGAAGGAAGAAACCACATGGAAAAAGTGGAAAGCAAGTTAGGTCCAAAATACTGATTTCCATCAAGTCAAATTAATCTATTGTGTTAGAGGTTTCATGATGCTAAGTAGATCATTTTAAGATTGTTCTATACATCAGTGGGGGTCTCTATAAAATACAATATGAGGTACTTAACCCAGCATACAAGTTATCCATCCTTGTAGCTGTGTGGGCAAATATAGTTTAAATGTTTGCCTTGGGGTAATTTGGGCCAATGGTTGAGCCAGTTGCAAGTTGAGCAAATGGAAGTGTTTTCTTCCCAGGCGTAATTCAAGGCATTATCGCTGGGATATGAGGTAACACCAGGGCCTAAGGGTTTAAGTGTTTAAATGCTTTAAATTATTGAAAGACAAAAAAGCGATTGTGATTGTGTTGAATTGTGTTAAGGAAATAAAGATAGACATGGTTTTAAAAAGATAGTGGTAATAGTTAATTCAGTACAGAAATGTGTAGGAGGCTTAACTTACCCCACTCTCCCCTAGTGGAGCACGTAGAGGAGAGGAAGCCAAATCCTAATCCACTACTAACCAAAGACTGTAAAAGCTATTCTAATGACAGTTATGCTAATGGTTGTATATACTAATTAGATGTGGTGCTGGCATCGGAGGCTCATTCCAGACAGAGAACAACAAAGCCTGTCCCAGATTACTCCCAGGATTATGGGTCACAGAAACAAACACTGCAGAAACTGGATTGAACTGGTCTCGTTTGGGTCTACGTGACTTCTCAATAGGCTTTTGTGAAAGTCTACCTCAAGTTGCATGCTGGTAACAGAAGATCAGTCTTACCCGGCTCTCCTCCAGACTGTCAAAAGGACCTGGTGGATCATCTAAACACAGGAACTCTCGCACTGCTATGCTGTTAGAGACAAGGAAAGACAAAGAGTTTTAATAACCAACAGGAACGTATCTTTCCATACCAATCATACCAACCAACCTCAGGGTACCCACACACAATCCCCCAAAAGACAGTGTATCTATGATGGATTGGGTATTGGTTTTGCTGTCCATGTCACCAGTATTGGCGCCAAGGAAACTAGACACGGTATCAGAAAAGGTTTGTATTACAACGGAAAATACAGTTACTGTGTAATGTATGCTTTTAACCTTGACTACATAACTCTAAAATAGCCTAATTAAAGTGTGTGTGGATACATTCAGCTGGTTCCACAGACATTCATTGTTGTTGGCCAGGTGCTAAGTCTGTCTCAGGTCATGGGCAACCAGCAAGCCCATCAGTAAACTTAAGGCTGTGTGTGTGAGTGGAACCTCAAAGCACTTGAGGTTTGCACTGCATGATGAGGCATGTTCACGCAGACACGCACGCAGACACGCACGCACCAGTTGGCAACGTCTTTGTGTGCCACCAAGTTCTGTAGGAAGGCCTGCAGGCCCAGCTGTCTGTCCTCTAGGAAGTCAGAGTTGTAGTTGTCTTTGAACCAGCGCTTTGGAGGCAGAGACAGTCTGAACCCTGGGAACATCTCCTTCAGCTGAAACTCACACACAGATACAGGTTGGGCAGGGTAAAAGCAACACTCATACACACACGGCATCTTAAAAACACACCCAGTACACACACACCGTACAAAACACACACGGAAAAGAGAGACGAAGAAGCACGGGCCAATTATCGCAATAACATCACCAACACACCCTGAACAAATGTAACATCACATGGTTTGTTATGACCAGGAAAACCAAACAAGGCCTGTTTGCTCAACAGAGACGGGAGGGGCTTGAGTTATTGATCTTTCAAAAACATATCCATGTCAACTCTGGTAAAACTCTTCAAACTATTTTCCCAAATTCCAGTTTATAAGTACAGCACATCCAGCCCAGTGTTCATCCCGTTAGGCCAGTGCCCTTATTCAGAAATCAGAGTAGGAGTGCTGATCTTGGATCCGTTTTTAAATACATATATTTCAAATCATAAATAAGCCTGATCCTAGATCAGCACTCTTACTTTGAGTCTTTGTGAATAGGTGTCCAGATTGGTTAGTTCTCTCCTCTAAAGAAAGATAGAGAGAGAGAGACCACAGGAATGGCTGTGCAGCCTGTCCACAGCCTCTGTGTGTCTGATGGAGGGTGTGGCCTTTTCCTATCCCACCCCAGGCTACTGTGTCTAGAAGCAAAACAGGATGTGTAGGCGTATAGTCGGCATTTAGCCTTCTGTAGTCTTTGTGTGCTATTACTAGAAATATTTCTAACAGAAAAATGTAGTAGCCCATCGAAGGGCATTGTTGGCAGTGTGCTTACTTGAAAGGATAGACTAGATTTAAGAAAAGAGTTGACGATTTGGACGTCACATGAAGCACTTCAGCTGTAAGACTTTTATGAAGTGAATGATTATTACACCTAATCCACATAGACAAGGGGAGAAATACTATCTCTGACATGTCCCGCTAGGAGTTGGCTTCCTGTGACTGGCTAGACAAAGGTACTGCTGCTGTTGTTGTGGGTGTGGGGCTGGCTTCTTTGGTGGGCTGGGGGGGGGGGGGGGGGGCAGGGGGGATTCACTTCATTTCTGTATTACTCTCCAACACAACAGAGCTACTCCCACACTACTGATGATTACAGACATCTCGCCCACAGTACTGTTGCCTAAGACGGTCTCACCCAGTACTGATGATTACAGACGGTCTCGCCCACAGTACTGATGCCTACAGACTCTCGCCCCCAGTACTGATGCCTAAAGACAGTCTCGCGCACAGTACTGATGATTCAGATGGTCTCGCCCACAGTACTGATGCCTACAGACGGTCTCGCCCACAGTACTGTTGCCTAAAGACGGTCTCGCCCACAGTACTGATGATTACAGACGGTCTCTCCCACAGTACTGATGTTACAGACGGTCTCGCCCACAGTACTGTTACCTAAAGCGGTCTCCACCACAGTACTGATGATTACAGATGGTCTCTCCCACAGTACTGTTACCTAAGACGGTCTCACCCCACAGTACTGATGCCTAAAACGGTCTCACCACACAGTACTGATGATTACAGACGGTCTCTCCCACAGTACTGATGATTACAGACGGTCTTTCCCACAGTACTGATGCCTAAAGACGGTCTCACCCACAGTACTGATGATTACAGACGGTCTCTCCCACAGTACTGATGATTACAGACGGTCTCTCCACAGTACTGATGCCTAAAGACGGTCCTCCCCACAGTACTGACGATTACAGACGGTCTCCCCACAGTACTGATGCCTAAAGACGGCCTACCCCACAGTAGTGTTGATTACAGACGGTCTCTCCCACAGTACTGATGCCTAAAGACGGTCCTAACCCACAGTCTGATGATTACAGACGGTCTCCCCACAGTACTGATGCCTAAAGACGGTCTCACACAGTACTGATGCCTAAAGACACGGTCTCACCCACAGTAGTGATTGATTACAGACGGTCTCACCCACAGTAGGTTGATTACAGGACGGTCTCACCACAGTACTGATGATTACAGACGGTCTCGCCCAAGTACTGATGCCTAAAAGACGGTTTCCCGTCTCCCACAGTACTGATGCTAAAGACGGCTCCCACAGTACTGATGCCTAAAGACGGTCTCACCCACAGTATGATGATTACAGGTTCTACCCACAGTACTGATGCCAAGACGGTCTCACCACAGTACTGATGCCTAAAGACGGTCTCTCACCCACAGTAGTGTTGATTACAGACGGTCTCACCCACAGTACTGATGATTACAGACGGTCTCACCCACAGTACTGATGATTAAGACGGTCTCACCCACAGTACTGATGCCTAAAGACCGGTCTACCCACAGTACTGATGCCTAAAGAACGGTCTACCCACAGTAGTGTTGATTACAGACGGTCTCACCCACAGTACTGATGATCTACAGACGGTCTCACCCACAGTACTGATGATTACAGACGGTCTCACCCACAGTACTGTTGCCTAAAGACGGTCTCACCCACAGTACTGATGATTACAGACGGTCTCCTCCCACAGTACTGATGCCTAAAGACGGTCTCTCCCCACAGTACTGATGATTACAGACGGTCTCCCCACAGTACTCGATGCCTAAAGAGGTCTCTCCCACAGTACTGATGCTAAAGACGGTCTCTCCCACGTACTGATGCTAAAGACGGTCTCTCCCACAGTATGATGATTACAGAACGGTCTCCTCACAGTACTGATGATTACAGACGGTCTCTCCCCAGTACTAGATGATTCAAAGACGGTCTCTCCACAGTACTGATGATTACAGACGTCTCTCCCACAGTACTGATGATTCAGACGGTCTCTCCCACAGTACTGATGAATTACCGCTCTGGGGTCTCTTCCTCACAGTACTGATGATTACAGACGGTCTCTCCCACAGTACTGATGATTACAGACGGTCTCTCCCACAGTACTGATGATTACAGACTGTCTCTCCCACAGTACTGATGATTACAGACAATCTCTCCCACAGTCGTGAGATGGTGCTGCTTTACGGGCTCCTGACCAATTCTGCTATTTTGTGTTTCTTTTTTTTGTAGATAATGTCTCAGACATAATTTCCTACCACCGAACACACCTTCTGGACATTAGAACAGCGATCACTAAACTCATTTTGGATGACAATTTCTACTTCAACGAGTTGGCAGCTCTGGACGCAGTGTTGTCATGATACCGAAATGTTTACTTCGATATCAGGTTTAGTATTAGTATACGCGACACCAAAACAATACCACAAATAAAGGCATATTGGCCAAAGTCACAGAATGGCACTTGATCCAGACAGATCAAGATCATTACATTTGACATTTTAGAATGTTTGATGTATGCATTAATTAATCAAACAATCAATTTGAATTCGTTTTTTTTACCAATCTAGCTACATAAGAACATAATAGTAATCATTTATTTTAATGGTAAATCTCTATTGATAAACTGGGCAAATCAGGATGTAGCCTATTCACAATACAGGTGAACGCATGTGTGACCCACCACCAGGATTCAGTCCTATGCAGCAAAAATTTGAAATAGTATTTTTTACATTGGATAAAAGTAGAGACTCAGAGCTAGAAAACAGTATTTCAAACACTACAGTTGAGGAACAATGGGAAAGTAATTCTGCTTTGAAAGTTGATAAACTTGTAACCCCACTTTTGAGAAAATGGCCCTTGAACGTTTTGGTACACCTACTAAGGAGCTTTTGTCTACACCCATCCAGCATCATTCACACCGTCTTAAGACTTTTCCCTACCCATCTCTTTAAAGGATTCACATGTGAGGGCCTGTGCTAAACAGAGTAAGGTAGTGAAGTAAACAATAACACATTTCAAGACTAAAAGTGGTAAAAGTAGTAAAACACACACTATATAAAATATCATCTAAATGTATTTGTTAAATGCACAGAAGGTAGAAACGGTACAGTTCACACTGACAGTGGCGTGTGCAGAAAGTAGCAACAAATGACTTCTGCTTTTTTTGCCGACGTTTACTGACACCGGCCATATTCAACAGGTCTTGAGCACTCGGAAATGTATTATTCTGTGCTCTGGTATACTCAGACGAGAGTGCTCTGAAATCGGAGTAGAAAGCCAGAGCGAATTTACGAAAGCACCCGAATGTCCATTGAGAATGCACAACAATGATACCATTTAGCTAAGCTAAGAATGACGGGAATAATCAAGTCAATAAACGTTGGGTAGTTAGTAATTAGATTAGGCTATAGTTAATCTACTGGCAAGTTTGATGTATTATTAGCCAACTAATGTTAGGTAGCTAGCTAACATTCCGGTACATACTGCTGTAATGATATGCTATGTGGTTCGTAAGGACAGCATAGCTAACAAATTGTCAGCCAACATAACGTGTAAGGTAACATATTTGAAAAGTCATTACTTTATTACACTGTTCAACATTTTCTTAACATTTGTCATAATTAGTTAAAGCAATGAATTTGCATCCGCTCCTGTTGTACTTCGGCTGCCTATTTTCCGCCATTTTCTTCAAAATCTGCATTATGGGCCCTAAAGTACAAAAATAGTGTCCTCTGCATGTATACTTCATATTTTGGCGAATTTAGTACGACATCAGGGAACTTTTGGTATATTAACTATATCCATAATATGACCAATAAGCATTACGAGTTAACTCAATTCAAGTCAAAGATTGTACGGTACATGCGGTTAGTATGAGTATTGGAACACATCTACTGTTTCTCCTATAGTACTGAGTATAACCCTGTCTCTCCCACAGTACTGAGTACTGTCCCTCCATGAGAGAATCTACAGCCATAAACAGTGTCAGGGCAATTGAGCACTGGATAGGCCTAAATTATTGACAAAAGTAATAGGGTTTGTTACTTAAGACTATTCAGATGGGATACAGATCAGGAAAAGTGTTAACTAGGGCATGTGTGTGATGACGACGGGTTTTGTCACATGGATGAGTAGTATGCTAGCTAGCAATGATGTCATAGACGGTAAATTAAGAAGCCATTGTGAATCATGACACTACACTGCCTTTGAGTTTAGATAGCGGCCCATTTTTGACATACAGAGGATAGTTACTCCACCCTAATGTATTCATCAGACAAACCTTTCCTCCTACGAGGCCCAGGACAGTCCCTGCGAGGAGTAACTATCCTCGAGTGAGGACGTACCTTGTCGTTGAGTCTGGAGAAGTCAGTGTATCTTCTGAAAACCACCCAACTCTCGTTCTGAGTCTTCTTCACCAGGACCTTATAAACCTGCAGCAGGAGACCAAACACCCACACACACGTTAACAGCTCACCTTTGACCTTATGATAGCAGTTATCTTATATTCAATTACAGTCATAGATGAACAATCCTTCCTTCAAAACCACAGCAGCACAGTGCGCCGGAGACTGAATCGGAACCTAACAGAGATGTATTTTCTCAATATTAGTAAAGACGTATAGTAGAAGCTTAGTAATACCAAGAGACAAAGACAATATGGACGTGAGCTTGCTTTTAAAAGAGCCTACTTTCTCCCTTTCATAACCAATGTCTTAAGAAAGTCAGACGTTTAGCATTTCTTCATCTCGTCCATATCTGACCCCGTTCAGGACTTTCAAACCACAGGCATTCAGAACACACTGTCTGCGTTACGAATGGCGCCATATTGTCTAAATAGTGCACTATTTGGGCCCTGGTCAAAAGTAGTGCACTAAATAGGGAATACATGTGCCATTTGGGATACAATCCCACTGATTTGGGGTTTTATGGAACACCTTTGATGCCAAAAGCTATTCTGAGCATGACGGCTCAGAGATAAGCATTTATAAGTCCAACTCCTTGGGTTTGGTTAGAGCGGTGTGTCTGAGTGAAAGGATAGACTGAAAAGAAGGTGTTCCAGCCAAGGCTCACAGGAACACACTGGCACTAATTTCAAATGGGTTAGCAGGAACTTGGAAGCCAGGAAAAGCCAGGAGAGGACAGTACCTAACCGACAACAGGGACACCATGCAAAAGAGAGACTAATAGGCGTAAATATAATAGAAACCCTGGCATCATCATGTGTACGTTATGTCCACAAACTGAGGTTACGGCCCAATTGGCACCCTATTGACTATAGTGCACTATGTTTGATCAGGGCTCTGGTCAAAAGTAGTGCACTATATAGGACACCATTTTGGCGTTATACTAAGCTGTTGTGTCCTTGTTGCAAATGATGCAGTCTATTTTAGATTGCGTTAAAGGAAAGCAGTGGGAATGCAGAAGCCATTTTAGGAGTGAGTTAATTACTGGACTTGACCTTTAAATCAATGACTGAAGTCTTCAGCAGCATATTCTGATTCCTTTTAATTAAAGTGCTGCTGGAGAGTGAAATTACAACGCCTGTTTGAGTGGAAGGGGCAGTACACTGCCACTGCAGTACCAATCTGCAACTAGGCTAGATCATGAATACAACTTGAAGCAATGAGCAGCAAACACTTTATACAATAGTGTTAGGCCTTCAATACAATTAATGTTGCAAACTATAAATGAGAGAGAAGAAGAATGTGCAACCACTCAGTTGCTTTGAGTCAAATCCTTATCCTGCTGTATCATCGTCCATCTGTACTGGATGAGAGGGATGCAGGGGGTTAACAAATGGTCATTGATGGAAGGGTTGATGTACTGAGATCATGATTTCACATTCCAACATCCCTCAGTCGCTCCTAATAACCTCCAGCAGTTCCTACACCTCTCCTCCTGCCATGTTGTTAACACTTTTGGCAGGCGGCTGGCTTTAATAATCTGTTCCTGATCCAATGAAACCTACATCTCCCTAACACTCCTAAACATCTGTCCAGACAGCAGGAACAGTGCAGGGCTTCTAATCCCATCTATGTGAACAAATACAGGGGGAGAAGGCAGACCACAGACAATCCACAGACTACCCATTGACAACAGAGTGACTATACGTAGACTACAGACTATCCACAGCGATAATGAGCTGGATTTGGGGACACGACAGTCAGGAAACAAACAGACTAATCCTGACAGACCATGATAAATGAATGGTAATGTAACCTAACTAAAGCCAACTGGTCATTTGTGCCACTTGGTGCTTAGCCCAGAGCTTAAAGGGATACTTCGGGATTTTGGCAATGAGTTCCGATATCTACTTCCCCAGAGTGAGATGAACTTGTGGATATGATTTTTATGTCTCTGTGTCCAGTATGAAGGAAGTTAGAGGTAGTTTCGTGAGACAATGCTAACTAGCATTAGCGCAATGACTGGAAGTCTATGGGTATCTGCTAGCATGCCAAAATCTCAAAGTATCCCTTTAAAAGTTCCAGTAATGACATTAACAACATTCCCAACAAGTCCAGGCATCAAAACAGAAAGGAAGGATATTTCAAATGACTTGCAACTTGGGAAAAAGTGGTTAAAATAAAGGACGAAATGTTTGCTGACTAGTTGAGTTTGGCATATAGATTCCTGCTGGTCCCCGTCTTGCTGGCATGTTTGAATTGCATAGCCTGGTCCCAGATCTGTGCTACAAAGCGAACTCCTTGCATGACAATAACCATAGGCAAGACAACACAAAGATCTAGGACCAAGCTAAGAATTGCCTCCCTCGCTCTCTCACCGTCAACTTGGCCCGCTCCTCCATGACCTCGTAGCCCAGCACGGTGGGGGTGATGGGCCTCTCCTCCCAGGCTGAGGACCCTGGAGGTTCTGGTGGTGATTCCTGATCCATGTTCATCCGGGAGGAGGTGGAGTACTCCACCGTGGGCTCCAGCCCCAGCCCGTTCAGCCTGGCCCGGGTCACTGGGCTCTGACACTGCAACAGGGAGGGTGGAGAAGTGAAGCAGCAGCCTCTCTCTGAGCTCTGGGACCGAGGCCCTCCGACTCGATTCCCTCTCCTCCCAGGGTCACGGCCAGGGCCCAGGGTCTCATCCCCGGGGCCTCTAGTGGAGGAGGACTCAGAGCTGCTGGAGACACTGTTCAAAGATGAGGTCCTCTGAGGGCTCCGCCTGGGCTTCCCATTGGCCCCTGGCAGGGTCCTATCTCTGATGGAGACAGGTACAGGCACAAAGGGCGAGGACATCTGGCTGGGCTGTCAGTGTCCTCCCTCTGGTTGTCAGATACCCCAACCCTCCACACCCACCTCTACCGCCAAACTCTTACTCTCACAGCCTTGCAAACTGGCAGGGCAGCAGGTCAGCATAGGAGGAGCTGGTGATAAAAAGACAGGGCCAGTACTCACTCTCGCTCTAGGATCCAGCACCCTATAAAAAAATAGAGGATACAGAAAATAAGACGGACTTATCTTCCCACCTTTTGCTTGCTGATCATAAGGAAGCAGCATACATTGATCATGTTATTGAATACAGTACTGAATGAGGCCAACTATTTGCACATTGCAACCAAGAGGCACACAAATTATTGATAAAGCCAGATGTCATTTATAATTGATAGATGTGTGGATGAGTAAAATGCATGGGGGGGGGCTAGGTGAGAATGGTCCCTTGCACATTAAATAAGCTTTCATTCATCCTGGAACTGTATTGATTGACTGGTGTCTGTCTGACAGAACTCCCTGCCAGTCAATGTCTGCATCGCAAATGACACCCTATTTCCTATATACCGCACTACTTTTGACCAGGGCCCATAGGTAATGCACTACAATGGAAGTAGGGTGGCATTTGGGAAACACATAATGACAGAGCACTAATTGAGCATGGTTATAGTAAGTCAGTGGAGTGTGTCTGGTATCTATAGATTAAAGACGAGGCTTAAAATACAGGTGACACAAATAAACATCCCAGATTTATTCTGTTGCTGCAGAAAATGCAGAATCAATGTCTTCCTAACTATGTCCTGGTATGCTTTATTCACAACAGCACACCACATAACTAGATAGCCAGTGTTGTGTGTCTAACGCACGCACACACACACACACACACACACACACACACACACACACACACACACACACACACGTTCAGAGTTAATTTAACCTCATAAGGAGCTTCATATTACAAGCCTTTGGAGTATTTTATGTTTCCACGCGGAAAAGTCAGGACCCAATTTTAGTTGCAGATGTGATCTTGCCTAACCCTGTGATGTGTAATGAGCTTCTTGTTGACTGTAAAACAGAACCCATGTAGGGAGGTGAAGAGGAGTTGTAAACATGAAAGACTCTCTCCATAATGAGGCGCCTTGGCTGAGTACTGATTGTTTAAAATGGCTAGCTTTTGTACAAGCTGGAGCAAAGGTTTCACCACTGAAAACGAGGTAGAGTTAACACCATCATTATTTAGCTAACTAACTTGCCATTTAATTCGCATAATAGCTATTCAGCAAGCTTATCACCTGGCTAGGCTAACATTAGCTAAGTTACTAGCTAGCTTCTAGCCAGTTAACGTTATCGCAGACACTTTTTGCTTGATGCAACAGCACAGAAGAACGAGATCGGCATAACGTTACTCACCGCAGGATGTTCTCGCTCCATGTTCAGTGGCTTCATCATAGATGTTAACATTTCTGGTTGTTTATAGTGAAAGATATCCTACTTGCTTTTGCCAACTGTCATACGCAAGACTAGTGTACAAAGCCGACAACAGTCACTCCAGGAAAAGTGGACGTCATCACGCATATGCCCTGACGCACCAACAATCTTTGCCCAAATATATATTTTTTTTTTTTGGGGGGGGGGGGTAAAGCAAATATAGGCTGCATATCTATGGCTTTGGTAAGGCATAAGAAACAGTGAATTATAATGCAAGAGAGTGTTATAAAATCATAACAAATGTGAATTGGTATGGTATTTGGGTGTACAATAGTATTTTGCACAAATAATTGAACTGCACAAAGGACATTTCTGTTCAATCACTGCAAAACATCAGTTACTTATGTTTCCTTTACAAAGCAATGAACACTGATGGAAATTGGTGAACGCACTGTTGGATTTAATAACCCTTCAGGAAACCCTCTTACCTAATAAAGTTGGGGCCAGAAGGTAGGCTGAAGGCTGCACAGACAGCACAGCAATCTGACTGACCAATGGCTATGACAGTCATTGCCTACTGTGTATGTAACAGGCCTCTCTCAATTTATCTGGGCTTACTACCCCGCCTGTGACCTGATTTTGGCTAAGCTATTTTTTCAGGGCTTTCAAAATAGCAGATAAAAGAAAGCATCTCAAAAAAGGACTCCCACCCTGGAGCACAAAAAAAATCACAATTAAAATTTTGTCGTTGTTGAATGTAAAAGTAGTGAACATATGCATGGAGACATTTTTACATAGTTGAATTTCAACACCAAACGTGAAAAGGTTGAGGCACAGCAGTTTAACACATTCATGAAGAAAAAAAAACACTAAATGAGCCTTTGAAACTAAAGTGGGTGTTTACTGCCACCTACTGTTCAATGGTGTGAAGTGCATTGTCAGAGGTATCTGGCTCCATTTAAGAAAATATTTACTGGACAATTCTATTACTTGTAAAATCATTTGATTCCCTAATTAGATATTTTATTGAAGTCAAACGCAACAAAAATTTTGCTTATTCATATAATACATTTACATTACAATGGGAAATGGGAAACAGTGCCAGATCGCTAAAAACAACATTCATAACAACCTTAGCCTAAGTGACAGTCAGGCACTTGTATAGCTACTACATTAAAAAAAATGCTATACAGTACAAGCTATACAAAAATCATACCTCAATACAGCCTCAATCATTCCTTTTTTAAACTGGGTCAATTCCATTTGATTTTCATTCCTACCACGTTCTTTCTATTCAATTTACAGAAATCAAAAAAAAAAAGTATCAACTCTCAAACTCTAGTAAGACTAAAGTACCCTACATCCCTCATAGCAGCTTTCCATGTAAACRCTACACAAACAATGTCTACATCCCAAATGGTACCTTATTCCCTATGTAGTGTACTGCTTTTTACCAGGGCCCCTAGGGAATAGAGTTCCACTTTGGGTGGTAACCAAAGATTCACATCCTACGCAGAATCACATCCTGTGTATTTTGTCATGATCCATGAACTGTTTGAGGTTCTGCAGGTTGTCCCACCACTGGAAGAGGAAGGTCTCTGCGATGAGGCTGAACCAGGGCGTGATCAGTAACTCGTTGTTCTTGGCCTTCTTCAGCATCTCTTTCAGCTCCTCTTTGGTGACATAACAGTGGGTCTTGATCTCATTGGGGTCTGGGTTCACCTCTATGTCTTTCTGCATGAAGAGGATGTAGTCGATCTCATGTTCCCCCCACACACCGTCTGACTGGGCCTTGTAGTGGATACGGGTCAAATAGGTCATCTCCTCTGGTGGAACCTGAGGGTGAACCATTGGACATGATCAGAACAAAGGGAAACTATCATCAAACATACAGTAGCTACATCTTACATATCTCAAAGCTCTCAAACACCGTCTCAATACTATATACTTCATAAAATAAAGCCAGTTGCACTTTAATTTACTGTGCACAAATTACTAGAAATGTACTAAGAAATGACATGATGAAATGGTTAGTACATTGTAATAACCTGGGAATAACCTATGAAAGCTGTACCTGATCCATGGGAATTCCCAGCTCGGCTTCAAGTCGTCTTGATGCAGCTCTCCTCACCCCGATGGCCTCTAGCTCCTCCAGCTCAGTGGATGTGTGTAAGGGGTGACTGCAGCACGTGTTGGTATAACACCCTGAACAGAAACAGGGAGGGAAACATTCATTATTCCACTACTGATCTGATGACTATAGCTATGGATGCACACAAAAGTTACATTAGTGATTAAGAGTCAGCGGGTGGTTTACTGACCTGGAAAAGTGATCTTAGCATCAGATCTCTGTTGTAAGAGCAGCTTGTCTTCACTGTTGAACAGGAAGACGCTGAATGCACGATGCAATAAGCCTGGAGCAGTAGAAATGATCTGATTAGTTACCATTCAACATGACTGTGAGCTGCATGGCTTTGCAACACAGCTTTCATGTGTGTAGTATATAGAGAAACTGTTATTGTGGGTTAAATTATCTACATTTCATATCTGACTCCACTTTAATATTAGAGTTAAACAATGTGCAATCAAGTATTATGAATTTCACTGACTAAGATCAAGGTGAGGCGAATGATTGAACTCACATACAAGGCATAAAACTTAAGTTAGACAGCATTATTATTATTATAGACGTATAGAGCTTTGAGAAGGGCGGACTGGCTCTTGATCACTGCGTTTTGGGGCAATTTGCCATGCGGCCCCATGGTGACAGAGAGCACAGAAATTAGGGCAGAACATGTAATGCGGTTGTTTATTTTATCCTCCATAATTACTCCATGTAAATGTGAGTTGCAACAATGTTGGCCAACTTGAGAGACACGTGGGGTATATATCAGCAATAATCGGACACATAACCATAGAGCTGTCACTCTACCTTTGTCAATATTAGAGTTGAGGTGGCAGTTCTTTTTGCTGTCTGCTCCAGTCTTCTGGTCGTTCTCGTCAATAAGGATACACATCTCTGCCAGCAGCTGGACCTGCTTCTCGTCCAGGTTATCTGTATTTATTTCAGGCATCCCGACAGCAGACCCTCGCAGCTTTCTCACCTCACTGCTGAGCAGAACAACAATTTGATTAGCGGATGGGCGCATATAGCAGTACAGGTTTCCGACTTACATTGGAATGAATTGGTTATTTGTGCATATAACATTATATTTAGACAGCAGAATATTTGAAGATATAGTTGAATTCAAGTACAGTAATATGAGGCAAGAAGGCTCTAAATACATGCCTATGTAGGCTAGTAATAGAACAGGCGCATGTAAACGTTTAACGGAAGCACAATACACAGACACGAGAAACGATGCGTTTGCTGCTGCAGACAATAGCAAAAGAGTAAACAAATGCATACATGTAAGTAAAAAGCCAATACATACCTTGATATATTCCTCAAAGAGACAGACCTGGAGTGAAATATAGGATTTCTTGTAATGCCTAGTCCTCCAGAAACAGGTATATTTGGCTTTAACAAAGCACGTCCCTCACTGGACACCACCCGAAGCACCGCCCACAAGCCGCGCACCATCGCCAGACCAAAAACGAAGACCAATCAGATAGGATGGGGTCGCCAACACGCCATCGAACCACCTCCCGCTTTCAAGTGGAATTAAACCTTGGACAACGACCTATCCACGTAGAATACGGTCTACACAATAGCTGATAAGAAAGCACAACTCCTTATAAATGCGCAATGCAGTTTCAGCCCTAGAAATTATGTTTTACTTACATTCTGTTTCTGACGATTATCAGTACACACATTGGTAAGTCTCCTTGTAAATTTGCTCATCGCTGACGTTTGAGTTGATCATTGGTTCTTACAGAAACGGAAATCGTATTGGCTAGTGATGGGAAACGTATGCCTTATCACATGACATAGCAGCACTTGCGGCATCTCTCCTACTCAGTTTTATGAAAGCTACACCAGCTAAAACAGTCAAAATTATTAATGTGCAACGTTTTAGCTACTCACAATAGATTAGAGATTTGTCTGTGTCCCCTAACTGAGATATCTCTACGACTGTCAAATCAAATACGTAACTTTTTGACAATTCCTTGATTGCCTTTCTCGTCCACCAAAGCCTCGCGTTGCTTGTGTCCCATGACGCTTGATTCATGAGCGGTGATGAGCCGACTCGTATCATAAACCCGAGAGCCAATTTTCTGGAAATATACGTGCTCTCTCCCTTTATTTTTCTACGACCTTCAAAAGACACTTGCGTAGTTACCTTTATAAAGTAAGTAGCTTAGTTAGAGTACTACTGTGTTGAAAAAACGACTTTTCAGAGCCAGTTAGTTAGCTTTCTAGATGGTTAGCTAGCTAGTAGCGTAGTTAGAAATCGAGGCTAGCTAGCTGCGTTCTCCATCTGAGTATGTACTCCAACTAACGTTAGTTAGGTACCGGTAGTATGGCCTTAATATATACGGCAGCCTTGCTAACCATAGCTACTGCATGAAGGCCTGTCTGCATGACTATAACAGGTCGCATGCAAACATTATTAGCCTGCTAGTTGGCGGGTACTAACAAGCTAGTTACATGCCATTGGTAGCTAATTGACTGGTTCTCTCATAGCTAACTAATTCACATAGCTAACAGCTAAAAGTAAAGCAACTCAAAATCAAACAACCGATGCAGCGTCATCTCTATCAATACGTTGTTTCACATTTGTTGTGTTCTCATTGCTGTCTTGTCTCTTTCGAATCCGAGTGTGGAAGTCAGATTTATAAGCAAATTGCTCTCCAGATCACTCTTTTGCCCGTTTATTGACATCTTGTTTTTCCATCTGTCTGTCCAGCCAGTGGTGTCTTTGAAGGCTTTCTCCATCAACTGTGGAGACTAGGCTACTGGCCACCCACATCATTGTGATCACCTTCATTACCTGCCAGTTTAGGATGCAACGATGTACTTGTCATGCTGCTTCTCACTAATGGTATGCATCCATATTTCCATGTCCCAGGTTGTGTCCATAATATCACCCTATTCCATATCTATATAGTGCACTACTTTTGACAAGAGCACAGGGTTTTGGTCTAAAGTAGGGCATTTTATACTAGGGAATAAAATGCAATTTGGGACTAGTCGTGCTTTCTTTGTCTTTTGAAATGCTCACATCTTTTGCATGATCATGTTGAATGTCTACTGCTCTAGTCTATGGACAATTTACTCATTCTCATTGTCCTGATAACTTGCCTAGATAGAGTGAATGTTTACTATCCTGTAGCTACACTACAAGGGAAGTGTATTAAACAGCAGTGGTATGATAAGAACAATAATGCCTCTGGCTTAGTCTCAAATGGCACCCTATTCCCTTTATAGTGCACTACTTTTGACCAGGGCCTGTAGGACTCTGGTCAAAAGTAGTGCACTATATAGGGGCCTATGGTTGAAAGTAGTGCACTATATAGGGAATAGGGTTCCATTTAGGACAGCCATTCTCCAGGCGCCAGCAGAGAGCAGTAATGTGAAACCTGACAGCCAGGGTTGAACCATGGGTTGTGTTTGCTCAGCCTCAGGTAGGAAGTGAACCGGAGGACGTCACAGAGGAGGGATGCCTGTAGAGAGTGGAAGCAGTGCCGCCGCCCGTCACACCAAGCAGAAGCGCAAGTCCCACAGCCTGTCCATTCGGCGCAGCAACAGCACTGACCAGGAGCAGCGCACAGTGACAGGCATGCAGAGAGAGATGCTGGACGGACAGGTGAGTGAGCTGACTACCGCAGTAAACACACACAAAGTAAACACAAACAGTAGACATGGTAACTTAATACACAAACGTACATGCGCGCACACACATGCTCTATCTCTCTTTCTCTAAAGCATATGAACGTTTTAAAAAGCAGTTGGCTTGTATCTGCTTAAAATGTTAGCTGTTAAGATTTAGTGATGTACTACTGAAATTGAAACCATTACAGTAAAAATTTAAAATAGCCAACCATTGTATGTTGATTATCATGTCAATTGTCAACCTGTTGTTGATGGGAGGTTTGTTTGTGTGATATTACCAGGGAGAGAGGACAGTATCTGATGGTTTTTGCGACTTCCTTTCTACCTGGTGTTGCAACATGCTTTAAGTGAGATGTACTTTCTCAGAGAAAGTGTAGACATACAGTCCCAGTCAAAATTATGAACACACCTACTCATTCTGGGGTTTTTATTTTTACTATTTTCTACATTGTAGAATAATAGTGAAGACATCAACACTATGAAATAACACATATGGAATCATGTAGTAACCAAAAAAGTGTGAAACAAATCAAAATATATTTTATATTTGAGATTCTTCAAAGTAGCCACCCTTTGCTTTGATGACAGCTTAGAAAATAGTAAAAAATTAAGAAGAACCCTTGAATGAGTAGGTGTGTCCAAACTTTTGACTGGTACTGTACATCATGTTTCTCGTGGTCTCTTGGGACCGAGGTGCACATAGGTGTATGTTTAGCCAATTTTTTTTTCTTCTCCATTTTGAAACGGAAACGTGTGTAGTTAGTCAAGTGTGTACACAGTATGTGTGTAGGCTAGTTAATCAAATGTGTGTGTTAGCCATGGTAGTAGCCTATTAAAAAGAAACCTAAGATGAAAATACTCCTTCAGAGAAGAGTACAAAGACATTGTCTGCCAGAGTTGCTGAAAATACATGAATGTTAAATTATTGACTCAATACATTAAATAAGTGAATTAGCCTATCTCTATTTACAATTCCTGGCTTAATATTTAAGTCAAATAAGTTAGTGATTAACCATACCTCCACGATCAATCAGATAGTGTCTCACACGTAAGGTCTATTTGGAATTCAAAAATACTCGGACATAGTCGATTTGTCTCTAACAGCAAAACTAAGAGCTTTTTGATGAGACAGACAGTCAGGCACCATCCCTGATGCAAACACAGTGTTTGCTACCTCAGTCAGTGAGATAATACATCCTAGGCGTACTGTTTGATCAAGACCATCTTATCATTATACCAATAAAAAGGAAGAGGACAGCAGTACAGTACAGAAACTGAAATCACGTTAGAATTTGTCCTCTCAATGTTTTGGGCGTTGTTAATAAATTGTGTAGGCTAGCCTCACGTGTGAGTAGTCATGACGAATAAGCATAACCTAGACCTAAGTATACTGAGGTGATGTTGTTTTCAGGTGACTGGCATCAGTTCTCTAGACAGTCCCTCTATAGCCTGTCATTGGCCTGTCTATCCATTCTATTTGCTCTGAGCATATAGTAACAGTACCACATGCTGCTGTTGTCTCATCAAGTTTTAATGACGTCCGCTTGTGCAGGTATGAGTATTCTTTTCATCAAGGCTCTCTCTCCATCTCCAGTACCTGTTGGCTCATTGTTGACTGTATCCATCCGTCAGCCACTGTATCAAATCAAATAAAAATATTTGGGTCACATACACGTGTTTAGCAGATGTTAGTGCTTGTGCTTCTAGTTCCGACAGTGCAGCAATATCTAACAAGTAATATCTAACAATTTCACCACATATATCCAATAAACACAAAACTAAGTAAAGGAATATTTGGACAAACAATGTCAGAGCAGCAGCTAACCAAGGAAATCTTTATGCACATGATTGAGCAGCTTTGAAAGACTTAAGGGGCTGACTGTTTGCTGCAAATTGCCGTATTTTTTTTTTATATACATAGGTTGTTTACATGTGCCGTTGACTGAATGGCGAGAGAGTGGTTAACCTCATTCTCACTCACTCTCGTGGTCTTGAACATCTTTGTGTGTGGGTTTGTGTCAATTTAAAGAACTGAGAGATAGGCTATTTGGTTTCCTCATGTCATGTTACAGTTTAGTGACTAAGCTACAGTGGAAGTCGGAAGTTGACATACACCTTAGCCAAATACATTTAAAAACATTTTTCCCAATTCCTGACATTTAATCATAGTAAAAATTCCCTGTCTTAGGTCAGTTAGTTTCACCACTTTATTTTAAGAATGTGAAATGTCAGAATAATAGTAGAGAATGATTTATTTCAGCTTTTATTTCTTTCATCACATTCCCAGTGGGTCAGAAGTTTACATACACTCAATTAGTATTTGGTAGCATTGCCTTTAAATTGTTTAACTTGGGTCAAACGTTTCAGGTAGCCTTCCACAAGCTTCCCACAATAAGTTGGGTGAATTTTGGCCCATTCCTCCTGACAGAGCTGGTGTAACTGAGTCAGGTTTGTAGGCCTCCTTGCTCACACACGCCTTTTCAGTTCTGCCCACAAGTTTTCTATCGGATTGAGGTCACTGCTTTGTGATGGCCACTCCAATACCTTGACTTTGTTGTACTTAAGCCATTTTGCCACAACTTTGGAAGTATGCTTGGGGTCATTGTTAATTTGGAAGACCCATTTGCGATCAAGCTTTAAGTTCCTGACTGATGTCTTGAGATGTTGCTTCAATATATCCACATAATTTCCCTTCCTCATGATGCCATCCATTTTGTGAAGTGCACCAGTCCCTCCTGCAGCAAAGCACCCCCACAACATGATGCTGTCACCCCCGTGCTTTACGGTTGGGAGGGTGTTCTTCAGCTTGCAAGCCTCCCCCTTTTTCCTCCAAACATAACGATGGTCATTATGGCCAAACAGTTCTATTTTTCTTTCATCAGTCCAGAGGACATTTCTCCAAAAAGTACAATCTTTGTCCCCATGTGCTGTTTCAAACCGTAGTCTGGCTTTTTTATGGCGGTTTTGGAGCAGTGGCTTCTTCCTTGCTGAGCAGCTTTTCAGGTTATGTCGATATAGGACTCGTTTTACTCTGGATATAGATACTTTAGTCCTGTTTCCTCCAGCATCTTCACACGGTCCTTTGCTGTTGTTCTGGGATTGATTTGCACCTTTCGCACCAAAGTACGTTCATCTCTTGGAGACAGAATGCGTCTCCTTCCTGAGCGGTATGACGGCTGCGTGGTCCCATGGTGTTTATACTTGCGTACTGTTATTTGTACAGATGAACGTGGTACCTTCAGGCTTTTGGAAATTGCTCCCAAGGATGAACCAGACTTGTGGAGGTCTACAATTTTTGGGCTGATTTCTTTTGATTTTCCCATGATGTCAAGCAAAGAGGCACTGAGTTTGAAGGTAGGCCTTGAAATACATCCACAGGTACAGCTCCAATTGACTCAAATGATGTCAATTAGCCTATCAGAAGCTTCTAAAGCCATGACATAATTTTCTGGAATTTTCCAAGCTGTTTCAAGGCACAGTCAACTTGGTGTTTGTAAACTTCTGACCCACTGGAATTGTGATTCCGTAAATGATTAGTGAAATAATCTGTCTGTAAACAATTGTTGGAAAAATTACTTGTGTCATGCACAAAGTAGATGTCCTAACCGACTTGCCAAAACTATAGTTTGTTCCCAAGAAATTTGTGGAGTGGTTGAAAAACTAGTTTTAATGACTCCAACCAAAGTGTATGTAAACTTCCGACTTCAACTATATGGATAGCAGCAGTTTCAGTAGCTGTCAAAACCGTATGACTTTTCATGGTGGCCTACTTTTCTTTGCATAGTTTTAATCTGCGTACATGCAAACTGTTCACTGGGAACTGTCAGTTGTAGAGAATGGAGATACTGGTAAGTCAGAACAAAAGGTCGTTTAATATTTTTTTGTAATGAGACATTTATGGCTGTGTTCTTGTAATGGACTGTTGTAACTTGGTTTTACGGTAGTGACATCTGTGTTAGTTAGTGAATTTACTTACTATAGTTACAGTCAGTGCTACAATTGTGTCTATTTTGCATCAGTTACAGAAAACAATTGCTTGTCATGTCTGGATAGATATTCGCCTGTCAGAATGTGAAGTTATTTAATGAAACTGCTTCCCTTTTTCCATCCAATGGATACGGAACTGCTGTTTATTTTATGACGTTGAAGTGAACAGTTGTCGTTTGTTTGCAGGACTCCAAGTTGCCCCTATCCTTGCGGAGCAATCTACTAGACCTGTTTGGCCAGATAGAGCGGGAGTTTGAGAATCTCTACATCGAAAACTTAGAATGTAAGTGATAACAAGAGGGCGTGTCATGTGTATTTAATGTAACGCACAAAATGGATGATTATTGATAAAAATGAGTTGCCTATTTACATAAAGACAATAACTGATCAATGGATAATGTTATGGAGGTATTGTAGGAAGGAACACCTGCCCCCTTGCGGGGACTGATTGGCTACCACAGTCGTCTACCGCTCGTCCACCGGTTTGTTTTATGTTTGTGGGGTGAAATACTGATCTTGAGGAAGCTGATTGACTTCCTTGTGGTTTTGTAGTGGCTCTGTTGTCCGATAACCGTGTGTGTGCGCTAATTCTGTAGTGCGCCGGGAAATTGATACACTCAACGAGCGCCTAGTATCCGAAGGACAAACCATAGACGGAGGAGAGCTGAGCAAAGGAGCTCTGAAAGCGAAAGGTACAGTTAACCTGAAGTTTAGTATTTAGTCTTCACTTGAGAAATAATAAAGTTGTATTGCATTTGAAATAGGCTTAGATTTTGTTAATTGATGACTTGATTTGCTAGTTTATTTTCACTGGCTTTTCTTGTAGTAAATGTAAGTGCTACCCTAGTGTTAAACCATTCAAATGAACAAGGTACAGTTTTGTTATCTTTGCATATAGTCTGAATCACATCACAGTATTACTATGTGGGCTGACACAGTAGTAAAGCCAAGATTGTGATGAATAGATTGTGTATTTTTAATATATATATTTTTTTTTTTATAGTTTAGGGGTGTTTATTCCTTCCTCTATGAGAATGAAATCTAACCTGTTTCTCTAACAATCAAACCATGTGTTCATCTTCGTGTGCATACACAGCCAGTCACAGTACCAGCCAGCTCTCTCAGAAACTGATGACCACTTACAAAGCCTCCACGAGCAAGGTATGTTTGATTACACAGAGTGTTACACACTGGTGCTCATTCATTGTTGATTATGAGGAAGTAAGAGTAAGCTTCTATGTAAACGTTCTAGCTGTTTCAGATCATTAGAGCTTGTGTAATGATTTACTGCTATCAAAAGCCCTTTTGTAACTAAGTTGTGGTTTAGATGAATACTTCCTTTCCCGCCAATGTTTATTGAACGACTGAACAGATCTGTATTGACTGAACGCTTTTCCTTGTTTCAATATTTAACTCCACAGTTAAGTGTTGTACTTTTATGTTTATGTCAAACTCACTATTTGTAACCCAAACACTATTTCCAATGATCTTTCTCTGCTTCTTCTTGTGTACTGGTTGTTCAATAATGGTGCTTTTGAGTCTGAATGTAACCTTTATTTAACTAGGCAAGTCAGTTAAGAACAAATTCTTTTTTACAATGACGGCCTACCGGGGAACAGTGGGTTAACTGCCTTGTTCAGGGGCAGAACAACATATTTTTACCTTACCAGCTCAGGGATTCGATCCAGCAACCTTTCGGTTACTGGCCCAACGCTCTAACCGCTAGGCTACCTGCTGCCCCAAAATAATAATGAATAAGGCACAGTTACTGTTCACAGGGTAGTAGTGAGCCGGTGTGTCAGTAATGGATTGGACTTTTACAGCGCCTTTTTACCAGGTGAGGTACTCAAAGCGCTTTATGTAGTAAGGGGGAAACTCGCCTCATCCAGCACCAATGTGTGGTTGGTGAGTGAGAACATTGTGGTGTCTCCTCTCTGTAGATAGTGTCGAGTTTCAAAGCCACCACGTCCAGAGCTGTGTGTCAGATCCTGAGGGAGTATGTGGGCCACCGGGACGGCATCTGGGACCTGGCAGTCACACGGAACTCACCTGTGGTTCTTGGGACCGCATCAGCAGGTCAGATATGTCACCTGTAAGGTGGACCTGAAATTGAAATGTATACATTTGAAAGGATAAACTTAAAAAATAACAAGAGAAACGCTTACACATTTAGGCTACATGTTAACATATGAAGAGGTGGACATCATTGTCTAATGACTGGGGTCTGGAATTGTGCTGATGAAGTACTAGAAGGTGTTTTTAGATAAAAACTTGCTGGGAAATGTTTTGCCATTAAGCTTTGGATAAATACGGTAACTTTTTTTTCAATGTTCCCCACAGACCACTCTGCTGCTCTGTGGAGTATAGAGACAGGAAAATGTCTGCTTAGATATGCTGGCCATGCCGGATCAGTCAACTCCATCAAGTTTCACCCTACGGAACAGATGGCCCTGACAGGTATGCTAATGTATGGTAATGCCACAAATACACCACATGCAGGTGTTAACCTGTGTTGTAGATTGTATGACAGTTATAGTTAGTTCAGCTGTTGTTCAACTGTGCCATCACCTCAGTACAGATGTGTTGAAACATCTCTCTCATCAGCGAGTGTTCACTTATCTTTCCCTCTGTTTTGACGTGTTTCATCGTCCCATTCATAATCTCTGTTCTCTCTGTGTGTGTTTGCTATGGTAGCTGTGAGTTGGCACATCGTTAGAACTATGAGATGTGATCGATGACTGTCTGTGTGTGTGTGTGGTGGTGTGTTTGCTAAAGTGACGCTTCTCAGTCCATCTGTGTTTATTCATGTTTGTGTGTGTGTTCGTGTTTCCTCAGCGTCTGGGGACCAGACGGCTCACATCTGGCGCTACATGGTGCAACTGCCCGTCATCCCGCCTCTAGCAGATATCAGCGTGAGTCTCATCCCCTGTCTTCTACTCACTCACTCACTCACTCACTCACTCACTCACTCACTCACTCACCACCCTTCATCATATCTCTCATATAAGCACCTTTCTCTCATGTGGACATTTACTCACACACCTCTCTCTCACATACCTCTAACTCACTCATAGTTACTCTTAAATAATGAATGAAAAGGAGATACATTTTAAGATAAGGGCCCTGTAAAGAAACTCTGTTCCTCTCTCTTCCCCCACTGCCCTAGGCACTGTGTGACGACGAGCTGGACTTCTCAGACAGGGAGGATGGTGACGGGGACGGGGAGGGTCCGTGCAGTGAGGTCCCCACCATCCGCGTGGCCACCACCACCTTGAAGAGCCACCAAGGGGTGGTCATCGCTGCAGACTGGCTGGTAGGGGGCAAGCAGGTGGTCACTGCTTCCTGGGACCGGGCTGCCAACCTATATGAGGTGGAGACCTCAGAGCTGGTCCACACACTGACAGGTAGGCACAGAGGACGGACACATCCCGACTATAGGAGTGTAGGGGAATCTAAGTATAGCCCATCTGCATATGCATTATCAATGGTTCTCTTCATTGCAATTTCCTCTCCCTGCATGCTGTGGTGGGCAACGCTACAATGTAAAAAATACATTCAAACCTGTGCCCGAGCGAGCCCCTGGCTGTTGTTTACGAAAAACAATAAACTAGCCTGCCAATATTGTTGCACTTGCGAAGTCTAGGGGTCCTAGGCCTAGTTACATGGTCTGTAACCTGAATGAATGGGTACATTTATGTGAGAAATCGGCATCTGAGGACAGTGTTATGTGCCCAGGAGACAACAACTTGCCAAGTTCAGGGGAAGCTCTGTCTTAACGATCCACTTGGACGAGAGGTCATGTTCAGATGGGGACAAAAATAAATATGTACAAAAAGGAGAACTACTATAAAGTCTACTGAGTCAAGTCTGACCTTTTACCTATATTTAATATGGGTGATTATTCAATAGCAACCAGTGCCTAAAATGAACACCCGCCACCTGCCAAATGTGGGTATATTTTGGCGTTGGCGGGTAAAATGTATATTTCACCAGCCACGTTGGCGGGTGGTCAGTGCTCCACAGTGCGAGCATTTCACTCGTGTTTCCCTAACAAAAAAAGATTGCAGTTTTGAAATTGCAGTAACTGCAGGCGACTGTGGTGTTTTGGTCGCAGTAATAAAATAAAAAGGTATTATTTTGGACGCAGTAGTTGCGTACTGCACTCTAACTGCAGTTATAAACTCGGTGGTTCGAACCCTGAATGTTGATTGGCTGACAGTTGTGGTATCAGACAGTATACCACTGGTATGACAAAACATTTCAATTTACTGCTCTAATTACGTTGGTAACCAGTTTCTAATAGCAATAAGGCACCTCGGGTTTGTGGTATATGGCCAATATACCACGGCTAAGGGCTGTATCCAGGCACTCTGTGTTGTGTTGTGCATAAGAACAGCCCTTAGCCGTGGTACGTTGGCCATTTACCACACCTCCTCGGGCCTTATTGCAGTCAAAGTGCAGTATAATGAAGCAATCTCTTTTCTTAGGGGTTGTGAATAGAAATATGATTACATTTATAGTCAAATAAATGCTGCAGTAGCTGTTTTCAAAGTATTTCTGACATTTTGTTTCATAGCTGGTAAATGAATGGTACAAAATCAGAGGACTACGAATCTATAGAGCTTATTCCACCTCGCACTTTGACACTGCCTGGCTAGGGGCTGTGCCAATGTAAATTTTTAGAAGCGCTGCGCACAAGCATAAACGTTGGTCTAATTTCCTTTAAATGAAAGTCTACTGAAGTGAGACTTTGTCCTTGTGTCTCTTGGCTATTTGCATTGTTTTGTTCACAAGCTAGGTTGTTTTTCTATGTTTGAGTTTCAACTTCTAGGGAAGTGAAGACAACGCTTCTACTAGTCAGACTCACCATGACGAAAAAAGATTGCAGTCAGAGTGCAGTATAACTGCAGTTTGCTGCAAATACTGCGTCCAAAACAACAATGTTCAGTGCAGTAACCGCAGTTACAGTGCAGTAACCGTAGTTCAACTGCATTGTACTGCAGTTATTCTCCAAAATACCATTCGACTGTAGTCATTGCACTTTTACTGCAGTTTAAAAACTGAAATCTTTCTTTGTAAGAGCAATCTCACAGGCACAAACATGACTCAAGTCGCACTACCACAGTAAACTCTCGCCAACCATTAAAGGGGCAGGTGAATTTTTTGTCTCTGTAATATTTTGGTCAAAATTAAGTTAAACAATATACCACATGACTTCTTACTAGTAATACATTTGTTTTAGAAACATTACAAACCATGCTCATTTGTTTTTGTTTGTAGTGTAAAAAATATATTTGGGCTGGTAAAAAAATCTTGAGTGGCTGGTAAATTTTATGCCCTGATGGAAACACTTGGTATCCCTGGAGTTAAACAGTTTAGATACCTGGGAGTTGATGTCCACCCCACAGTCCAATTCATAGTTACAAATAATTACAACAAGATTATCAAAGACGTGGTGTCAGATCTGGAAAGATCAACATTTCCAGATTAATTAAAATCACGGATCTCTATTATCAAGATGAACACGCTTTAACTTTTTGAGCTCAATGCTCCCTCTGGCACCACCGACTGGATATTGGAATAAATTGCATTCCTCAGTCTCTAAAACATGCCTCCATTGCGTTAAACGACATACTCTGTCAAGGAAAAAGAGGGCAGGTGGCCAATGCCTTCCAATTTTTTATTTCTGGTCATTTGTTCTCCGGCCTCTTTCCACATGGTTTGATCCAGATGCTAAGGTGGCTTGGCATCCCATAGAGGACAACCTACCTAGTACATTCGCACTGGTTGCAGGATCTGGTCCACTCCAACGTCTCCTTGAGATACTCCAAAACAAAATTTGTCCCCTTAATAACACAGGCCATCTCTGTGTGTCGCACCGTCGAAGAATTATCCAAAACCGATTGGTACAATCACTCTCCTTTGTTCCACAATTCCGACATCTGTTTGGGGGGCCGCCCTATATCCTTCCACCACTGGAGTGACAAGGGTGTACACATCAAGGTAATGTTCTCGATGAGGGAGGGCTCTGTGCATTTTAGAATTTACAAACAACTTTTAATTTACCGGGAAAATCGTTATTTTATTTACAACTTTGCTCTGCCATGCGAAACACTACCAATTCACCCCCTCCGGAAAATTGTTGGGATCTGGCCTAAACCCAGGGCACTAGTTTCTGAGAAGCGTCTCAGAAGCCCCTGTCAATTGACCACTATGGAAGAAAGACTTCTCACCTTAAGTCATTGAAATGAACTGGCAAACTGTAATCGATTTCCTTCTAGAAATCCTCATCAACAGAACAACCATTTACATTTTGTCTTCAGATCTTATCTGACCCGTGCAGGCTGTTCCAAATGAAAATACATCCAACACTGAAATGCTCTCTATGCCCTCAGGATGCTCCTGGTACCTTTATTCATATGGTCTGGGAGTGCCCTGAGGTATCCCAATTTTGGAGACTAGTCTCCAATATGCTCTCCACAATGCACTCTAAACATGTTCCATGCTCACTGCAGATTATACTGTTCAGTGACACCTCCAAATTGGATCTCTCTTTGCAAGAAAAGCGATTATGGCTGGCTGGCCTCACGGCAGCCAATAAAATGTTTACCTGTCGATGGAAACTTCCCCATTCACTATCTAAACATTAATGGTTACTGTCCTTTACTGACATGACTCAATAAGAGCTTTCGGTGACGCGACTGCATGGCGCATAATGCCATAACATTCACTATTGGACTTCTGCAGTGGTTAAGATAAAATAATATATTTTAAATGACCTTGAGTATCTGTAGCGGTCATGTGGGTGGGTGCTGCTGTCCTGTGAGGGGTAGGGGCGGGTGGGTGTAGTGGTCCTGTGGGAGGGTAAGGGGGGGCTGTGCTTAATTTGGATCCGGCACCTCTTGAGTTTTGGATTGTTCCAGAATCCAGTAGGCCTAACTCTCATGACATTTCTTTTCACTGTTTGCAAAGTAACATTTTGAATAAAAGCGATCAGAGTTGATTTCAGTTGGCTCTGTAATTCTAATGTCCCCCAAAAAAAAGAATGTGAAAAGAAAGACTTTCAGCCCGTGCCTAATTTTCTAAGAATTGATCTGGGTTGGGCGACCCGGGTTTATCGTTGTAGCCTAGAGACCAACACGTGGCCGTTGCTGTGGGGAGAGAGAGAAGCGTGCCTGTATCTCTTACAGAACTAGAATGACATTCACTTTATATTACAGTACTAGTCAAAAGTTTGGACACACCTACTCATTCAAGGGTTTTTCTTTATTTTTACATATTTTTTTTTAAATTGTAGAATAATAGTGAAGACATCAAATCTTTGAAATAACACTTGTGTTTAACAAGTGTTAAACAAATCAAAATATATTTTATATTTCATATTCTTCAAAGTAGCCACCCTTTGCCTTGATGGCAGCTTTGCACATTCTTGGCATTCTCTCAACCAGCTTCACCTGGAATGCTTTTCCAACAACCTTGAAGAAGTTCCAGTATATGCTGAGCACTTGCTGGCTGCTTTTCCTTCACTCTGCCGTCCAACTCATCCCAAACCATCTCAATTGGGTTGAGGTTGGGTGATTGTGGAGGCCAGGTCATCTGATGCAGCAATCCATCACTCTCCTTCTTGGTCAAATAGCCCTTACACACAATGAAGGTGTGTTTTGGGTCATTGTCTTGTTGAAAAACAAATGATAGTCCCACTAAGCGCAAACCAGATGGGATGGCTTATCGCTGCAGAATGCTGTGGTAGCCATGTTGGTTAAGTGTGCCTTGAATTCTAAATAAATCAGACTGTGTCACCAGTAAAGCACCCCCACACCATCACACCTCCTCCTCCATGCTTCACGGTGGGAACCACACATGCGGAGATCATCCGTTTACCTACTCTGCGTCTCACAAAGACACGGCGGTTAGAACCAAAAATCTCCAATTTGGACTCATCAGACCAAAGGACAGATTTCCACCAGTCTAATGTCCATTGCTCGTGTTTCTTGGCCCAAGCAAGTCTCTTCTTCTTATTGGTGTCGTTTAGTAGTGGTTTCTTTGCATCAATTCGACCATGAAGGCCAGATTCACACAGTTGAACAGTTGATGTTGAGATGTCTGTTACTTGAACTCTGTGAAGCATTTATTTGGGCTGAAATTTCTGAGACTGATAACTCTAATGAACTTATCCTCTGCAGCAGAGGTAACTCAGGGTTTTCCTTTCCTGTCGCGGTCCTCATGAGAGCCAGTTTCATCATAGCGCTTGATGGTTTTTGCGACTGCACTTGAAGAAACTTTCAAAGTTGACATTTTCCGGATTGACTGACCTTCATGTAATGATGGACTGTTCTTGCCATAATATGGACTTGGTCTTTTACCAAATAGGGCTATCTTCTGTATACCACCCCTACCTTGTCACAACACAACTGATTGGCTCAAACACATTAAGAAGGAAAGAAATTCCAAAGCTGTGCAAAGCTGCCATCAAGGCAAAGGGTGGCTACTTTGAAGAATTTCAAATATAAAATATATTTTGATTTGTTTAACACTTTTTTTTTTTGGTTACTACATGATTCCATATGTGTTATTTCATAGTTTTGATGTCTTCGCTATTATTCTATAATGTAGGTAATTGTCAAAATAAAGAAAAACCCTTGAATGAGTAGGTGTGTCCAAACTTTTGACTGGTACTGTATATCTCTCCCTCTGCTCAGATTGACATGAGCCTGCAACTATTGTCTCTCCTGCGTTGCAATTCATCATTTATTTCCTTATAGAATAATAGCCGCGGGAAGGGTGTTGCAGCACCCATGATGAATTGAAAAGCATTTGCCAACTTTATAGAATTACTGCTGTCTGTTCAGAAATAAATTTAATCATTCAGTACTCTACACCAGGAGAAGGCCTATAATTTAGCCACAGAGGATCAATGGCTTTTAAATGTTTTATTATTGCCTAGCTGTGGATTATGTGTAGCCCAATCACAGTCCAGAATGTGCGGCAAATCTGTCAGTTAACAGCATGCAGCCAAAACAGGACTTTCGCAATATTTCAAATACAATCGCGGGAAAACAAAGGTTGGAGAGCAAATGGCTCCTGCTGAAAAGAGAATACTCTAATCTGTCTGTAGAGGCTACCAAAATATTCAATCAACTTCCAAATAGGCCTATTGAGTGGACGGCGTTGTTTTACAAAGTAAAACAAGAGAGATGCTTTTGGCATGAGCGCACCTGCCATCTCCGGTGTGTGAGCTGTACATCATTGGGCGAGTTAGTGAAACTGGAAAGCTTTTTTAGGACTATAATATCCTCCTCATATTGTACAATATGTGTGTCTCCACACACCTAGGCCTAGGCTATTGATAGATTCAAGACAAGGTCGTTTTTATTGATCTCAGATTCTGTTTGTCAGTGTCAAAGTGGCCTGTCATTTTGATAATTTGTGCGGTATTAAAAAAGATTCTGCTAAATGTCAAATTGCATGAAATGCTTTTAGAAAAGGACACATTTTTCCCGGACCCTAGGCTACAAAAAGTGGTGTGAGGGTAAAGTTTTAGAATCCTGCTATTTTCTCGTTTGTTTAATTTTATGATTGAGTGTGTGCGGAACAGAGGGTTATTTTTACCCCTCTGTCAATAGAAATTAAATGTTATACAAGTAAATACAACCTAAAGATTCAAAACCAAACGAAAGGTCTCATGGACACCAAACAAACAGAAGCCTCATGGTTTGCAAGCTGAGACCCTGAATGACGATCACCTTAATTATCAGCACCTGATATGCGTATCAACCAGGCTCAGCACCTGGACAAAGTTGCTGCTGCCCCCTGTGGGAATGAATTGTTGAAGTGTATCCTGGATAGTGTATTTGTCTATGCCCTAACACTAACCTTGCCCTCATATCATAACACTGTCATGTTAAGTACAGTTTATCACGGACCCAAATCTTTAATACTGTGTGTGTGTCCAGGCCACGACCAGGAGCTGACCCACTGCTGTACCCATCCAAGCCAGCGTCTGGTGGTCACCTCGTCCAGAGACACCACCTTCCGTCTGTGGGACTTCAGAGACCCCTCCATCCACTCTGTTAACGTGTTTCAGGGACACACCGAGTGAGTCACACACACACACACACAGTCCCCTACAAGCAATTTAGGTGCTTAACGTCACACGTGATGTCGTATTGTTATTTCAGTGGCTATACTATACATAATATTCACTAAAACAGAAGCAGTTGTAAGGTTGGAGCTAATTCCTCCACAAGATGGCAGTGCAACATCTTATTTCACACATAGAGCAGTCGCTACATCACCACTCTGAAGCATTCTCCTACCATTTTCAGTGTTTTTATGTTTTTCTTTCTTTTTAAAAACATGTCACATTAATTTCCTGGGCCCGACTGGCTTTAGGCAAAATCCTCCACTTGCCTCTTGATCATTTATTATTGAGCACTTCATCTTCACCACTTTCACCACCTTCTGAGACTCACTTCCTCCTTCAGCTCTCTCCATTTATCACTCCTTTTCCCCGTTAATCCCTCGCTCATCCCCGCTCTGTGTAATTTGGCCCCTCTCGTTCCAATGCTGTTAAAGGCTCAATTTGAGTGGCTCATTTGAAAACGTGGACTGTCAGCTCCCCCCAAACCCTCCACCCCCCCTCTTACTCTCAAACCATTTGAATGTGACTCCTGTCGTCAGTCTCGTTAATGCAAAGTGGTGTAGTACAGGCAGGCTGCTTCTGGCAGCCTTTGATTGCTGGGGATTACATGGTGCTCATTATGTTCGACCCCAACATGTATAATTCCTACAGATCCCCACTTTCATTCTCTCTCATAGACAATCACTGTAATGAGATTAGCACAAGCACACAGCCAGCCACTCAGTGTGTGTGTGTGTGTGTGTGTCGGCTGTCTGTCGTGGCCCGTTAGTGCTAAGGCAATTACCTTCTCCTTCCTCTCTCTACGTTCACAGCATCTCAAGCAAGTCAACTGATACCTCCTCCACTCGCCTGAATCACTCCCTCGCTCACACCCTCGCTCTCTCTCGCTCGCCTTTTTCTAAGACAAAAAGGGTTCGTTTTATGAGCTAAGTCAACCATTGAGCAACAGCTGCAGTTCATTGTAGTCAGAACTACCACATAAAGCTCACCCATGATGTGAAGTGCTCTAAAAACATGGCTGCTTATAACTTTGTAGCTTTAGTACTCTGATAAATGCTCAAAAATTGGCCAAAATTGAAAATTACTCAAACTATCCACGTGTGAACAAAGTCTGTGTCCCTCTTGAACCATTCATAGTTGTTCATCTTTATACGAGCTCTTTAACTAAGAACTATATTATAACTCAGTCCCTCAGAACCCTTAACAGTAATGATGAGTGGGAGGAGGTCTATTTATATTCAGAGGTAGGCAGTGAAATCGTGTCTTACAGTTCTGTTTCTAGACCTGGAATAATAAATTACTTGTTTAAGAACGTATTTACTTTAACACGTGCAAACTGTATCTGAAAAACTGCTCTCTCGTGTGTGTGTGTTAGCTGAGACAGCTGTTAGTCCTAATGAGTGTCAGTCATAGCAGTGTGTGTGCTGATTGAGGCCCTCTCAGGGAACCCAGTGTTGCAGTAGACTGTTTGTGTGTGTACTGTCAGCTGTAGGGAGACGCTTGGCTGCCCTGCACCCAACAAGATGAATGAGGCCCACACACAGCCTGGCAGGAGGCCTCCCTGTGAAGGCACAGTCGGACGAACGCACGCACGCGCGCGCACACAAACTCATGTCCCCTGGCCCTGGAACTCCCTACAACCGCTTTGTCCCGCCACACACACACGTCATGTGGAGCCATGAGTTATGAGCTGCTGAGTGACACCACAGAGGGGCTTTCCCTTAGGGAGCTCCTGTCGTACACACTGACAGCAGGGGGTTAGAAATGCTGCAATCTGTTTCAGAAGGGACAAATATGTGACAAACAAAACGCCTGATTAGTTTGACTATAGAGAGTAGCTGTTGGTCATATCACTGCTACCAAATACCAAGCCCCTCATTTGGACACACATTGTACCATTTGCAGAATGTTTTCGTACAGTACTTTAAAATGCCAATTGTAATCATTGGTTAAATGGCAGAGGATGCTACTAGGTACAATTGTCTCTGGGGAGGGGTGTCTTAGGATGTTTGGATTAGATGTTTCTTCCCACAGTATCTGTCTCTTGTTCAGAGGTTTGTCTTGTCTGAATTGGCTCCGCAGCGTGACTGAAGAAGAATACAATGGCCTAGCTGTTAAGCCTAGCGGTTAAGAGCGTTGGGCCAGTAACAGAAAGGTCGCTGGGTCAAACCCCGAGCCGACTAGGAAAACTCTGTGCCGTTGAGCAAGGTGCTTAACCATAATTGCTCCTGTCAGTCGTTATGGATAAGAGCGTATGCTAAATTACTAAAATGTACAGTTGAAGTCGGAAGTTTACATACACCGTAGCCAAATACTTTTCAACTTTTCACAATTCCTGACATTTAATCCTAGTAAAAATTCCCTGTCTTAGGTCAGCTAGGACCACCACTTTATTTGAAGAATGTGAAATGTCAGAATAATAGTAGAGAGAATGATTTATTTCAGTTTTTATTTCTTTCATCACATTCCCAGTGGGTCAGAAGTTTACATACACTCAATTAGTATTTGGTAGCATTGCCTTTAATTTTTTTAAATTGGGTCAAACTTCCCACAATAAGTTGGGTGAATTTTAGCCCATTCCTCCTGACAGAGCTGGTGTAACTGAGTCAGGTTTGTAGGCCTCCTTGCTCGCACACGCTTTTTCAGTTCTGCCCACAAATGTTCTATAGGATTGAGGTCAGGCTTTGTGATGGCCCTCAATACCTTGACTTTGTTGTCCTTAAACCATTTTGCCACAACTTGGAAGTATGCTTGGGTCATTGTTCATTTGGAAGACCCATGCGCCAAGCTTTAACTTCCTGACTGATGTCTTGAGATTTTGCTTCAATATATCCACATAATTTCCCTTCCTCATGATGCCATCATTTTGTGAAGTGCACCAGTCCTTCCTGCAGCAAAGCACCCCCACAACATGCTGCTGCCACCCCCGTGCTCCACAGTTGGATGGTGTCTTCGACTTGCAAGCCTTCCCCTTTTTCCTCCAAACAAGCGATGGTCATTATGGCCAAACAGTTCTATTTTGTTTCATCAGACCAGAGGACATTCTCCAAAAAGTACGATCTTTGTCCCCATGTGCAGTTGCAAACCGTAGTCTGGCTTTTTATGGAGGTTTTGGAGCAGTGGCTTCTTCCTTGTTGACGCGCCTTTCAGGTTATGTCGAAATAGGACTCGTTTTACTGTGGATATAGAACTTTTGTACCTGTTTCCTCCAGCATCTTCACAAGGTCCTTGCTGTTGTTCTGGGATTGATTTGCACTTTTCGCACCATAGTACATTCATCTCTAGGAGACAGAACGCGTCTCCTTCCTGAGTGGTATGACGGCAGCGTGGTCCCATGGTGTTTATACTTGCGTACTATGTTTGTACAGATGAATGTGTACCTTCAGGCGTTTGGAAATTACTCCCAAGGATGAACCAGTACAATTTTTTTCTGACATCTTTGCTGATTTCTTTTGATTTCCCATGATGTCAAGCAAAGAGCACTGAGTTTAAAGGTAGGCCTTGAAATACATCCACAGGTACACCTCCAATTGACTCAAATTATGTCAATTAGCCTATCAGAAGCTTCTAAAGCCATGACATCATTTCTGAATTTCCAAGCTGTTTAAAGGCACAGTCAACTTATGTATGTAAACTTCTGACCCACTGGAATTGTGATACAGTGAATTATAAGTGAAATAATCTGTCTGTAAACATTTGTTGAAAAATGACTTGTGTCATGCACAAATCGATGTCCTAACCGAATTTGCCAAAACATATTTTGTTAACAAGAAATTTGTGGAGTGGTTGAAAAACGAGTTTTAATGACTCCAACCTAAGTGTATGTAAACTTCCGACTTCAACTGTAAATGTAACAATTGAATGTTTCTGATAACATGTCCTCTTGACAGAGCAGCACAGTGTAATGTTGCAGGGGAGCGTCAGTGTAAAGGGTTTAATAGATAGAGAGCTTTGGGAAGGAGTAGCTCATTTGCAGTGTCTTCAGACGCAATTATAGCTAATGCACAGTGACAGAGCATGGTGGCAGTCAAAAGCACAGCATATTCAGCCTCTAAGTCCCCCCTCCTTATAGTTGTGAAATAATTGTAAGTGCGTGCCAAATGCCACCCTATTCGCTGTGTAGTGCACTATTTTTGACCAGGATCCACATGGCTCTGGTCAACAGCAGTGCACTGTATAGGGAACAGGGTGCCTTTTGGGACATGGCCAATGTACGTGAGCTAACACGTAAAGTGCAGATGAGAAGTGGCAGCAGACTTGCTTTACCAACGGGATGCCATGTCGCGTTTGTCTCTCGCTTCTGTTCCGAGGCGTTTGATCACAGGCAGGCATCTGTGTGTGTGTGTCTGTGTGTGCGTGTCTGTGTCTGTCTAACACAGCGCTTCAGAGGAATATGCCAACATAAATCTGATTCTATAGTCACTGTGAATGTTCGTCTCAGTGCAATTTAAACGTAATGTCACGTTGGAAAAAATATAGAGAACAGGTTCTATTTGACAGGTTAGAATCTTCTATAAATATGATATGCATAGAAACGGGGAGGAAATGTTTGATCGTTATGATACTCAAACAAAGAAATGACTTATTATATGAATTATTTTATTTTATGTACGCCAAATATATTTTTAGGATGTTTGCTGAAAAATGCTGTGTATGATTTGTAATGCAGAATCTACACTCACATTAATGATAGCTAAGGATGTAGACCTAAAAGATCATGTCAGGGGTTAATAGGTGGACGTCTCTCGTTAGCCTTTAACAAAAACTGTCCCAGTCACTGATACCCCTGGGCCTTCTCCTTCCCTCCTACCCCATTCTCCCCTTTTCCTAATGAGCCTTGACCTTGCTTGTCAGTCGGCTCAGGAGAGACTTTCAGAATACCTCCCAAGTTATAATAGGACTTTAATAACGCAACCTTACCTTACAATGTTAAAAAGTGCATTGGACTGGTTAGCTATTCCCTATATAGTGTACTACTTTTGACCTGAGCACTATGAGCCTGGGTCAAAAGTAGTACACTAAATAGGGGATAGGGTGCCATTTGGGATTTAAAATTGCCCATGAGCGAGCCGCGCCCCCCCCCCCGGTGGTCATATACGTACAGTTGGGCACGGCCCCACATCTTTAATATGGCAGAGTTTAGCCCCTTAATTATACCGTAATATAATGTCAATTTAAATTAAAGATGGCTAGGAGTTAGCCAGTGAGTGAGGCTAAGGTGGTGCTGCATGGGGCTTTTCTGCTGCTAATCTTAATCAGAACGAACAGAGCGCCAAATCGAATCCTCCTGGCTCCTTCAGTAGAGAGAGGGATAGAGAGAGGGGGGTTGGAAGAAAAAGATGACAGTGATGTGTGAAAGGAATAAGAAATCTTAAATGAGTCCATTAAAGGAATGGTCCTGACCTCAGCGACGTGTGAGAGCGACGCGCTACATCACGCCTGGCTCCCGCCTGGGAAGTTGTGCTGAGGTGAGCACTTTTGGGCCAACCTCTACTGACCCTCAGAGACTACAATGACTTTCAAGACACTCACACTACCCACCCCTCACCACCCCCCACCCCAGGCTAAACACTGAGCACCTCCTCAGGCTACTGATGTCAGAACATGCCCTCTACACTGTCACTCTGCTCCAGTAGCTGTGGCTCACAGATCCCACCCACCAAGCAGCCTCCCCAGTGCCGGAGGCAGGCGTACCCAGTGACGGCACACTGAGAGGCAACCGCAGGGCTGGGGAGAGGATCTCTGGAACTGCCTGACTGTTACACCCCCGCTGGTAGATTATTAAAAATAGTCTTAACCTCCTTCCTCACGGTTTATATCACTCTCATTTATGAATGACTGTGTGACGGCAGGGAGATGACTCTCCCTACAGGCTGAATGACTTCACTTGAGTCTTAGAAGAAAAGTAACACACCTTTTAAAGATCCACATAAAGTGAAACCGCACCACTGGTCGCCCCAGGCGGGTTAGTTATTAGTGAAATAAACTGTGTTTGTTGTTTGAATGAACGTCTTTGATGTTGTAATATCGCAAACGGACGTGGTAGTTTCACCGCTACGAATTCCAGCTTTAATAGACTCCATTTTCCTGTTGTTTGCCAGCAGTGTTTTGATGTGATAGCTTTGAGATACTTTTTTTGTTTGTTTTTGATTTGATATGCTACATGGCCAAAAGTATGTGGACACCTGCTCGTCGAAGATCTCATTCCAAAATCATGGGATTAATATACAGTTGGTCCCCCCCCTTTGCTACTATAACATCCTCCACTCTTCTGGGAAGGCTTTCTAGTATATGTTGGAACATTGCGGCAGGGATTTGCTTCCATTCAGCCACCATTCAGCCACAAACATTATTGAGGTTGGGCACTGATGTTGGGCTAGGCCTGGCTCGCAGCCGGTGTTCCAATACATCCCAAAGGTGTTCGATGGGGTTGAGGTAAGGGTTCTGTGCAGGCCAGTCAAGTTCTTCCACGCTGATCTCAACAAACTATTTCTGTATGGACCTCGCTTTGTGCTCTTGGGCATTGTCATGCTAAAACAGGAAAGGGCCTTCCCAAAACTGTTGCCACAAAGTTGGAAGCACAGAATCGTCTAGAATGTCATTGTATGCTGTAGCGTTCAGATTTCCCTTCACTGGAACTAAGGGGCCTAGCCCGAATCGTGAAAAGCAGCCCCAGACCATTATTCCTCCTCCACCAAATTTTACAGTTGGTACTATGCATTCGGGCAGGTTGCGTCCTCCTGGCATCCACCAAACCCAGATTTGTCCGTCGGACTGCCAGATGGTGAAGCGTGATTCATCACTTCAGAGAACGTGTTTCCACTGCTGCAGAGTCCAATGGCGGCGAGCTTTACACCACTCCAGCCAACGCTTGGCATTGTGCATGGTGATCTTAGGATTGTGTGAGGTTGCTCGGCCATGGAAACCCATTTCATGAAGCTCCCGACGGACAGTTATTGTGCTGACGTTGCTTCCAGAGGCAGTTTGACACTCCGTACTGAGTGTTGCAACCGAGCACAGACAATTTGTACCCCGCTTCAGCACTCGACAGGCCCGTTCTGTGAGCTTGTGTGGCCTACCACTTCGCGGCTGAGCTGTTGTTGCTCCTAGACATTTCCACTTCACAATAACAGCACTTTCAGTTGACCGGACAGCTCTAGCAGGGCAGATATTTGATGAAGTGACTTGTTGGAAAGGTGGCATCATATGAGAGTGCCACGTTGAAAGTCACTGAGCTCTTCAGTAAGGCCATTCTATTGCCAATGTTTGTCTATGGAGATTGCATGGCTGTTTGTTCGATTTTATACACCTGTCAGCAACCGGTGTGGCTAAAATTGCCGAATCAAGTCATTTGAAGGGGTGTCCACATACTTTTGTCCATGTAGTGTAGATTTGATGGCTTTGAGAGATTTTAACAATGATCATTCTGTTTTTTGTGTGTGTGTGTCTCTCCAGCACGGTGACGTCAGCTGTGTTCACAGTGGGGGACAACGTGGTGTCGGGGAGTGACGATCGTACCGTCAAGGTGTGGGACTTGAAGAACATGAGGTCGCCCATAGCAACCATCCGCACGGACTCTGCTGTTAACAGGTAGGAGAGGCATTTAATTGTATGTGAAGAGCTGAAAAAAGACCAACAGAGCTCGTACAATTCAGAACATTTTATGGTCATGTTTTCCAAAATGTTTTAGTTTGAACTCAAGCACAGTTCAGATTGATAGTTTAGGTGTAGTGGTTGAGTGACAGCTCCACCTGTACATATAGTTATTAATAGCATTGTCAAGAACACATCAAGTCAAGCTTTATTCCCTTCTCTTGTCTAACACGCCATACTCTCTGTATGAACTCCTTCCAGGATAAGTGTCTCAGCCAACCAAAGAATCATCGCTCTCCCACACGACAATCGGCAAGTCAGGCTGTTTGACATGACTGGAGTAAGACTGGCACGACTACCACGCAGCAACAGACAGGTAGGTGCTGAGGGAAGAGAGCGGGAGGGAAGGAGGAAAGATTCTCCATCTATCCTTCTGTCACGCAGACAGTCCCTTCCTGAGAGGGGGAGGGAGGGAGAAACAATGGGAGCGAGATGAGAAGGAAAGATTCTCCATCTCTTTCTGTCATAGACAGCCCCTTCTGTAGAGAGGTAGAGAGTGGGAGGAGAGATTCTCCATCCCATTTCCACACATAGTCACTTCCTGCAGGCTGAGTGCTGACACTGCCTCAGTGTCTATAGCCATTAACACTGCTGATGTGGAAATGTACTGCTGCGCACCAGGGAGGTCAAAGGGTTGTTGGGGGTTTTAACTTGTGTGGGTTGTGTGTAGTTGTGTGATACTGTATACAACTCCATTGAAGTCTGTTTGAGCTTTGTTATCCATGTTGTGTGGTCTTTGAGGTTTTTCTGTGTTGGTATGTGCCTGTGTATTCCAGGGTCATCGACGCATGGTGTGCTGCTCGGTGTGGAACGAGGAGAACGCGTCATGTAACCTGTTCACCTGTGGCTTCGACCGGCAAGCCATCGGATGGAACATAAACATCCCAGCTCTGCTGCAGGAGAAGTGATGCAGGACAAGTGACACACACACTGCACATACACGGGCATGCAGACACACACACACTACACACATGCCACTGTATTTGATGTACATTATCTCCATCCACTTTGCATGGACTGAGTGTTTTTGTGTGTTTTAATGGAGAGGACAAAGTCATATTTTAAACCAATCTATATACGTAAAAATATATTTGGTTGACTCCAGAAAACACACTACTTCTATGGTCTTGTTTACTGCTGATGAACATGAATGGGTGAATAGCAAACCCTAGTTGATCTTGCATGCACTCAAACTCCCGTCAATGTATTTGTAAAACTGTCTGAAGAACGATAGGAGAGGCAATACATTTGTACCACGCGTATCATATGGTGGCCTGGTCTAACCCAGATGGATGATCTTTACACTGAGTGGGTAATCTTGGCTGTTTTCACCCTCTTTGGCCTGCATGATCAAGGGCTAGGAGTTTACTATACTGTGTCATCTAGAGGCCTACTACACATTTGACCTACTGAGTTGTTTTGAGTCAGTCACATTTTACACTGTCCATTGTACAGATTTCTTTTTAAAAACAATTTTTTTGCCATGCTGTTAGGATACATCTGCCTTGTTCTTTCTATACTGTGTAGTACTCAATATGGGTGTACTGTAGATTTGACAATAGGGAACCTGCAATTATGTTTTTTTGCAAGAAAATGCATTCATGCATGCAGCAGCAATGGGGCTTGTTCAATATCATATTTCACATTTCCTCCATGTGTCACAATGTGCTGATATGGTTACTGGTCACCTGCTTAGATAAATATGCTTGACTGATATTAATGTTTGCTGTACATAGATCTCAATGAAAATGATAGATGATCAGCTTGAAGTGTGTAGTCCTCCTGGCCAGTACACTGTTTACTGTATTGCATAGGCTAATCTAATGTTGAATATGTGATCATAACATCCTCCAATAGCAAAGCCACAAAAGAGCTCAATAAAATGATTTGGTTAATTATCACCATGGTTACACAGGAAATTGGCTGAGGCGCGTCAGGATGAAGTATAGTTCGGATGATTAGGGCCATGAGTTTTTCCGACTCATGTTACCTGACCACGAAGAAATTAAACCGTAGTTATAGGATACACAGTGCCTTCAGAAAGTATTCACACCCCTTGATTTTTTCCACATTTTGTTGTTAAAGTGGGATAAAAATGGATTTAATTGTCATTTTTTTGGCAACGATCTACACAAAATAGTCTGTCAAAGTGGAAGAAAAATACTTTTTTTTTTAAATCTTTGGAAAATAAACACTAATATAACTTGATTAGATAACAATTCAACCCTCCGAGTCAATACATGTTAGAATCATTTTTGCCGGTGATTTACAACTGTGAGTATTTCTGGGTATGTCTCTTAAGAGCTTTGCACACCTGGATTGTACAATATTTGCCCATTATTCTTTAAAAAAWTTTTTTATTCAAGCTCTGTCAAGTTGGTTGTTGATCATTGCTAGACAGCCATTTTCAAGTCTTGCCATAGATTTTTAAGCCGATTTCTAAGTCAAAACTGTAATTAGGCCAATCGAACATTCAACATCGTCTTGGTAAGCAACGCCAGTGTATATTTGGCCTTGTGTTTTAGGTTATTGTCCTGCTGAAATGTTAATTTTTCTCCCAGTGTCTGTTGGAAAGCAGACTGAATAAAGTTTTCCTCTAGGATTTTTCCTGTGCTTATCTCTATTCCATTTCTTTTCATTCCTAAAAAGTCCCTAGTCCTTGTCGATGACAAGCATACCCATAACATGATGCAGCCACCACACCGTGCTTGAAAATATGAGGAGTGGTACTCCGTGATGTGTTGTGTTGGATTTGCCCCAAACAATAACGCTTTGTATTCAGGACAAAAAGTTAATTTCTTTGCCACATTTTTTGCAGTATTACTTTACTGCCTTATTACAAACAGGATGCATGTTTGGGAATATTTTTGTTCTGTACAGGCTTCCTTCTTTTCACCCTGTCATTTAGGTTAGTTTTGTGGAGTAACTACAATGTTGTTGATCTATCCTCAGTGTTCTCCTATCACAGCCATTAAACTCTAACTGTTTTAAAATCACCATTGGCCTTCCTCTCCGGCAACTGAGTTAGGAAGGAGGCCTCTATCATTTTAGTGACTGGGTTTATTGATAAACGATCCAAAGTGTAATTAATAACTGCATTATGCTCAAAGGGATATTCAATGTCTGCTTATTTATTTTGGATCTACCAACAGGTGCCCTTTGCGAACCCTTGGAAAACCTCCCTGGTCTTTGTGGTTGAATACTTATTGACTCAAGACATTTCAGCTTTTCATTTTTAATTTGGAAACATTTCAAAAATAAATTCCACTTTGACATTATGGGGTATTGTTTGTAGATCAGTGACACAAAATCTCAATTTAACCAATTTTAAATTCGGGCTGTAACACAACAAAATGTGGAAAAAGTCAAGGGTTGTGAATACTTTCGGAAGGCTCTGTATCTAGTTGCTGCTGTAGTTTCCCCTGGCCAGAAAAGTAGTGTCATGACAATGAGAGTTAACACTGTTACAGTACAACCCATCCTGAGTGACAACCATTCCTATCAAGTGCTCTTTGTATCGACATAATGTATAACCCACCCACGCTTGTTGTGAATCTGATCGCTCTTCAATAGGGTTAGTTTCGATGTTCTGCATGTGCTGTACAATAGTTAATCAACTCTACTCATGGTTGTATAAGATGAAATTTCACCAAGTGGCTTTGTTGCTGTGTTGTGTGTCTGTCACTTTCTACTGTACCTCATCTGTTTGTCTGTGTGTTGCGCATCAACATCACAGTTATACTGCTGTGATGTTTTCACAATAGATAATATAAAGAAAACTGTTATAAATTTACTGTTATAAGTTATAAATTTACACATTCAAGATGAATTCAGTATGGATAAAAAAGTTTAACGTATAAGAATGTTGTACAATGTAGTTACACATTTGCATTAATCTTGTTACCAGCATCTGTCAGAATATCAAATTACATCTGCTAATAAAATAACTTGGGGTTGTGTACAAAAAGTCACCCTATTCCCTTCATGGTGTGCTACAGTACTTTTGATCAGAGCCCTATGGACTCTGGTCAAACGTAGTGCACTAATATAGGGTATAGGGTGCCATTTGGGATGTACACGTTCTGTTTTTAGCATATAGCTCAGATTTCTTCATCATTGTACTTTTTATTTTATTCCGGCAGTTTGTATGTCACTTTCACTGTATCAGAATCATCTTTAATCTTCAAAGAGGTATGGCTGGACAGAGAACCCTCATGTATGAATTATAAGGAAGGGGGAAAAGGAATATGATTTTTTATATTTTGAACTGTGGTATGAGATTGGAAAAAGTACCGGTAGATAGGCAAGGCACAGCGGCTTCATTGTAAGAAAATATATTCACCCTAAACCTCATTCTTTCATTACACTTTTTGCACACTGTATTATCATTTTTGGGATAGATGTATTCTGCACAGATGCTTGTCAAAATCCAATTAAAAGTATGATTCCTTTTCCATTCGTTGAAATGTTTTGTATTTTCATTATGAATCTAACTGAATAGTTTAATAATTTTAACTCATAACTGAATTTATTTGACATAAATTGAATGCTAAATTAATTTGAATGATACATCTCAGATAATAATAGAATGAGTGAACATGGTGAGTTCCCTAGTTATAATACGTAGTGTGTTACAACACTAACTGATATTGTGCTCAAGATCACAAAAATACAGAAGTAGTTTTCCTTCCTCCGTAACACAGTTATTGAGTGATGTTAGGTTGTCAACTTGATTCGTTACCTTTCTAAAGCAGAAAGGAGGCAGCAAAAATATACAAAGCTTACAGAATGTTAGCCTTTGTGTGTTTTACAGATCAATTTGTGCACATGTCAAGCAAGCCAGTAAAAAAACAGACTAGGTCAAACACTTTTCTGATCTGGTTAACGATTGGTTTAATAGAAGAGAATGCAATCAATGTTTTACTGAGACTGGAAGGAAATCTCATCCAAGTAAAGTAAATGGAAATTGAGACAGTAATAAGATCGGTCTCGAAGTAAAGTCAATACAAATAGACAGTAATAATGCTTTGCCTACATCTCAAATGGCACCATATTCCCTACATAGTGCATAGGGCTCTGGTCAAAAGTAGTGCACTATATAGGTCCTTCCCAATAGGAGGCACCCTTGGTGGCAGCCTCCAAGTAAAGTAAATACAAATGGACAGTAATAAATCTTGGTGGCGGCCAGGTAAGTAGATTTCACAGCCCCTGGCTGCCTCCCAAATGGTACCCTATTCCCTTTATGTGGCATTGAGGAGGACATGAGCCAAGTCTAATAAACAAGCAGGTGTGGAGGAGATGATGCATGATGGTCTGGAGATCAATACGGAGGAGAGACTGGCTGTCTGTAAACCCCAACAAGCTCTCTCCCTCTTTCTATCAATATCTCTCTCTCGCTCTCTCTTGTTTTCTTGTCTCCGTCTGTCTGTCGCTCCCTTCCTCTCTGTAAAGCCCCTCTGACTGGGGGTAGTAAGCAGTCTGATGGAAAGGTCAGGGGTTAGTCACATAGATAAGGGTCGCTTGTCATCCCTCAGTGGGAATAATGTGTTTTATAACACATTTGGATTGGTTGACAGTTGACACGATCAAGGTTAGATTTCTATTTAACTTTATCAGACAAGACCTAACGGCATTCTATTGATGTCTCTTTTCTTGTTAAATCCAGAATTGGATCACCTTCAGGCTATTCCAAATCTCCTCCAGTCATGTAGGATGTTCATGTGTAATTACAAAGCAGTATTTTTTTGTGTTTGAACAAGTTGGGAAAATCCCTGGTTCTGGTATTAATACAGTACAGTAGATTTCATTCATTACTTCTGAGCGGAGTGGTATCCAGAACCCAGCCCTAGCTCCCGATCATGTCTGTTAGATTACAGTTAGATGACCAAGCACAAGGGCCAGGCTGTGGAGTAAATAGTCAATTATGATGTTTGTTGTAGTGTGGACAGTCATGAGACATACCTGCCCTGAGGGGAAAAGAGAGATACATACAACTATCCCTTCTCATAGCTCATTTGGTGGCTCCCCACCCAGTTTGACACCTGCCACTGAGACAGGATGATTACCATTTCCAATGTATTTCCTTGGGGAAGGGAAGAGTCTCTAATATTTGTGTGTGGAGGTGATGCATCTGTGGAGACAGACAGTCATGAAAACAGTGTTTATTTCAATTCATAGTGGAAAGGGCCACATACTGTAGGCCTAAAGAACATTTTATGTGTTTTAGGTTGATAAATTGTGGTGCACACGTTACACGGTTTTCTCTTCCCACAGACCAAGCTAATGAGTATCCTAGAGACGAAATATTGCACAGTAACCTATATCATCACAAATAACCAAGACAAAGATAAAATGACCAGATTTTCAGATTTTATTCACATGTACAAACATTCACTTTTAAGGTATTACTGAAGTGCAATTTACAACCTTAGCAGCATGTATTCATAGAACTTCAATTTACATCTGAATTAGACATATCTTCATTATCGTCTTCCCATATTGTATTTTTTTTATTGTTTAAAATTTTTACAAATATACACTCATTTAATACAACATTACCATTCAGTCATGCCATACTGTTAATATCTCTCAAAATAATCAACGGGTTTTTAACGAGGAATCAGTTTGTTATATTTGCCAGAAACCACAAAACTACACTACATGACCAAAAGTATGTGGACACCTGCTTGTCGAACGTCTCATTCCAAAATCATGGGCATTAATATGGAGTTGGTCCCCCCTTTGCTGCTATAACAGCCTCCACTCTTCTGGGAAGGCTAGATTTTGGAACATTGCTGAGAGGACTTGCTTCCATTCAACCACGAGCATTAGTAAGGTTGGACAATTAGGCCTGGCTCGCAGTCGGCATTCCAATTCATCCCATTCATCCAAAAGGTGTTCAATGGGGTTAAGGTCAGTGCTCTGTGCAGGCCAGTCAAGTTCTTCCACACCAAATTCGACAAACCATTTCTGTATGGACCTCACTTTGTGCACGGGGGCATTGTCATGATGAAACAGGAAAGGGCCTTCCCCAAACTGTTGCCCCAAAGTTCGAAACACAGAATCGTTTAGAATGTCATTGTATGCTGTAGCATTAAGATTCCCCTAAGGGGCCTAGCCCGAACCATTATTCCTCCTCCACCAAACTTTACAGTTGGCACTATGCATTGGGGCATGTAGCGTTCTCCTGGCATCTGCCAAACCCAGATTCATCTGTTGGACTGCCAGATGGTGAAGCGGGATTCATCACTCCAGAGAACGTGTTTCCACTGCTCCAGAGTACGATGGCGGCGAGCTTTACACCACTCCAGCTGACGCTTGGCATTGCGCATGGTGATCTTAGGCTTGTGTGCAGCTGCTCGGCCATGGAAACCCATTTCATGAGGCTCCCAATGAACAGTTATTGTGCTGACATTGCTTCCAGAGGCAGTTTGGAACTCGGTAGTGAGTGTTGCAACTGAGGACAGATGATTTTTACCACGCTACACGCTTCAGCACTTGGCGGTTCCATTCTGTGAGCTTGTGTGGCCTACCACTTCACCGCTGAGCCGTTGTTGCTCCTAGATGTTTCCACTTCACAATAACAGCACTTACAGTTGACCGGGGCAGCTCTAGCAGGGCAGACATTTGACGAACTGACTTGTTTGAAAGGTGGCATCCTATGATGATGCCACATTGGAAGTCACTGAGCTCTTCAGTAAGGCTATTCTACTGCCAATGTTTGTCTATGGAGATTGCATGGCTTTGTGCTCGATTTCTTACACCTGTCGGTAACAGGTGTGGCTGAAATATCCAAATCCACTCATTTGAAGGGGTGTCCACATACTTTTGTATATATAGTGTATGTTTGACTAATTGAATGACTATGAAAAATAACTGGTAAAACATACCACAAGCTTCCAACAGAATGTGCCTCTACATTTAATAATAGAGCGAATTAGAAAATAAAAGAGAAATATGTACAAGATGAACCTTCAGAGGGAAAACTAGTTAGATTATTCTTTACAACACATGTATGTGTATGAAGATGACAAAAGAGTTTGAGTTTATTCATGGTTCATTATCACTCCACATAATGTCCTATGTGTACCAGGGTTAGGGTCAATTCCATTTCAATTCAGACAATGCATTTAAATGGAATTTACCCCAACCCTGATGTGCACTGTGTTTATGTATGTATGACATGCATCTAGTGATCTGTGATTGGGGTCATACTAGCCTTGACAAGGGGTGGGTTCTCTTTATAAAAGAGAACAACCTTCACTGGATCTCTACTCAACTAACGGGGACAGGGAGGATTTTATAAAAACTTAAAGACCTACTCCTGCTATTCTGGAACTTTTCCAATTGAAAAAACGATATCCCACTTTGATGATAATGATGATCCACATTCTTGTCCGTTGGAACACTATATCAGAGAAATGACTGTGACACTATTTCCTACAGTCTACCTGCCCGGTGGACCTTACACACTACCAAAATGGGATCTGAGGCAGAGGAGAGTGATGGACAAGTAACAACACTGACACATAAGAACTATGACCACTAGGTGACACTGTTACTGTGTTTAATATAATAGCCTGGACTGTTCTCTTCGTTAACTCCAAGGAAAGTGTCAGAGTAAGGTGGGAGGATTTAAACAACATGACGATAATGTATGCATATAACGTTAACTTATTCCTACATTGGAACATCACACATGTAAAAACAAAACCTTGTAATACTAAAATAAAGCATATTTTCAAGATTAAACGGGGGGTGAAAATAGGACATTTGAAATGAACACAAACATAAAGTAAGGGGGCCAACGTGGACAAACATGGCCAGGGTTGAGAAGTCAGTGTTTTACAGGTGACATTTGATAGCGTGTAGTGTGTTCTAGCGTTCTGAACCTTTACAGACTGGCTTGGGGAGTAGTGAGGATGTGAAACAAAGAAGAGAACGGTCCCTCGCTACCACCCAGCACCTGGACTATAGAGTAGGGCCAGTAGAGAGTTAATGACTCCGCAACTAAACACCAAAATGCATTTTGTTAAGTAGGGTTGTATTTATTGTTTTTCTCCCAGTGATGACTGAATGTCAGTCCATTCTGAGTCCTTCCCATCATTGCAGGTAATCGCTCGTCAACCAAACCACTGTAGCAGGTTAGTCACAACCCTTTTACACCAGCTCAAAGTGAGCGCAGCTAACAAGTCAGGCTCACGACTGCTCTATTGTGCGTTAATCAACCCCCCTTTATAATCAACCTGTAAGTGGTAAAAAAAACGGGGGAAAACTGTGCCATTCCAATTACAGCGAGAGACCTGACTACAAAGGTAAAAAGGTGAAATCAACTCAGAGCGTTAATGACAGGTATTAAAGAAGCTAAGATGGCTGTGGTGTTCTATCTGAAAGGGGAACCCCAGTGTGGGCTAATGGAAGCAGTTATGTTGCTATCACCTCCATTCTCCTCTATTCCCTTTGTGCCACTAAGAGCAGGTGGAATTAACCTGTCGTGGCCACGTCAGAACCTCTAGCTTCGTGACTTGTGTTAGAGTCAGAAGTGAGCGGAGAGAGGTGGAGAGGAGGCGAGAGAGAGGGGAGAGAGGAGGAGAGAATGAGATCGGTGAAGGAGAGGGGGTTGAAGATGGCAGAGAGGAACAGAGGGATAGAAAGGGGGTCGAAAGATGAAGTGATAGAGAAAAAGGAGGAGATGGACAGACAAAGAGATGCTGTGAAAAGGGAGAGAGATAGGTGAGATATATGTGAACTGGGCCTGTGGCAAGCGGGCGTGTGTGTGTGTAACGGTGAGTTGTCTATCTGGTTCTTTGTGGTCCTTTTCTCTTTCTCCATCTCTCTGTCCATCACACGTCACAATGACAGGCTCTGTAATTGGCTGGCCCTGTCCCCCATCCCGCTGGATCTCTGCAGGCGCACCGCCGCCCCCAAATGGCTGATGACAAGATAGCGGCTGCCTTTCACATTGACCAAGGTTACCCTGCCTTCTTTCCTGCCTTCTCCCCGGCTTTGACATGACAACCAGGGACCAGCGGGATAATGAAGGAGAGGTCCGATCAAACCCACTTTCTTTCATTCCCGTTTTCATTTTTTATTTTTTGGGTGGAACTTGAACGACCGACATAAAAGGTGGCTTTTGCCGAGGAGGAGATGGAGGCTTGTAGAGCAAACCAAAGTTAGCGGACAACAATAAAGCCAACTGCCACATGCTCCTTCTAAAGACACGCACGCAAACGGACGGATGAACACGGACACGCACACCACAGGAAGCTGGTGTGCGTGTGCATAATAATGGCTGGAATGGAGTGAAATGTCTTAGTCCTGTAGCAGGAAGCTCTCCTGCTCTGGAGGTTTCTTCACCCAGGTTCCCAGGCCTGTCTCCTGTAGCGATCTGAGCCACTGCTGTTTGGCAGTCTGGTAAGAGCCGGCAGCCATCTTGGCCTCACAGTACATCAGTGGCTGGTCCACGGGCCCGGAAGCATGGATACTCAACTGGAGAGAGAAGGAAGAAGAAGAAGGAGGGAGAGAAAAAGGCAGAGAGAGAAATAAAGATGTAGCGAGAAAGAGAGAGGGAGAAAAAGACGGGGTAGAGGGTTAGGGTAAGAGAGATAGAGAGCAAAACAAAACTAATGAGCCGGCACAAACGGGGAACTTCAACAGCTGTGTAATCTCCCCATTTAAATTTCACAAGCAATTGAACATTCTCTGTGCTTTTGTGCATTTCCTTTGTTGCGCAGGCAGAAAGAGAAGAGGAGCAGCCGCTAGGCGAGGCGAGAGAGGGCACAGTCAAGTCACAAAGTTTCTTTGGAGATTACTGTGTCTGCTGTTGCATGCCTTACTGCGCGCGGGGACCAATTTCCAAGGGCGGCGCTCCTCAAGTGCTTCTCCAAATAATTATGGTTATATAATCATTATAATTTAACTGCCACCATTTGGGTGTTGCAGGCATTTACATACATTTTCATAATGAAAATTAAACTGCGCTTTGTGTTTGTTCTAAAATAATAGGGTGGTATGGTGTGGGGGGGGGGGGGGGGGGGTAAGCTGCTGTAGAGTACTGTGGCAGCTGTTGCTGGACACACAGAGACGTCAAGTGGTTCCATGCTACTCACCGGAAGCTTGGTTAGTCGCTATTAAAGGCATGGTATGACATTTTTGTAATGCCATGTACAGATATACTATCTTAATTTGATCAGTTTTTCACAGCAGAAAAATATTCCTGCAGCAACATGACATGTGAATTCTTATGTGGAATATAATTTATGGATTATAATACATTTTTGAGATTGTTACATTTTTCGTTAGGGAAAATCAAGGCTGACATTTTAAAGTGGAAATTACACCTTAGAAGCCTTTCAAACTTCAGAAACCTTTTTAAACCTCGAACATTCTCTGCAACAACAGAGTGATCGAATTAAGATCGAACATCTGTATTCATTATGATACAGTTCATAGTGTGTGCGTGTTTCTGTCTGCAGTACTCACCTTGCGGTACAGCCTTGCCCAGCGGGTGAACAGAGCGTGCTTGCAGAGCCTTGATGGCGTCCCAGAGTCCCTCTTCCGTCCCGTAGCCGCGTTGACCACCTCCAGCTGACCGTCCCCACAAGTCCAGTTCACACTGACACACAGAGACTTCCCCGGCTGACGACACTCACCGCTGACACTCAGACCTGCAGGGATGCACAGGAAAAAAAGGTATTTTTTCTTTTTAGAATGTGTGTGATTGCTTAAGCTTTTAGTCATATTAGACACAGGGTAATCCCGGTTAACCCAGAACTAAAGACTTGCGTAATTGGTTAGATGCTCGATTAAAGGTAGACTCAGCGAAATGATGTTGCCACGAGCAGCACCGCAGATATTGAGATGAGCGAGATCCAACACTTCGCACACACAGTCACAAACAGTATCGGCGCATGTGCACGGTATTGCTTCACGCTGTCACAGCGTGGTAGCCGCAGGACCAAAACAGCAGAGAAGTTGAGCCCCGCGCTTCAACGCTGTTGTTGCGGAAATTGACCCACTATGCTGTTTACTTTCTGCATCTACGTCATATCGCTGAGTCTACCTTTAAGTTCTGGATCCATACATGTTGAGAAGAGATAAAACGAGGATCGGAACTGGAATGAAGAGCTCCACCCTCTCTCTTTGCAAATTACGGGCAAGTCTATGGGCCAAAAGTACCCTCCCCTTCCGAAATTCAAAAGATACTAACACCTGCGAAATTGTGATTTGTCCAAATAACCAGTGACGAAAAACCCAAGCACCGTAACTAATGCTGCTGGTTATCTCATGCATCCCGTTGTATCATGAAAGATCTACGGTACCGTTTATGCAGTCTGTCCACGAGAGATTAGACACATGAGGACAGGGGACCGTCTTGTTATATAGAGGCCAAGAGACATATTTGCTACACTTTTACACTAATACAACATCTGAAGGATAAAAAACAGCTGAAACATGAAATTACTGTATGTTTGTTTCACCTGAACCTGAACTTTATACTTCGATTTGCTTTTCATTTTCACTTTTTTTGTGGTTAACTCCCTCTAGCAAAGAACAGATGCAACGTTTGCAGTGGTGCAAAAGCTTAGTCAACCTGGTTCTCTATCTCCAAGCTGTTTATACACCAGCCTCTCTCCTCAGAGAGCAGTTACAGACACTGGGGGGAGAGGGAGAGGGAGAAAGGGATAGGAAACAGTGGGGGAAGAGAGAGAGAGAGAGAGAGGAGAGTGAGGGGGGAGTGATGGGGGAGAAAGAGAGAGAAAAGACAGAGAGTGAAAGAAAATGAAAGACCGAGAGTCTATCAAGCATGCGAGTGTGCATTTCATTAAAGGGAAACGTGTTGACGTGGATAATGTAACGTGGGCGTTTGAAGCTTCACTATCTCTGTGGTAAACACTGTGCCTGAGATACTGAGGTCCCTCACTGGACTCCTCAATCAGACACAGCCTCTCACATCCAATTAGCTAGCCTAGCGCTCCGATAGCACTCTGCACGAAAAGCAGTGGAGGGTAGGAGGAGAGGTGGAGGAAGGTGGCGAGGAGGAAAATGGGATGAGGAAGAGATGAGTTGAAGAGGAGAATATTGAGAAAGGAGGATGGTGAGGAGAGAAGAAGGGTAAGGAGGAGGAGGAGGAAGAGGAGGAGGATGGGAGGAGACTCAGCCACTAGACTTCATGTACAATGAATTAGCACCCAGTGTTACAGAACAAGAGAAGTGAGAACCAGTCCCCCCCTATGGACACAGGGAATTAGCACCCCTGCTGAGTGCAGCTAAAAAAAAACGTACACACTCCAGCAGCATTGTCAAGACATCAACACTGATTATAATGTAGTTATGCACTGGTGGAAACAAAGTAGAAAATACAAGTAGGAATGTTTACCTTGACACAGGGTAACTAAAAACGCATGCAAAGTACGATGCACCCATAATATGTCTCCATTTGAATAAAATGTTTAAGTCTGGACAAGTGTCCATATTAATGATATGATCGAATCGCTCATAATTAATAACGCTATTACTATTGCAGTAGTGAGTAGATGGATCAGTTTTGATAAAGATACCTTAAGAAAAAGGACTTGGTCATATAATTGTATAGAAACAAAGCCATGCATTCTGAGATATAACACAAAATAGATTTAACACATTCTCAGTGATCATCTTTCTCTGTGGCAGACTCATTCCCCCATAGTCCCATCTTCACTCTTCCATTCACCAGTCTTTCATTCCTCTCTTCCTTCTTTTCTATAGCTTTTCAGAGCTGGAATAAATTGCCTGCCGACATAACAATCACCTAGTCTCTTATTATCATCCCTCCTTTCTCTTACAGAGACACACCTCTTTGAACAAAAGACTCCCCCCTCTCTTGCTCTCTCTCTTTCTCCTGTCTCCCCCCTCTCTCTCTCTCTTTCTCCCGTCTCCCTCCTCTCCCTCTCTCTCTCTTTCTCCCTCTCCTGTCTCCCTCCTCTCCCTCTCCTGTCTCCCCCTCTTTCTCCATCTCTCTCCCTCTCTCTCTCTATCACACTGCCTCTATTCATGCCTCATTTGATCCCTTCAATCGACTTGACTCTTGTGTCTCTGTAATAGCCAATTAGATTTTTCTGTGAAGTCTTGATCAGTTTCTCTATTCTAGTTAGCGCTCTGCAGGTAGCTCATGAAGTAGACCAATTCAAACCTGTGGTTATGTGATGTATAATAATTATAATAGCTGGAAAATGTAAATATTCATATCAAAAACCCACCACCACTAACGCTACAATTACTTCAAGAACCATTTCTGTGGCCACTGCTTAGAGCCATGCACGCACATGCGGCATTAATATTGAGTGGACAACTGAAAAGTCAAAAATGTGAGCAAGGCGAAAGGCAGTACCGGCAACGCATGATACATGCAACTTAGGACCGTGAATGTGGAGGGGACAACACTTTATTAGACCACGCCACATCCAAGAACAAATGTCAATTGAAAAGTCTTAAATGTGATTGAGGCAAAAGGCAGCACTGGCAACGTATGATACCTACAATGTAAACGCTCTATAATAGTAAAAGTAACTCCAGGCCGTGTCTCCAGTGTGGTGTCTCCCGGTTTGGTTAAATCCAGGTGACTTTTTGAAGGACAACCTCATTGATGTATTTAGCCCTCTCTGCTCTCTGCTGCAGGTGGAGTCATTTGGTTGGCAGTGATAAGAGCTCCTGGGGAAGTCAGTCAGAGCCAGAGCCTTTCATATGACAGGACTTAAAATAACCCAGCCATTTCCCTGAACAAGAGGCCCAGACACAATGGTGGAGGATCTCATCAGGGCAGGATGAATGAAAAGGTGGAGGGAGGGTGGAGGAGGAGGGAGCATGGGCCCTGGGTCCTGGGAGTGAATGGAATGAACCATCCCTCCCTCCCTCTCTCTCTCTCACTCCCCCTCTCTCTCCCCCTCTCTGTCCACCTCCTCTTTGCTCACTCCCTCCTCCACAATGAATGGTTGTCTGATAAGAGCTGTGATTACATTGATTTGGAGTAGGGCCATCTCTCCAATGACCCCCTCTCCTCTCCTCCTCCCCCTGTCCTCTACTGGCTCCATGGTTCAGACAGCAAAGATACACACACACACACACACACACGCATGCAGACACGCACACACACACACACACAAAGCCACGTCCCAGTAAACACATAGACATAGCATTCTCTGATGTCCGTCTGCGATTTAAGCCTTGCACTGAGTTTACAACGTTTATTTTCCAGCGATTGGACATTAGCCATCAGGATACCAGGAAGAGGCCGTGTAGGCCCGTCTTTTCAGCCTAGCTTGGAGTCCCCGTTTCCTTCCTCTTCTTAGTCGCCATGAATAGCCATAAAAAAAGCGAAGTCGAGCAGGACCCGGGAAGAAGCGCGCCCTCCAAAACGCCGCCGTCTTAGACACACCAGCTGTCGGTGCACATCGAAGCCTTCCTCCCAGACAAGATTAACACATTCTATACTTGCTTCGAGGCAGACAATACCGAGCCATCCAGGATGACTCGCTGCTCCAGATGACCAGGTGCTTTCACTCTCAGAGGTAGACGTGAGGTAAACTCTCAAAAAAGTGAATACATAGCCGATGGCCCAGATGGCGTCCCTGGCTGCATCCTCAGCATGTGTGCTAACCAGCTGGCGGGCATCTTCTCGGACATCTTCAACTTGTCCCCGTCCCAAGCTGTAGTCCCCACCTACTTTAAGGAAACCAACACTGTCCCAGTGCCCAAGAAAGACAAAGTGACATTCCCAAATGACCTCGGTCATCATGAAGTGCTTCGAGAGGCTGGTCATTGCCCACATCAAGGCCAGCATGCCAGGCACACTGGACCCACTCCAATCTGCCTACCGCTCCAACTAGAGGTCTTCACGGGTCCAAAAAGTTGAAGTGGACCTGGGGCTTTCCCACCCGGACCCGATCTGCATAAATAAAAATAAATAAATATAGAGACCCATTCCGAACGGACCAGAGGACAACTAGACCCATTCCGATTGTAGACATGGTCGGATCCAGACCAGGTCTGATCCGAGTGAGGGAAGCAGATAAGAAAAAAAATCATATTTGATGATAAGTAACCTTGCTATAGCACCTATTAGTCTACTATAGCGCGAGTCAATTGGTTGGTTGCTGTCTCTCGTCTCTCCCTCCCTGCTCGCTGTGTCACTCGCTCACAGTACAGCCCCATCCTCGCACCTCTCTCCCTCCTCTCACGCTTTATCAGCACCAGTTAATAAAGTAGCTTAAAATAGTATTACTTAGTATCTGTCTTGACTGCATCAAACCGGGAGAAGCTAGTTAAAATAGCTAACGTTAGCTAGCTAGGCTAATTGAGGCTGCAGTGCATGCGATTTCTCATCCTACAGTTACAAATAAAAACAACTCCATTCAGAATATTAAGTAGCAGCCTACCTGTTGGCTCTTGGTCGTTGTAGCCTATCCTTCCCCATCATTTTAATTCCATCTTCCATTGATTAGTTATCTCCTAACTTTTGCCACACACGGAGGCTCTATGACTGTAGCCTATTGCTGCTTTGATGACTTATGATTGGGTAACAACAAGCTACAAGCGCCACACATTCCACTCTCGTGAAAAGCAGCAGCATAAATTATAAAATGTCTCTCTCTCTCTCGACTGCAGCAGTCCCGTTCGGATCAGTCAGTTAAAATTGGCCCGTGACAATCATAACAGATCCGACCCACACTTGTGACATTATTTAGAATTCTGTATCCGGACCCGCTCTGGTTTATTCTACCGCCTTTTACTTTATGTTCATATTCTTATATTTTCTTATTTCTTATTGTTGTTGTATTGTTGAGAAGGCACCTGCAAGTAAGTACTTCGTTTGACGATGTATACCATGAGCATCCTGTACATAGGACTAATAAAACTTGAAACTTGAAACACACTCAGAAGGATGTCTAGAACGACAGGCAGAATGCTTGTGGCAGATGTCTGTGGCCACGTCTGTTTTGTTTTGAGGTTCCCCTTGTCCAAGGTAAAGGTCACCATTCTGCCCTTTGTCAACAACGATGACATGAAGGAGAAACATTTCTCAAAGAATTTATGTCAACCTTTGAGCAAAACATTCACATTTAGAGCAGAAGGAGAAATTATCTTATGGAGACATACTATGTCCTTTACGTGGGGACTGTCTTCAGTACCTAACTTAATACTTCAGACAACTTCCAAGTGACTCTACAGTGTTCTTGGTTGTTCAATGATAAATTCATTATGACCATCATCACTAAAGGTCCTTCTGTACAATAATCATTCCTGATGATGATGGAGCTGTAAAAATATTCATCCTTATGACACCTAATTACCCAGAGTTCTGTGGCACTGGGGATCTTTAGAGAGGGAAAATGCCCTTCAAGAGTAATGTGCACGACCTACATCCCTAGCCGTGTGTGTATGGAGGGTGAACACACTGTTATCCAAAAACATATCCAAAGTTAAAACTATCATCGTGATAGATTTTGTATAGCGTTGCATTGTCTCTGTCTGTCTGTCTGTCTCTGTGTCTCTTACCACTAAGAAGAGGCTGGTTGCGTCTGTAAGTTGCGGGCAGCGGTCCGAGGCACTCCAGTCTCTGACTCATCACCCTGTTGAAGTGACCCGGGTGTCTGAGACTGCCCACCGTCAGACTGTGGAGGTACACCGGCTCCACAAAGTGACTCAACAATGCCCCCTGCAGTCCCAGGACGTTCCATCTACAGGAAAGGAGAGGGGGGAGATGAGAGAGAGAGCGAGGAAAGGAGAGAGAAAGAGGGGGGAGAGAGAAGAGGAGAGAGGAGGAAATAGAGGAAAGGTGAAGAGAAGAAGGAGAGAGGGGAGAAAAGAGAGGAGAGGAGAGAGGGGAGAAAAGAGAGGAGAGGGGAGAAAAGAGAGGAGAGGAGAGATGGGAGAAGATAGAGGAGAGGAGAGAGGGGAGAAAAGAGAGGAGAGGGGAGATGGGAGAAGATAGAGGAGAGGAGAGAGGGGAGACAGAAGGAGCATCAGTGGTGGACAGAGACAATCTGATCATTATCTGGCCAAAGGACGTGACAAGATAGGGAACAAATGGTGACACACACACACACACTCAACAAAGGTCAGAGCATTATCACTCATTACAGCCACCCAGATATTATCATTCATATATTCAACATTGACATCAGGGTTTATGCACTTCCAGCAGGTTTGTGCTTACAGGTGTGCTTTTCTTTCTCGAAGACCAGGGACAAGGGCAATCACCTCTGAGTTTGTTTAGGAAGATCCACGAGTGACACATAATCAATAAAGCTCTAATCCTGTCTGCATCTGTTACACAGAAGTGTGGTGGTGAGAGAGCACTATACTGGTGGTGAGATAGTAAAATATTGGTGGTGAGATAGGCCTATACTGTTGGTGAGATAGGTCTATACTGTTGGTGAGATAGTACTACACTGGTGGTGAGATACTGTAGTACTATACTGGTGGTGAGATGATAGTACTATACTGGTGGTGAGATACTGTAGTACTATATTAATGGTGAGATAGGCCTATACTGTTGGTGAGATAGTACTATACTGTTGGTGAGATAGTACTATACTGGTGGTGAGATAGTACTATACTGGCGGCGAGGGAGTAGTATATTGGTAGTGAGATGATAGTACTATACTGGTGGTGAGACAGTACTACTGTTACTTGTGGTGAGATATTAAATTAATATACTGATGGTGAGATAGTACTATACTGGTGGTGAGATAGCACTATAGTGGTGGTGAGATACTGTAGTATTATACAAGTGGTGAGATAGTACTATACTGGCGGTGAGATGGTACTATACTGGTGGTAAGATACTGTAGTACTATACTGGTGGTGAGATAGTTATACACTGGTGGTGAGATAGTACTACACTGGTGGTGAGGGAGTACTATATTGGTGGGGAGATGATAGTACTATACTGGTGGTGAGACAGTACTGTACTGGTGGTGAGATATTAATTTAATAAACTGGTGGTGAAATATAAATCTACTGGTGGTGAGATATTACTATACTGGTGCTGAGATAGGCCTATACTGGTGCTGAGATAGGCCTATACCCGTGGTGAGATAGGCCTATACCAGTGGTGAGATAGTACTATACTGGTGGTGAGATAGTACTATACTGGTGGTGAGAATTATTTTTAATATACTGGTGTGAGATATAAATATACTGGTGGTGAGATATTAATTTAATATACTGGTGGTGAGATATTACTACACTGGTGGTGAGGGAGTACTATATTGGTGGGGAGATGATAGTACTATACCGGTGGTGAGACAGTACTGTACTGGTGGTGAGATATTAATTTAATATACTGATGGTGAGATAGTACTATACTGGTGGTGAGATAGCACTATAGTGGTGGTGAGATATTAATTTAATATACTGGTGGTGAGATATTATTTAATATACTGGTGGTGAGATTTAAATATACTGGTGGTGAGATAGTACTATACTGGTGGTGAGATATTAATTTAATATACTGGTGGTGAGATAGAAATATACTGGTGGTATGATAGTACTATGCTGGTGGTGAGATAGCACTATACTGGTGGTGAGATAGTAATATAATGGTGGTGAGATAGTAATATACTGGTGGGTGAGATGTTGTAGTACTATACTGGTGGTGAGATAGGCCTATACTGGTGTTAAGAAAGTACTATACTGATGGTGAGATACTGTAGTAGTAGAAATATTGGTGGTGAGATAGGCCTATACTGGTGGTGAGATAGTATTATACTGATGGTGAGATACTGTAGTAATATACTGGTGGTGAGTAGGCCTATACTGGTGTTAAGAAAGTACTATACCGATGGTTGAGAAAGTACTATATTGGTGGTGAGATACTGTAGTAGTAGAATATTGGGTGGTGAGATAGGCCTATACTGTGGTGAGATAGTATTATACTGATGG
>NC_036854.1:40155568-40167296 GCF_002910315.2 Salvelinus sp. IW2-2015
TAACTAGGTGGTAAACGATAGTACCTATACTTGGCGGCGAGGCATACTATTTGGTATGAGATGATAGTACTATACGTCTTGGTGGATGCCGAACAGTACTGATACTTGTGCGTGAGATATTTAAAAATTAACCCAAGTAGAATAACTGATGTAGAAGACTAGTTACACTATACTAGGTGATGAGGGGATAGCATCAGTATAGGTCGGTGTTGAGATACTGTTAGTATATTATACAAGTGGTAAGAAGATAGTACGAGATATACTGCGCGGGTGTAAGAGATACATACTGGTGGTAAGATACTGTGAGTTAAACTTTTAACTAGCACGGGGCTCGTGCCCTGACCGAAATAGATCCAATATACATGCTATGAGTTGAGTGATGGAATAAAAAGTATCTAACGAACTTGTGGTGTAGACGTCGGAAGTACTAACTTTCGGTGCGAGGGAGAATGACATTAGTACGATGACTCGGGTGGCTGCGTAGAAGACACAAGTCTATCGTGTACTGGCTTGACTGATAGTCCTAATTCAACACAAACTTCGGATGCTGTGAGAGTACAATAATATATCTACATTTTGGGTGGTGAGATTATTACATATATGTGCTGAGATAGGCCTATACTGGTGCTGAGATAGGCCTTATACCGTGGTGGATAGGCCGTGACAGATGGTAGTATCGCAGTGGTGAGATTAGTTATCCTAACTTTATTTTGCCCAAATCTAGTGATTTATGAATTATACTTGTATAAACATTTTAAAATAGTATTTGAAACGCAGATCTGCCACCATGTGCAGTTAGTTACTATCTCGCACCAGATAGTACTATCGCAACATCAGTATTACTATCTACCACCAGTATAGTATATCTCACCACCAGTATAGTTTCACCTCACCACCAGTATAGTATCACCTCACCACCAGTATAGTATCATCTCACCACCAGTATAGTATCATCTCACCACCAGTATATACTGCAGTATCACCACCGGTATAGTATCACCTCACCACCAGTATAGTATCACCTCACCCACGGCAGTATAGTATCACTCACCCACCAGTATAGATCATCTCAACCACCAGTTAGTACTGCAGAAGCTCACCATATAGTATCACCCACCACCAGTAATAGATTTCAACGTATTTCACCACCAGTATAGTTAATCACCTCACCACCAGAGATACACCAGTGATCAGTATCTCACCGGGCTGGTGAGAATTAATTTAATATGACTGGTCAGTGGTGACTCCACTCTACCAATATACATGGTGTGAGATTAATTTAAAATTTAAGTATTAACTGGTGAAGTGAGATCATTACTACACTTGTTGGGTGATCGGCAAAATACCCTATACCTGCCGTGGGAGAAGGTGATATACAGTGTATACCAGCGTGGTTGAGACAGTACGTACTGGTGGTGAGATATTATATTTAATTATAACTGATCGGATAGAGAATATAGTACCTATATCGTGTGACGAACACAACCTATAGTCGTTGGTAGACCGATAGTTAATTTTAATATACTGGTGGCTGAATATTAATATTGATAATCACTCACCACCAGTATAGTATCACCTCACCACAGATAGATCATCTCACCACCAGTATAGTATCACCTCACCCACCAGTATATATACTGCAGTATCTCACCACTATAGTTCACCCCTCACCACCAGTATAGTATCACCTCACCACCAGTATAGATCATCTCACACCAGTATAATATCACCTTCCCACCAGATAGTACTGCATATCTCACCACCAATAGTATCTACTTCTCACCACCAGTAAGTACTGCAGTTCTCAACCTCCTACCATTACTATACTACAGGTATCTACCCACCAAATATACTATCTCACCATCAGTATAGGACTATCTCACCACCAGTATAGTCTATCTCACCACCATATAGTAATTTCTCAACACCAGTATAGACATTCTCACCATCAGTATATGCAATCTCCACCAGTAAAGGCCTATCTCACTACCAATATACTACTACTACAGTATCTCACCACAATATAGTACTATCATCTCACCATCAACATATACTATCTCACCATCAGTATAGGCCTATCTCACCACCATATAAACTACTCACCACCCAGTATAGGTCTATCTCACCACCAGTATAGTCTATTCTCACCACCAGTATAGTACTTCTCAACACCAGTATAGGCCTATCTCACCACCAGTATAGTTCTATCTCACCACCAATATAGTAATCATCTCACCATCAATAATTACTATCTCACCATCAGTTATAGGACCTATCTCACCACCAGTGATATACTATCTCACCACCAGTATAGCTATCTCACCACCAGTATATACTTTCTCAACACCAGTATAGGCTATCTCACCACCAGTATTAGGCCTATCTCACCACCAGTTATAGACTATCTCACCACCAGTATAGTACCTCTCACCACTAGTATAGTAACTGTTCCAACACCAGTTAATACTTGTGTGTGAGAGGTTTAACACTATATTCTTACACTAACCGGGAGCGTGCAGTGGATATTAGGAGCTTACCTTATTCATCTCCACCAGGTCCAGGTGAGATATAATGTTCACATATATATCCTGGTCTGACGCTGAAGATACGCAAAATTATTTATATGCTGCCGTATTCGTCACCACCAGGAGTGGTATGCCCAATCTCCGTACTCTATCTAGCCCTAGGGTGGGGTAGAGATGAGCCTACCTCACCATCACTAGCTAGCGGATGGTACTTCGTCCCAACCACCGCATGGAGTGGATAGTGTTAAAAGACGAATTCTATAAATGGTGGTCTGAGCATCAAGTAAGGTATTATGGCACTCGTAGTGGGGATTATGTCTTCGTCACAGTCCCATACTGGGTGAGTGAGAGGTAAGGCCCTATATACTGTCGTGTAAGAACAGATACCTATACTGAATCGTGCTGAAAACTGGTAGTAGTAAGATATTGGTTGGTGAGATAGTCCATATATACTGGGGTCTGTGAAGATTAGATATTATACTGACTGGTGACGATACTGTATTAATAATAAACTGGCTGGTGAGATAGGCCATATTATACTGCGTGTTTTAAGAAGACGTACGTTCTCATTACCAGCTGAGTCGCAGAAAAGTACTTATAGTACTTCGGTGGTGAGATTACGTGGCCACACGTAGTAGAACTATTGGGGATGGATGTAGATAGCCGTTCATACTCGGGTGGCTGGCAGATACGTTTATTACTGATGGTACCCGAAAGATACTATTGAAGTGACGTATCTAGCCATATGGCTCGCTCGAGAAATAGGCCCCTATAGGTGGTAGGTAGATAGTATGTAAAGTGACTACTGCATGGTGAAGATTACTGTCAGTTAGCACCCATAGAATATCCTAAGGTGAGTGTAGAAATACATGGCCTTAACTACTGGTGGTGAGATTGTAAATACTGATGGCTGCAACGCCCAGAGGTAACCCAGTACTATATTCCGGTGTACCTATAGTCCTATACTGCCGTGGTCCGACCGATAGTAAATATATTACCGGTGGTGAGATAGGCCAGTTAGCGCGGTGTAGATAAGTGTAGCTACACCAGTATACTAGCCGTAAGGTAGAGATCACTGTGCATAGTATCCCCATCATCAGCCGAATGGTAGAGAAAGTCCTCCTTAATACTGGTGTCCGAAATAGTCTCTAACACACCCAGGTTGAACGGACTGCGTGATAAGCAAGTCTTAATACTAGGCGAGAATAAGCTTCCATCAAACTAGGTAAGTAGAGATAGCCTGCATACTAGGCGTGTGCCACTGAACTCAAGACCAATATACTGAGTGAGCGATGATCGAGCGGCCACTCACCTGGTGTGGAAAAGTGATCTATACTGGGAAGTGGAGATAGCTAGGAACTACTGTTGATGGGTAAGATCCTTACTGTGGTGAAGTAGCCTATACTGGTGGTGAAGATTAGTCTTAAACCACGAGATGGTTGAGATAAGTACTTACGACTTACTGGTTCGTGAGCATAGCCGTCATTACTAGGGTGTAGAAATAGGCATCTCATACTGCTGGTAGATCGCCCCTATACATGTTAGAAGGTGAGATCGGCCGTCATCCTCCGACCAAGAGGAATTGAGCAGTACGTGCCTAATCACTCCGTGGTGAGCATAGCCTATACTGCGTGTTGAGAAAGTACATTACTAGTGTGGCTAAATAGACCTATACCATCCTTAGGTGACGAATAGCTCCTTATACATTGAGGTGGCTGAGATGGCCATACTTACTGGTTGGTGAGATTTCTAGGCCCTATACTGGCTGTTGCAGAAATACTAGATTCCTGGTGGTGGGATAACCTGATATACTGGTGGTGAGATAAGTCTTCATGACTCATGCGTTGAGATAAAGCCATATACCTGAGGTTGACAGATCACGTACACAGGTAATATATGGTAGAGCATCAAACTCACCAGAACGTACCATCCAAGTTACCAAACATCCACCCACACGCAAGACCACAGAACGCGGAAACCAGTTAGGAGTCGAACTCGACCACCAAGGATAACACAAACACCACCCACCAAAACGAGTCTCACCACCATAGATACGCGTAGCGCACCCACCCGTGGAGCAGGCGCCCACCATCGGGAGTAAGTAAGCAGTGCACACAACCATGATGACGTAGCGACCAGAGTGAGTATGTAAATGGAAGAAGTAAGCGCACGCTCCGACTATTAGAAACCTGACGACACCCAAAGGAAGAAAATGCGCACGGACTCAGTAAAAAGAGAGGTCATCACACAGAGGAATGGAAGTAGGGCGCATCCAAGACCGAGGAGCTTCACACATACCACGGAGAACTGAGGGCACCAGCAGAGAGATAAGAGCGCCCTGGACGAGACCGCACGAAACGACGCACAAAGCCCGCACCACCGATCGACGAGAAAACCGCCAACATGAGAAGGGAAGGCACACCATAGATAGAACCAAAGGCACCTATACCACTAGTGGAGAAGCCACACCGGAGAGACGACCACCACGAGACCGAGCGCCCCGGAACCACCACCCAAAGCCAGCGCAGCACCAAAGAAAACGCACCACCAAGGAGCCACCACCAGGAAAGACTCACCCACCAGACGACTGGCCCACAGGGTAATACATGCATCTGCGTCGAGCCAACCTCAGATCTGAGAGATAACCGCACCCTGCAAACCCACCGTGGGAGGATCGCCGACCACAGATGTGAGAGGAAGATCCGAACAGTAGGCCAGACCGGGTGATATCGACATGTGAAGATACAGAGTAATATGTTGATGGTGAGATAGATAGCCACTATATTGTCGGTGAAGATACTGTAGTAGTAGTATATTGGTAGCCTGAGATACCCCTTTACTGGTTGGAGATTGCAAAGTATACTGATGGTTGAGATATGTAACTATACTGGTGTTTGAGAAATACTATTAATCTGGTGGTGAAGAATAAATCCAATAGTTACACATATATGTCGGTGAGATTCAGTCCCACCACTTTGATATAACTATGACTCCGTGAAGATTAAATGTAATTCATAATCGCGGTAGTTGAATCACACTCTGATATGATGTCAGTAGATTATATTTGCGTAGTGAGAGTGAGATACATGCCCAGTATTAGATTAACCTATTATCTACACCTTGTCCGAGAGTGTAATTAATCTATTACTATAAATGGTGAGATACTTTCATACGACCAGTACCATAGAGGTACATGCTAGGTTAGCATGGTGTCGTCTCACCCCACTCAGATATCTGGTAGTGAGCTTGAATCATTCTCACTTTAACCTAGTATATGTTATATACTCTTGCGTGGCTCTGAGCGTGCCCATCACCCAGTATACTGTCGGTGTATTGGTTAACGTTAATAATCCGTTGGGTATTATCACTGTGCCCACAGCTACCCTATACTCCCGTACCGTGGAGGTGATACTATATTAGGTATCTGCCTCGTCTCCTACCCGATATTCACTCGTGGATATTGGTGTGTGGTTGAGAGGTAGAAGATACTATATACTGGTGGTGTGAGGTGATACTATACTGGTGGTGAGATACTGCAGTTACTATTACTGGTGGTGAGGTGATACTATACTGTGGTGAGATGATACCATACCGGTGGTGAGATACTGCAGTACTATACTGGTGGTGAGGTGATACTATACTGGTGGTGAGATGATACTATACTGGTGGTGAGGTGATACTATACTGGTGGTAGATACTGCAGTACTATACTGGTGGTGAGATGATACTATACCTGGTGGTGAGATGATACTATACTGGTGGTGAGGTGATACTATACTGTGGTGAGGTGATACTAGTACCGGTGGTGAGATACTGCCGCTACTATTACTGGTGGTGAGATGATGATACTATACTGGTGGTGAGGTGATACTATACTGGTGGTGAGATAATACTATACTGGTGGTGAGATAGTAATACTGATGTTGCGATAGTACTATACTGGTGGCGAGATAGTACTACTGAACACTGGTGGCAGATCTGGTTTCAAATACTATTTTAAATATTTTCAAATAATTTAGTTGCAAAACTGAAAACCCCACCCATCTGTCACTCCAAATAATATTTGAACCCAGATCTGAATGGTGGAGAGATAGTAGGTCTAGATGTCTCTAGACTGCCTTGTCATTTGCTGTTTAGACTAATCTATTTTCCAGAATACATTAACAAATGGTTGGGGCATAATTACCATGTTTATAATGATTTCCTCCTTTCAGAGCAAGAGAACAAAGATATAGAAGCCCTCTGTGTGTACCTGGGTTGTGTAGCTGTGTACTCACACAAGCATTGGACTAAAGACCTTATGAGAAGCGCAATCAGAGGCAAACATTATGTTGCTCATTTTTACACCATTGTTCTTTTTGTTAATCAATGTATCTTTATCATGGCTGCAATAATTGCAATTATCTTTTCCTCTTGCATCCCCGTTCATGACTAATAATGAGTCATTATGTTTTTTGCTTCCCCGAGCAGTCAATTAACATCGACGTTTTCCAAGAATCGCTAAACTGCGCTAACTGCCGCCCCGGCTGTACCTGCGCCACCACAATCTGTTCGTGGGATCTGTCCTACCTTTTCCAAACAAAAGAAAGAGCTCTATTCTCTCTTTTCCCCTCCCGCTACTTCCACCAAAACAGAAATGATTTAGCTTGAAATATTAATTTACCTAGGAAGCAACGCTGTGAATTAGAAACATATTTTAATCTCATGCAAGAAAAGACAGCCATCTGGCTGTTGCATGGATTTTAAAGGGGGAGACTCCCTCCCTCTCCCCCTTCCTCTCTCTATCCCTCCTTCTATCCCTCCCTCCTCCTCTCCGTAAACGGAGACCATTAAAGTAATGTGTTCATCTACATAAAATCCAAATGGAAGATAAAGGTTCATAGTCATATGAAAGCCATTTAGGCCCTTCAATTAAAACAAGTCATTGACTTAATCAAACATCCACTCTCTGGTCAATCAGGTGCCCAACCCTGTTGTGCTTTTTCAAAAACACTAACGATAACAATAATGACAGTAGTAACGATCACAATAATGACAGCAATAGTAATGATGATTAAAAAAAATATATGAAAAAAAGCTTTCATGGTGGTTCATTTACCGTAACATAACTTTACGCCTACGCAAACAGACATGATGCCATGAGGGAGTGGGGAATGAATGAATGGAGGGAGATATATGATGAAGGGAGGGATACAACAAGGAGTGTAACTGTGGGACAAACAGACAGTGGCAGTAGGGCAGGCTTCACCTCGGATGTGTCTATTTACAGCTCAAATAGTATGGCTACACTAGGATAAAAGGCTAAAGTCCCCTCTCCTCTCTCTCTTTCTCTCTCCACCCTCTTTATCCCTCTCTCTTTCACCCTGACCTTAATTATCTCGGCCTTTACTGACCCACTCACTTCAGTGGAGGCCAAGGATAATTTACAAGGATCTAAAACGGAGAAAGAGGAGTGGAGAGGGAGAGAAAGGGTGTCGGACAGTATCTAGCTTGGTGGAAAGAAAGGAAGAAAGGAAGTAGGATGTCCCTTTTCCTTTCCCCTGACTGCCGTGTCATATCCCTCTATTTTTTGCCAAGTAATTGCTTTCACCTATGGTGGTGACCTAGACAGATGTAATCGCTGCGTCTCCAGCCCCGGCCAACTGAATCATATTGGGCAGATTAACGGTCACTTTCAGGGGGGAAGAGGAGAGCCACCTCAGAATACACTATATATACAAAAGTATGTGGACACCCCTTCAAATTAGTGGATTTGGCTATTTCAGCCACACATTGTTGACAGGTGTATAAAATCGAGCACACAGCCATGCAATCTCCATAGCAAACATTGGCAGTAGAATGGCCTTACTAAAGAGCTCAGTGACTTTCAACGTGGCACCATCATAGGATGCCACCTTTCCAACAAGTCCGTTTGTCTCATTTCTGCCCTGCTAGAGCTGCCCCAGGCAGCTGTAAGGGCTGTTATTGTGAAGTGGAAATGTTTAGGAGCAACAACGGCTCAGGCGCGAAGTGGTAGGCCACACAAGCTCACAGAATGGGACAGCCGAGTGCTGAAGTGCGAGCGCGTAAAAATCGTCTGTCCTCGGTTGCAACACTCACTACGAGTTCCAAACTGCCTCTGGAAGCAACGTCAACACAAGAACTGTTCATGAAATGGGTTTCTATGGCCGAGCAGCCGCACACAAGCCTAAGATCACCATGCGCAATACCAAGCATTGGCTGGTGTGGTGTAAAGCTCGCAGCCATTGGGCTCTGGAGCAGTGGAAATGCGTTCTCTGGAGTGATTAATCACGCTTCACCATCTGGCAGTCCGACGGACAAATCTGTGTTTGGCGGATGCCAGGAGAATGCTACCTGCCCAAGTGCGTGTACCAACTGTAAAGTTTGGTGGAGGAGGAAAAATGGTCAGGGGCAGTTTTTCATGGCTAGGCCCCTTAGTTCCAGTGAAGGGAAATCTTAATACTTCAGAATACAATGACATTCTAGATGATTCTGTGCTTCCAAATTTGTGGCAACAGTTTGGGGAAGGCCCTTTCCTGTTTCAGCATGACAATGCCCCCGTGCACAAAGCGAGGTCCATACAGAAATGGTTTGTCGGGATCGGTGTGGAAGAACTTGACTGGCCTGCACAGAGCCCTGACCTCAACCCCATGAAACACCAGCAAAGGGGGGACCAACTCCATATTAATGCCCATGATTTTGGAATGAGATGTTCGACGAGCAGGTGTCCACATACTTTTGGTCACATAGTGTATCTGTAGCTAGCTAGTCGAGGGCCTAACCCTCCCTGCTCGCTGCACATAAAGTGTCAAATAAAATCATTACATAGAAATATAATGACTAGAACGGACAACTGACCATGATCATTTGAATGGTATACTCAAGGGTACACTCAATAAGGCCACCGGTCCACTGACTTTGGGCATGTCCGTTTTAGTAATACTATTTCTATGGCATAAAACATCTCTGCTAAGAGTCTAGTTAGTCAGAGTGAGCAAGATACTGCCTAAATAAAGGAACCACTTGAGTAAATGAGGGATACAAAGTATATTGAAAGCAGGTGCTTCCACACAAGGTGTGGTTTCTGAGTTGTAAGTAATTAATAGTGTGTGTGTGTGTGTGTGTGTGTGTGTGTGTGTGTGTGTTGTTGTGTGGTGTGTGTTGTGTGTGTGTGTGTGTGTGTGTGTGTGTGTGTGTGTGTGTGTGTGTGTGTGTGTGTTGTGTGTGTGGTGTGTGTGTGTGTGTGGTGGTGTTGTGTGTGTGTGTGTCTCAGTCACCAGATCTCAACCCAATTGAATACTTACAATATGGGAGATTCTGGAGCGGCGACTGAGACAGCGTTTTCCACCACCGTCAACAAAACACCAAATTATGGAATTTCTCGTGGAAGAATGGTGTCACATCCATCAGAGTGCCAGACACTGTAGAATATATGCCAAGGTGCATTGAATCTGTTCTGGGTCGTGGTGGCCCAAAGCCCTATTAAGACACTTTATGTTGGTGTTTCCTTTATTTTGGCAGTTAACTTTATGTATCAAGATCATAGACAGGTATGGCCAGGCAGATGTTGTTGTATCCTATAAGTAAAAAAAAAAACGCTAGCAGCACCAATTAGCCTCCAAATATTGGGAGAATTGTAGGGAAACAGTGCTGCTAGCTGCCATCGCCACATCTCTCCCTAGTTGAGTGAGATAATACAGCTAATGTGTGGACACTCATGCTCTCACCTCCCGGTGGAAAGAGACAGGGTGAGAACTAGAGATTTAATGTAACATCCCTTTCTTCAACCACCGTATCGAGAACAAGGAGATCATTCGTTGCTGTCAAAAGATGCCTCAGAAAAAAACACACTAGTGGTGAGTAAAAAAATCACCCTGAACATTTACTTAAGCCTCGATAAACTACCGCCTTGTCTCCCCTCATGTCAGATCTCACAACCCTCTGACTGGGTAGGTGGTGGAGGAATATCACACAGCCGAGGTAGCAGCCCTTATTCACTGTACTGTGGGTGTACTGTTAAAGACCATGGTTGTCCCAAATGGCATCCTATTCCCTGTAGTGCACTAGGCAATCTAAGACCAGGAGGTAGTTTAAGGGTCAGGGGATTCAAACAATGGACGATCCCTACATGAACTAATTAGTGTAGGATTATCCTATGCAAACTCATATGGAAAATAAGCGTCATTCAGTCAACAGGAGAAAAATCAACAACACAAATCACTGACTGACTGACTGACTGTCTGACATCTCCGGCTTCCTGCTCCTGATCTGTTTCTCCTGCTCTTGGGAAGAGATTTATCCACCACACACAGTAAATACCAGACCAATCCCAACCCTTCTCTGTAGTCAATAAAGCCATATTTTCTAAATGCTCTGTTTAAACAGGGATCATGTGTTTTCATAAAAAGGTAATCCACTAATAAAGATAGCCCTCAGATCAATAGATGGCTGTGTTTTCGTTCCTGTCTGTGGAGCATGTGGATTACTCAGAGTTTGGCCTCTGTGAACATCGCCCTTTACTTTCTGACTTCTACTGTTTTGTTTTACCTCTGGCTATGACTGTCTGTCTGTTGATTCAACAATTTTCATCCTATCCTCTGAAATGTCATATAGGCAGATCATATATGCTTTACCTTTGATGACATAGCAGGTCCTAAAATTCGACAAGGGAGGGCAAAAGTGTGTTTTCATGGTAATGACACTGATGGTGTGTTTGTGATGATCTAACCTTGTGATCTTGTCTGTGCAGGACATAGTGATGAGCTGTTCCCCTTGCAGTACCCCGTCCCAGGTCTGGACTGCCCCTCTGGAGGACCTCACAGGCAGGGTCCCCTCCCCGGACTCGATCTTGGTCCTCAGGTGGCTGTGGAACTTCTTCAGCAGGTGTCTGCTGCTGTGCACTGGGAACAGAACGGAGCCGGACAGTCAGTCTTATTTGTGTGTCTGTGTGTGTGTTAATTGATTCATTCATACATGTCTGTGTATCTGACTGTTTCTATTCAGTACATAGCACACATTGATCATGCATAACTTTGTGTCTCTATGTTCTGAACGTCACTATTGCCTGCAATTCCACCTCATATTCATCCCATATGGAAATCAACCAAAAGGGGCAATGATTCTAAACCCTTTGCCAAGTAGTTCTCCACTACATATATTTCTCTCTCTCTCTCTCTCTCTCTCTCTCTCTCTCTCTCTCTCTC
>NC_036854.1:40167791-40170291 GCF_002910315.2 Salvelinus sp. IW2-2015
AAAACCTCCACGTCAATATAATGATACACCAGCAGCATGGCTACAGTGCTGAATAGATCTGTCTAAGAGAAAAAAGGAGGGGAAATATTTTTGATGGAAAACTGCCAAGCAGATTACATTGCTAACCCTGTAAGTCACACATAAAAACGAATGCCAGCCGTCGCCATCTAAATGAATATACATTTTTTTATGGAGTAAGCATTAAAATGTCATCTGTTCAGCACAGTGGCTTGGCAGTCTGAAAGGCCTGTGGATGTAATGTGACATGAAAGGGATGCCAGTTTTCTGACAGCGTCTGACAAAAGCAGAGCAGTCGCTTTCAACATATCAGCCGGCAGAAGATGATCCCTTTAAAAAAAAAAAACTCTGGTAAAGGAGAAAAAGACACCAAACCACGAGGAAGACAGGAGAGAGGGAGGGAGGGAAAATAAACGAGCGATAACGAGAGAGATGAAGATGGAAAGAGAGAGTCTGTCTTACGGTCTGTGGTGATTTCGTAGGGCGAGTTGAGGCGAGCGTCTCCGCAGGGTGACGTGCTGATGTACATATGGAAATGGACGTTGTCCCTCAACCGGTACCCTGACTCCTTGTGCCGGACGAATATCGACTCTTCCCAGTCCTCTCGCCTTTTGCTTCAAAGACAAAGAAAAAGAAAGAAGAGATGAGGAAAAAGAGAGTGACCACTATCTATCACAGCACACACATAAACCCCCCCCGGCCCCTGTCTATTTTTCAATGATGAACTGAAACAGAGGGAGAGAGCGAGTGATGACAAACACTGGCCTTCTCCCTGACCAAAGCAGTTTCTCTCTCTGTCACTGTCGGCCCCCTGAACATTACTCAGTCTGTCTCAACTGGATGATACATCACGAAGAGCGGAGGGATGCTGGTGTGTGTGTGTGTTTGAGTGTTATATGTGTGTGTGTTTGAGTGTTATATGTGTGTGTGTATACCAGTTTCTCCTACATCATCCCTGAATGGTTGAAATGACTATGATCCTTGACTGATACTAGACACTAGGCTACCCACTAAAACTCCAGCCAGTTATTCAGCTACTGATTGTGATGTGTGATAGTAGTTGCTACTACGAACTGAGGCTGCAGATATTTGTTTTACTCAAATATACTTTAATTTCACAAATCCGTATTGAACCACGCCACATGTTTACTATTTGATGCCTTGAATTTAAATAATTCAGTTCTACCATATACTAATAAACTCAGAGCTCGCCATTGTGATTTTTCATCATTGGAGACATTAGGCATTGCATGATACTACAGTATATTCCCTATGTCGCTCTCTGTCTCAACCCTAGACTTTTCATAGTATATATCAATGATGTCGCTCTTGCTGCTGGTGATTCTTTAATCCACCTCTACGCAGACGACACCATTCTGTATACATCTGGCCCTTCTTTGGACACTGTGTTAACAAACCTCCAAACGAGCTTCAACGCCATACAACACTCCTTCCGTGGCCTCCAACTGCTCTTAAATGCTAGTAAAACGAAATGCATGCTCTTCAACCGATCACTGCCTGCACCCGCCCGCCCGACTAGCATCACTACTCTGGACGGTTCTAACTTAGAATATGTGGACAACTATATATACCTAGGTGTCTGGCTAGACTGTAAACTCTCCTTCCAGACTCACATTAAGCATCTCCAATCCAAAGTTAAATCTAGTATTGGCTTCCTATTTCGCAACAAAGCCTCCTTCACTCATGCTGCCAAACATACCCTCGTAAAACTGACTATCCTACCGATCCTTGACTTCGGCGATGTCATTTACAAAATAGCCTCCAACACTCTACTCAGCAAATTGGATATAGTCTACCACAGTGCCATCCGTTTTGTCACCAAAGCCCCATATACTACCCACCACTGCGACCTGTATGCTCTCGTTGGCTGGTCCTCGCTACATATTCATCGCCAAACCCACTGGCTCCAGGTCATCTATAAGTCTTTGCTAGGTAAAGCTCCGCCTTATCTCAGCTCACTGGTCGCCATAGCAACACCCACCCGTAGCACGCGCTCCAGCAGGTATATTTCACTGGTCATCCCCAAAGCCAACACCTCCTTTGGCCGCCTTTCCTTCCAGTTCTCTGCTGCCAATGACTGGAACGAATTGCAAAAATCACTGAAGTTGGAGACTTATATCTCCCTCACTCTTTAAGCGTCAGCTGTCAGAGCAGCTTACCGATCGCTGCAGGTGTACACAGCCCATCTGTAAATAGCCCATCCAACCAACTACCTACCTCATCCCCATATTTGTTTTTGTTTTTCTGCTCTTTTGCGAAACCAGTATTTCTACCTGCACATCATCATCTGCACATCTATCACTCCAGTGAAAATTGCTAAATTGTAATTACTTCGCCACTATTGGCCTATTTATTGCCTTACCTCCTTACTTCATTTGCTCACACTGTATACAGATTTTTCTATTGTGTTATTGACTGTACGATCGTTTATCCCATGTGTAACTCTGTGTTGTTTTTGTCG
>NC_036854.1:40175291-40233013 GCF_002910315.2 Salvelinus sp. IW2-2015
CAGATCCTCTCAAGCTCTGTCAGGTTGGATGGGGAGCGTTGCTACACAGCTATTTTCAGGTCTCTCCAAAGATGTTCCATCGTGTTCAAGTCCGGGCTCTGGCTGGGTCACACAAGGACATTCAGAGACTTGTGCCGAAGCCACTTCTGCATTGTCTTGGCTGTTTGCTTATGTTCGTTGTCCTGTTGGACCGTGAACCTTCGCCCCAGTCTGAGGTCCTGAGAGCTTTCGACCAGGTTTTCAACAAGGATCTCTCTGTACTTTGCTCCATTCATCTTTGCCTCGATCCTGACAAGTCTCCCAGTCCCTGCCACTGAAAAACATCCCCACAGCATGATGCTGTCACCACCATGCTTCACCGTAGGGAGGGTGCCAGGTTAACTCCAGACATGACGCTTGGCATTCAGGCTAAAGAGTTCCATCTTGGTTTCATCAGACCCAGGAATCTTGTTTCTCATGGTCTGAGAGTCTTTAGGTGACTTTTGGCAAACTCCAAGCGGGCTGTCATGTGCCTTTTACTACCATAAAGGCCTGATTTGCGGAGTGTTGCAGAGATTGTTGTCCTTCTGGAAGGTTCGCTCATCTCCACAGAGGAACTGTAGAGCTCTCTCAGAGTGACCATTGGGTTCTTGGTCACCTCCCTGACCAAGGCCCTTCTCCCCCGATTGCTCAGTTTGGCCGGGCGGCCAGCTCTAGGAAGAGTCTTGGTGGTTCCACATTTATTTTATTTAAAAAGGATGGAGGCCACTGTGTTCTTGGGGACCTTTAATGCTGCAGAAATGTTTGGGTACCCTTCAAGGAGTCTGAATACTTTCCGAAGGCACTGTATAGGTAATAGGGAGCCATTTGGGATGTATACAAAGTGTACTACTAATTTTAATAACTATGACCCATGACCTTACAGTAGTGTTGACAATAGGGTCATTTCAATCTCTTGATACGAAAAAATATTAAACATCATTCTCATGATAATAATTAAATTTGACCTACAAATGCACTCCATTCAAAAACAATTTTTCTGCCCTCTGAACTGACAGTGTTATTAGCCTTTCTGTCCTGACAGTGCTGTCGCCATACAGCCGTCTTACCCAGGGATGGCAACAGGCGGCCCGTGGAACAAAACCGGCCCGCAAGTGATCGTTTTTGGTCCCCCAAAGTTTTTAGTAAAACAAAACAAAAATATAAACGCAACATGCAACAATTTCAACGATTTTAATTCCTTAGGCCCTAATCTATGGATTTCACATGACTGGGCAGGGGCGCAGCCATGGGTGGGACTGGGAGGGCATAGGCCCACCCACTGGGGAGTCATGCCCAGCCAATCAGAATGAGTCTTTCCCCACAAAAGGGCTTTATTACAGACAACAATACTCCTTAGTTTCATCAGCTGTCCGTGTGGCTGGTCTCAGACTATCCCGCAGGTGAAGAAGCCAGATGTGGTCCTGGGCTGGCATGGTCTGCGGTTGTGAGGCCGGTTGGACGTACTGCCAAATTCTCTAAAACAACATTGGAGGTGGCTTATGGTAGAGAAATTAACATTACATTCTCTGGCAACAATTCTGGTGGACATTCCTGCAGTCATCATGCCAATTGCACGCTCCCTCAAAACTTGAGACATCGTGTTGTGTGACAAAACTGCACATTTTAGAGTGATCTTTTATTGTCCCCAGCACAAGGTGCACCTGTGAAATGATCATGCCGTTTAATCAACTTCTTGATATGCCACACCTGTCAGGTGGATGAATTATCTTGGCAAAGAAGAAATGCTCACTAACAGGGATGTAAACAAATTTGTGCACAAAATATGAGAGAAATAAGCTTTTTGTGCTTATTTATTTCAGCCCATGGAACATGGGACCAACAACACTTTACACGTTGCGTTTATTTTTTTGCTCAGTATACTGTATATACATTTAATTAAGAACTTAATTTTTTGGAAAAAAAAAAAAACTAAAATCACCAGGAATTCAGCCAAAAATGTGTTTAATTTAGGAAATCTGTGCCTAAGTATTATCACAAACGAAAAATGTTACATATGTGATCGTGGCTCAATGTAATCAAGATATGAAATTATTGTTATTTTCAAGTACAATCTCTTTTTGGGCTTAGTTGTGGTCAATTTGCAGTGTACAAATGATTATGATTATGTTCCGGGCCCCCGACCATCAGCTCCAACCTTCCCCACCTCTAACCCGACTCTGACAACCTCACTTCTAAGCCTTTTAAAACAGGGTATTATTGAATGACAAATTCATAAAAAAGCAGGGGAGGCAACAAGAGATAAGAAAAAGTATAAAAAGAGAGAAATCTTCTGTGGAAATGGATACCCAGCACCAGACTTCAAAACATTACAAAGCAATAATTCACTACTTGCTTCTCACTCTCTGAACTGTTTTTATTTAATCTCCTATGATTTCACTCTATGGAAGAGAGACTCACATATCCTAACTGAATTTCAGGCTGTGTTAAAACATCTCCATACCAAACAAGTAGTCAATAAAAAAGACTTTGGCATTTGTCATGCGCTCCCTCTGCATGCTTTCCAAGGGGAACTCTGATGTCCTAAACTAATTTCCATCTCCAAGGACCAACACTATCTTAGATACAAATGAAATTATCCACACCTTCTAACCCAATGAGTTTTCTGTTTACTTTGCCTTCTACAGCCACATAACCAATAAGAGCCTCACTGTGCCAGTGACAAATCAAATCTCGCCCAGGTTGGAATTGTCTCCACAGGCCTTGAATGGGAGTACGTTGGGCAGGGGGAGGGGGGAGGGGCTGTGGTTCAAAGTCGCGTCCCTCTATTAATATGTCGGTGGTGTGTGCACAGGGCTGAGAAAGCCAATAATGTTGAGAGAGAGAGGAGAGAGAGAGAGAGAGAGAGAGAGAGAGAGAGGAGAGAGAGAGAGAGAGAGAGAGAGAGAGAGAGAGAGAGAGAGGAGAGAGAGATGGGGAGAGGAAAGAGAGAGAGAGAGAGAGAGAGAGAGAGAGAGAGAGAGAGAGAGAGAGAGAGAGAGAGAGAGAGAGAGAGAGAGGTGACCAGAAAACAGAACCCCTAGTGTTCTTGTCAAGTTTGTGTCTGCTGCCTGCTAGCTCGCTGTAGCTCTCGCGCTCTCTCTCTCTCACAATCACAAATACTTGGGCAGCTCCAGCAACAGCTGTGTACGCGTCTGGATCTTTGAAGATAACACTGCCTATTAATAAACAAAAAGTGCCAATTATTGAGCGGCAGGGAGAGTAGCGGAATAAGATTAGGTCAAGGCGAGCCGGGTCTCAGTGAAGTCTAAATTGATGAGCCGCCGCTCTCGACAGACAGACTGGTGGAGATGCTGATCCATCCTCACCAGCCACCACACAGCCATCACACTGAGCCCCACAGACTGCAGCCAGGCAAAGAGATAAAGCTCTCCACTTAAGCACACTACAGCTCTGTGTGGGAGATGTGAGCTAGGGCCCAATGTAAATACCAGGTGGAGATAAAGACAGGATGCGCCCCAAATGGCACCCTATTCCCCTTATAGTGCACTGCATTTCACCAGGACCATTAGCAGTATGAAGGGAATAGAGTGCCGTTTGGGGAGCGGTTGAAATGTCTATATGAGATATAAGATCAAAAGTCTGTTTAAAATACATATTATTGAAGCACTAAATGGACATTTTGTTTATTAATGTCTCTTAATTCACTTGGCTAATAGGCTAATAGGGTTATTAGTTGCTAAAAGACACAGATTGTGTGTGAGGGCCCAATATAAATACCAGGTGAGGAGAAAGACTGGGAATAATAGATGCACTCAAATCAAAGTGTGTTTACAATGGCCATTTTAATGGCGTTTGTTGGCTAACAGGGCTATTGTCCAATTTTTTTGACATTAATAACACGGTAATGCACTCCTGATGATTGACAATATTAAGAACGTTATTGAGGGAGATAAACCCTTCTGTGGTTCTCTAAAACCAGCGGAGCTACTGTCAAACCGACGTGTAGGTTCTGCCGCGTGGTGTATAGCTGGATGAATGACACGGGTACAATGTCTGTCTTCATGTCCCCCAGGGACCACGGTCAATACATCATTCATATCAGAAGTATATGACGCTCTGCAAGTGCTCTGCAAGTGCATGAGGATGCAGTGGTCTCTCTCTCTTTTTCTCACTATATATATATATATTGGCCTGGTTAAAAATGTAATGTGATATAAAAGTCAATGAAATTTACCATACCTCTGGTCATTACGATGCCTGCCAGGGCTCTGAGTCGTGCATGCATGGGGGTGCAGCTGTCTGCCAGTTCGTGGTATTTCTCCCTCACCAAGCGGAATATTGAATCGGCAAAGTCCTGCAAGACACAATCAGTTTCTTTATTTCGATATACATGGTTTAAAACATATTGTTTTCATATGGGTTAGATAGCCCTTGAAGAAGAAAAAAGAAATGTTATTGTTAAGAAGTGTTATTTATACAGATTAGCCTAGCAACGGACATAGATAACCAGAGAAGAGTGGAGGTGCTAAGAGGGTCACAGGCGATGTTGAAGACAGACATGATTACATGAGTTAAGTCAATTTCACATTTAAATGTACACTAGAAAAGGTAGCAACACACAAATTGATTCAGGCAAAAGTTTACATTTAATCATATACCTCCCCTCCCTCTGACTATCCAACATAAATGCATAGCCACACAAAACTAAATGTGTGAACAAGAAGAAAAACATTTGTTGTCTAAAGCACTCTCACTAGTGTGGTTAGGGTTAGGGTTCATTCATAACAATCGGCCTGGTGAGAAACACAGTAGCCCAGTCAAGCCTAGCCACCCCTGGTCCCTCCAAAAACCTTATGTAGACCAAAGTAGCCAGCCCTCCTTCAGACAGCCTGCCGTAGCCAACTAAATAAAATAAGTTGGCAACCTGTGCACAGTGATTTCACACCATCTCAAGCCCCGTGCCTGTTATTGAAGTTATTCTGTGTAATAATCATCAGTTTAGTCTCTCAGTCTCTCACCCTGGCCAAGTAGAGATTACAATGTGGTGGGAGAGACAGAGAGCAGGAGAGAGCGAGAGCGAGAGAGAGAGCGAGAGAGAGAGAGAGAGAGAGAGAGAGAGAGAGAGAGAGAGAGAGAGAGAGAGAGAGAGAGAGAGAGAGAGAGAGGCAGCCAGCCTCTGTCCCTTAGCAGTTAGCCGCCGAAAGATTGAGCAGATAGCCGATAGCTCAGAGGACATAAACAGACACGGAGGCGACCGCTTAAAGAACAGAGAGAGAGAGAGAAAAAAGGAAAAGAAAAAACGATTAGGGAGCATATTTCTCTTTATAGCCTCGTCGCTGGGCCCTGGCCGTGAAGCACTCCTCTCACACATGGAAGAGGTAATGGTGACAAGGGCGTTCACAGCTTGTGGCGTTCTCAGGGGAAGCTGTAAGGCTTGGTGGTGCTACACTGTCACCAACGCACCGCCACCAACAGCCTGGGTAGTAAGGACCAGCATGCCCCTGGGGAGAGCTGGGATCTCCCATGATGCCTCTGGGCATACTTAGGATCTAGAATGGTGAGAAACATACCGCTCTGATCTATCACTATAAGATGACTACAATTACACTGTATGTGAGTCATTTTGTTGGTTTGTAATGGTGAATAGTAAAGTGCTTCTGCCCGTTCAAGACACCAGGCAACTGGGAGGTGTCAAAGTGTGAGATACTGTCATCTTCAGGGAGATAACTGTGGTGGCATGATGCTATGCTATGCTGCTCTTCACCTCTGTACAGCATTATGACTTGTTGTCACACTGAGAACTTCAACCAAACATAGATTTCTGTTCTGGCAATGTGATAGGCCAACACGTTAAAAACAGTTGTCAAGCTCCTAGTCATAGATTAGAATGATAATGTGTATCTGAGTGGCTTCAGAGGTTAAAATCCCTGAAAACAAGCACAATCGCTGTCCTTCTTTTCTCGTAGTGAGATCTAACCAACTGTAAGAATACTGTTGTTGGTTGTGGCAGAATTCCTCTTCTCCTCTCCTCTCCCCCGCCTCTCCTCCACAGACCCGTGGACGTCTGATCTGATCTTGAGGTGAGACATTATGTGCCATGACTTTCTCTCACGTACAGCAACGTTGGGGAAATGACGTGCTCTCTCCCCCGCCGTCTCTCTCATGGTAGCTTGGTGCCACTGCCACCCACCACTGCCACCCTTATGGGGGTAATGTTGCAGAATAACCAGGCCAAGAAGCTTGCTAGACAGTAATGTGCACCCAGATGAGGGGAAGAGGAGGAGAGGAAAGGAGGGCCACCTCCCAACTGACTGCTCTCCCCCTGGATGCACAACAAGGTTAATAACTCTATCAGCTAGACCCTAGCTACTTCTCACCGTTTAAAATGTCACACATATTTGGTGGAGAAAGCCAGCAAACACCATCTAATAGTTGTACAAGCTTGTTCATATAGGGAAATGGCAACAAGACATAGAGCATGTTGCGAAGTTTCAATAGAGGCCATTCAATGCAACATTACACTAGCCTCAGGTGCTGAAAAATAAAGTTTGAATGACAACTAGGTGACATTTTCCACATCATTTGGTATTCAGGACATTGGAGGCAAAGGGAAATGTTGTTCTGTTTGATTCAGAGGGACTCTGGCAGTTGATGGAGTCCATTTGAGATATCGGAGGAGGGGACAAAATGTTTATGACAATCACAGAGCAGCACTGTAGTGCCTAAACACACCGCAGTACCGTCGGGCCAAGGCAGACAGGGAAAGCTGTCAGGGAGATTGGCTGTGACAGTTGTAAAGACTCGGAGGCTACGCTGAGAGAGAGAGAGAGAGAGAGAGAGAGAGAGAGAGAGAGAGAAGAGGAGAGAGAGAGAGAGAGAGAGAGAGAGAGAGAGAGAGAGAGAGAGAGAGAGAGAGAGAGAGAGAGAGAGAGAGAGAGGAAGAGAGAGAGAAGGAGAGGAGAGAGAGAGAGAGAGAGAGAGGAGAGAGAGAGAGAGAGAGAGAGAGAGAGAGAGAGAGAGAGAGAGAGAGAGAGAGAGAGAGAGAGAGAGAGAGAGAGAGAGAGAGAGAGAGAGGAGAGAGAGAGAGAGAAGAGAGAGAGAGAGAGAGAGAGAGAGAGAGAGAGAGAGAGAGAGAGGAGAGAGAGGAGAGAGAAGAGAGAGAGAGAGCAGAGAGAGGAAAAACGGGTGCATTATAAACACACAGAGATGAGGAGGGAACTGACTGTTCATGGAAATATCGACTGAGAATCGTGGATATAAGTTACAGACTGAGAGGTGAAACGTAGGTTAAGGGGTGTCCCTATTGGTATATGACTATATCTGATCAACCTTCATGCGCGAAAGTGTCACTGCAAATGAATAGTGACACTAAACAGTAATGTGTACAAAATAAACTTGAAACAAACAAGATTCCATAAAATATGAAGCAGCTGTTACATTTTTTTTTTTTTTTACATATTAGCAGAAATGTAGAATGTTAAACATGAACCAGAAGGATGCAAAACATAACTAGCATACAAAATGTCCTGCTAAAAGCTCTACTGACTAACCCCGCTAACAGTGGAACATTTATCTCCAAGGTAATGTAGAATGTCATTGCCAATTCTCCTGCCGTCTCCGTCTCCCTCATAAGTCAATATTGTGCCAGGAACACAAATGTCAACGGGGACATACACTGAGCCTTGACCCAGAAGTCTACCCACAAGTCTTTATCTGCGTCCTAAATGGCACCCTATTCCCTATATAGTGTCCTACTTTTGACCAGGCTTCATAGGGCTCTGGTCAAAGGTAGTGCATGATATAGGGAATGGGTTGTCATTTGGGGGGGGGGACACTTTTCCCTCTCTGGGGACCCGTGGGGCTGATGGGGAGAACTAAAACACACTGCATAATCTACCATGGAGGGAAATATTGTAGGTTAATACTAAGCAGGATGTGGCAATACTGCTAGCTGATAACCATGCTCCAGGTGTCAACTGAGGATAAGACCTTCATCACCTTCCCACAGTGAGGTTTTCCTCTATTTCATGTACTGTAAGTGGCTTTGGGAGTTAATTCTGTTACCATGGCTACGTTATATTACATTATATTTGACAACATTACAGTAGTTCCATCAATTTCAAAGTAAAAGTCTAATACGTTGAAATTGATTTAATGTGTTTAATCCTAAAACCCGATCCACACCAAATTGAATGGGCCACCTCTAAAATAACCTACCTCTGTAGTATTTTAAGTAAAATTCATAAGCAGGGAATTCCCTATCCTAATCATGTAAAAGGTCTCTGGGAAACTGCAGAGATGGTAGACGCTAATACTATTGCAATTAACGCCGGTCATTGTGTGTGGGGGGCACTAGCATGCGTTACCAGCAGCACATCCATGACGGCCGAGAGCATTGCAATCTCCAGTTCAAGAAAATCCAATCATATGTCTGCACGAGTGGAGGCCATTTTTTTCACCCCATGCTGTCGCTATGGCTTATCAGGTGCCACCAGAGCAGCGATGGCTGCATAAAAATGGGGCCATGTCTTATATTTCTTTATAGAGGTATTTAACAATTCATTCTCCAAGTTTTAATAGTGTCTTCCTGCTGCCTCTATATCATCCCTCCCTCGCCCCTGCCGCCGAGTGCGAGGCTTTTGAAAGGCGATATCCATTCAACGTGTGAAACCTTGCCTCGGGGGCTTTTTATATTCTCAAAGTGCCAGGCACCCACCGCGAGACAGATTCTCCTCTTGTTTGTACTCTATAACCTGTACCATTAGTCTCTCTCTCTCTCTCTCTCTCTCTCTCTCTCTCTCTCTCTCAAAGCTCCATCACAGACACCCAACACACTAACATTTCTCTCCTTTCATCTCTCGTCCTGTTGGTTTGCTTTTGTTTTGCCACAACAGACAACGTCGTGTGACAAGAGGACTGGCTGGAAGATGAACTGTGTACAGATTTGCGAGCCGTGCACTGCTGCCGTGTTGCCTCAAACCATGTCCAACCTTTCCTAGTATCATGTCCAGATGGCCATGCAGCCTGCGGAACAGATTTCTGCCCCACCATGCTTTTAGCATCATCAGCAGGGTGCTGTCAGTCAGATCGGCCAGGCTGAGCCACAATCATTAGGAAAAAAGCTTTTTCCTATCAACCACATGCTTGATGTAGAGCAGGAAGAAAAGAGTGATGAAAGGCGGGTAAAAAAGGATGGAGGGAGGAGAGTAAAGGCATTTTGTCTGCTTCTGGTTCTGTGCCTCCTGTCCTTGTTTCCATGGATGGGGGAAGAGCTAGGCTGCGACACCGCCGAGAGGTTGCCGCCGACAATGCACCTGGCGAACCCGCGTGGTGACTTCACATTGTTTTCTGTAAATGGCCGATCTAGAAAGATAAACTCGTAACCACATTGGGGTTAGAGCCAGAGCCAGAGCCAGGGCAGAGCCAGATCAAGCTGACCCATTAGGATGTGACCTACATGGGTATATAACAGACACAACCACCCATTCAAATCAACCAGCTCCATAAGGATGAATGAATGATGTCAGATGTAATAAAGATGAAAGTTTAAGTGCAGCGCTGCATCGGGTACATACTCTCTCAGAGCAACAGAGAGATATACTGCGAGCAGACAGGCAAGGCAGGTGAAGAGTGTGTGTGTGTGTGTGTGTGTGTGTGTGTGTGTGTGGTGTTGAGCTGTGCATGTCTGATGTGTGTGTGTGTGATCACGATTGTTGTGCTTGTGTGGTGTGATGTACGTGTGTGTTGTGAGGTTGTGTGTGCTTGTACTGTTGTGTTTGTCGTGTCATTTGTGTGTGTGTGTGTGACGTCAGGTTCAGGTGATCATGTCAGAAGATGTCTCGCTGGCATTGCCTGCCTTCTGTAAAAAGACAAAGACAGGGGGTGGCATTTCGTTATGTTACTGTCGACGTGTTTGGCGAGATGTGCTGATAGCACAGTGTCCTGACTGACAGGACAGCCCTGGGAGGGACTTCGCATCAGAGATAATTATGACCGTTAATGTCACCTGACACTCAGATCACAACCAGTAATAGGAAGACAGTCCTAGGCTTTGTTCGAAACTGCACCCTATTCCATAGTGCACTACTTGTGAGAAGTAGTGCACTAAATAGGGAATAGAGTGCCTTTCGGGACACAACCCCCCGTTATAGCCTAGGTACAGAGCAAATCTTTGTAGAACAAACAAATACTAGCAAATACATGATATACTGCAATAGTCTTTTAGGGACGGGTAATAACTTTTCCAAAATATTTGAATTCATTCATTAGATGGAGGAAGACGTTAGTTTCACGGCTGTTTAATGGTGGTGTTGAACACAACACAACATTGTGTGGGCTCAACAAAGAAAGCTAATCCACATGGCATGACCCAGTGCCTGTATTGACCTTCTGATAAACAGATGCTGGATGCGGGTCAGGTTCTGACTAAACCTCATATCTACCCCGAACTGGGTCCATCTGAACATACAGATCCCAACAAATCCATAAACTACGACAACAAAGCTGCTATCAGGATCAACTTCATCTGGGACAGTGTGTGCATCCTAAATGGCATCCTATTCCCAATACTCTATGGGCTCTGATTAAAAAAGTAGTCCACTAAATAGTGAATAGGGTAAGGTGCCTGTTGGGACAAAGCCACTGTTTGATGTAACCTGGCGACGACAAGAACAATCCTGACCTGGTTTTAACAGAGTTTTACCTTAGGGCCTATCTTAAATCACACCCTATTCCCTATATAGTGCACTACTTTTGACCAGAGCCAAGTACTTTTAATGCACTATAGGGAATAGGGAGAGATTTGACATGCAGAGATGGTATGTTAACAGCCATAGTACAGATCACTCTAGATAAAAAGAGAGATATGGCTGAGACGAATTAATAATGTCAAAGACGGTGTAAAACACACATCAGTGGCTTTATGCATTATGCATCAAAGGCCAGGGAGAGTGGCTCCTTCAAAAGGATAACATGACCGACCCCCAAGAGAGAGGGAGGGAGGGGGAGAGATAAAGGGAGGAAGACAGAGACAGAGGGAGGGAGGAGGAGAAAGAAAGAAAGAAAGAGAGGGAGGGGGATAGAGAGAAAGAGCGACAGAGGGAACAATATAGAGAGAGAGGGGTTGGGGGAGAGAAAGGGTGAGCGATAGAAAGAGAGGAATGAGAGAGAAAGAGAGACAGAGTGAGAGGTAGAGAGAGGGAAGGGGGGGAAGATAGCTACATGAAGAGAGAGGAAATGAGAGGGCCAGTGATGGGCTTTTAACGAGCGTAACTCCTCCTTAGTTGAGACCTAAAGGAGGGATGCCACTCCAGTGGCCGTGAGGGCCTTTCACACGTTGCTCAATAATCTGGCCATGATTCAGGAGGGCCACGTGGAGGAGGAGGAGGGAGGAGGGAGAGGAGGGAGGGAGGGAGGAGGGAGGGAGGGAGGAGAGAGAGAGAGAGAGAGAGAGAGAAGAGAGGAGGAGAGAGAAGAGAGGAGAGAGAGAGAGGGAGAGAGAGAGAGAGAGAGAGAGAGAGAGAGAGAGAGAGAGAGAGAGAGAGAGAGAGAAGGATCTGAGGATGTTAATGACTAACATTAATGACCTGCCTCGCTATGCTGCATACAGGTAACTGCCACAATAAAGGTAACACCAACATAAAGTGTCTTAATAGGGTGTTGGGGCACCACGAGCCAGAACAGCTTCAATACACCTTGGCATAGATTCTACAAGTTTCTGGAACTCTATTGGAGAGATGCAACACCCTTCTTCCACGAGAAATTCCATCATTTGGTGTTTTGTTGATGGTGGTGGAAAACGCTGTCTCAGGCATCGCTCCAGAATCTCAAATAAGTGTTCAATTGGGTTGAGATCTGGTGACTGAGACACACACACACATACACACAAACACACACATTTTAAACCCCTATGCTCCTTTGAGACCCCTCTTTCAAAGTCACTGAGATATCTTCTTCTAGACATGGTAGCTAAAATATTGGGCAACTGGTCATTTTTACACATGACCCTAAGCATGATGGGATGTTAATTGCTTTATTAACTCAGGAACCACACCTGTGTGGAAGAACCTACTTTCAATATACTTTGTAATTGTATCCCTCATTTGCTCAAGTGTTTCCTTTATTTTGGCAGTTACCTGTATTACTCTGTGTGTGAAAAGAATTCACAAAGGGGAGGTGGGTTAAACACTAGAGGTGGGAGAGGAGACTAAACTGTTACAAAAAAAGTATAAAAATGCAACACAGTTTTAAGATACATTTAGCTAGAAAATATTATTGTGAATATACTTAATGAGATGATAATTTACAATACTTTACTCTACTTTAAGTTAACTGTGAAAATGATATAGACAAATTGTACCATCATGAGTAATTTAATTTTCATCAGAGAGGGATAGGGAAATATGGAAAAATAACACTGAATAATTGTACTTGTATGTTGCAGTTCTATATGCTCACTGCTTCACGATCTTTCCGCCCGGTAGGATCCAGCATCTCCTTTCATGTGTTGAAAGGCAGGGAACCATTGAAACGTGTCCTGTGAAGTGCTGCGATGCCATCCTCTGAAGGGACGATTTATTGACCGTCATCTCTGCCGTTCTTGAAGATATCAAGACAGCGCCTGTTTCTGGGGTTGACCCAGGCAATCAGCAGACTTCAAACCTCGTCCCCACGACGCCGTCTTTGAACAGATCCGTAACGTCTGTTGCCAAACACCGAGCCACACATGGCTACGAGATTAAGGAGGGAGAACGCAGGACGGAAACACCACTGATGTTTTTTGTTGTTTTTGGTGCACTGTAGCAAAACAGTTTCTGGCACATTAATGTGCATATGGGAAAGCAATGTTTTCAAGCACATGTTTTCAGTGGGTTGTTGAGCCAGAAAAAGTATGGTTAGAAAACAGAAGCCATTTTAGCACAGCATCAAAGGGAGATTGTGGCCCCTTTGCTTGTGACTGCCTGTGACTACTTGTGACTGCTCGTGACTGGCTGGGTGAGTGACTAGGCAGCATGGTCAATGTCATGACACTCTCTTCACGCCATTCCGCCCGGCGGGGCGGTGCTATACGCCACGGTGGGCGTAGATTTGAGGCTGCACACCACGTTGAGAACGAGACGAACACTTGCTCAAGCCCCGATCGTGGCATTGATTCAACACACCGCTAAGCCACAGAGTACTGGTTGGCTATACCTACAGCCAGTACAGTTATGGATGTTCTTCTGTTTCATCACGGACACAAAGATGACGTAAACAACTGGCATAGCCGAATTCACGTTATGTTTTCTCTTTCATGCAGCCACAGAATAGATAGAAGCTAAATACACGATTTTGTATTTAAATTTCACATTTTTTAGACCTGAGAGATATCATTAATGTAAAGTAATCTTGTGGAAGTATGGATCCAGGATAATATGGTAAAGTTTGCCTTGTGTACTGTGTAGGCCAGGGCTCTCCAACCCTGTTCCTGGAGAGCTACCCTCCTGTAGGTTTCCGCTTCAACCGCATTTGTAACTAACCTGATTCAGCATATCAACCAGCTAATTACTAGCATCAGGCGTGCTAGATTAGGGTTGGAGTGAAAACGTACAGGACGGTAGCTCTCCAGGAAGAGGGTTGGAGAGCACTGCTATAGGACCCCTAACAAATAAATAAGAACATCCAAAATTCACCAGATTAACTGTTTTTAATGAAGCCGGCAACGCTGATACCAAATCATTTTGGGGAAGAAAAAAAAGTTAGCACATTGGGAGAGAGAGAGATTGAGAGAGAGAGGAGAGAGAGAGGAGAGAGACATAGAGAAATAGAGAGAGAGAGAGAGAGAGAGNGAGAGAGAGAGAGAGAGAGAGAGAGAGAGAGAGAGAGAGAGAGAGAGAGAGAGAGAGAGAGATGCAAAGCTTATGTAGCCTAGTCTACTGTAAAACTCACACCACATTATACACGTTCATAGATTGCTTCAGCTGGATAAAACATCTGTTTTTTGTAGTTGAAGAAGTCCACACAATATTATTGTGAAGTACACTAAATGACCAAAGGTATGTGGACACCTGCTCTTCTAACATCTTACATGGAGTTGGTCCCCCGCTTTGCTGCTATAACAGTCTCCACTTTTCTGGGAAGGCTTTCCACTAGATGTTGGAACACTTGCTTCCATTCAGCCACAAGAGCATTCGTGAGGTTGGGCACTGATGTTGGGTGATTAGGCCTGACTCGCAGTCGGCGTTCCAATTCATCCCAAAGGTGTTCGATGGGGTTGAGGTCAGAGCTCTGTGCAGGCCAGTCAAGTTCTTTCCCACCGATGTAGAAAAACCATCTCTGTTTGGATCTCACTTTGTGCACGGGGGCGTTGTCATGCTGAAACAAGAAGGGCCTTCCCCAAACTGTTGCCACAAATTTGGAAGCACAGAATCATCTAGAATGTCATTGTAGAGTTAAGATTTCCCTTCACTGGAACTAAGGGGCCGGAAAAACAGCCCCAGACCATTATTCCTCCTACACCAAACTTTACAGTTGGCACTATGCATTGGGGCAGGTAGCGTTCTCCTGGCATCTGCTAAACCCAGATTCGTCTGTCGTCTGTCGGACTGCCAGGTGGTGAAGTATGATTCATCACTCCAGAGAACGTGAGCTTTATACCACTCTAGCCATTGCTTGGCATAACTCATGGTGATCTTAGGCTTGTGTGCGGCTGCTCGGTTATGGAAACCCATTTCATAAAGCTTCCAACGAACAGTTCTTGTGCTGATGTTGCTTCCAGAGGCAGTTTAGAACTCGGTAGAGTGTTGCGGCCAAGGACAGACGATTTTAACGCGCTGCGTGCTTCAGCACTCGGCAGTCGCATTCTGTGACCTTGTGTGGCCTACCACTTCTCGGCAGAGCCGTTGTTGCTCCTAGACGTTTCCACTTCACAATAACAGCACTCACAGTTGACCGGGGAAGCTCTAGCAGGGTATACATTTTACAAACTGACTTGTTGTAAAGGTGGCTTCCTATGACGGTGGCATGTGGAAAGTCTCTGAGCTCTTCAGTAAGGCTATTTTACTGCCAATGTTTGTCTATGGAGATTGCATGGCTGTGTACTCGATTTTATACACCTGTCAGCAACGTGTTTGGCTGAAATTGTCGAATCCACTCATTTTAAGGGTTGTCCACCTACTTTTGTATATATAGTGTACTTTTGCATGTTGAGATAAAAGAAAATGAGTGAAATTAGATCAAATCTAGTCATGAACAGTTTCATATATTTCATTCGGGGAAAAGTAGATTGGCTTGATAGCGGCATTGACTTTGTTGGTTGGCTAGCAAGCAAAACTTATCGTTACACATTGTTAACTTTTGGGAAAACTGGTCCAGCCCCTTGGTAGCTAGCTATGGTTACTTCAAATATAGCAAAACAATGTATTAATATGAAAGTGCAATTGTAAACTATAAAGTATAAAGTTTAGTGATGTCGGTGAAGAAGTTATGAATGAGGTCCCAGGCGAATGCTTCTTGGTTGAATGTGGACGGGCATCGGACAGTCCTTGCACTTTGAAACCCACTCCCGCCATGATGTATAGCACCGCCACCGGGCGAAATGCCGTGAAACGAGTGTGTCCCCCAATGTCATGTCTATGGGTGCGGCCCTTTATAAAGTCCCCTGGCTGGTCATATATCATGGAATATTGATATGGTTCCACTACACTGCAACACCTGACATTTGATTTATAGCTTAAGGTGTTATTTTTTCATTCCTAAGCAGTCAACAAGGTATCAAGGGAAAATGTCAATGGTGCAGTGTGTTGGATGGAGAGAATGACATGTCTGAGATTGGTAAAGAAAAGGGCTAGCTCAGGTAACTTGTCTTGTTCTAATGGGTTGTCCAATGTGCTTGTGTGTTTATTTGTGCGTGTGTTTGTGTGTGTGTGTGTCTGTCTGCCAGTGACAACATTAGGGTATATGCAGCCATCTAATACTATATGCACTTCACACCACATTGAAATAAATGCACATTTCTGTATAAGAATGCCCTTTTCAGTGTGACAGAAATAAGTCTGGCTGTGGCCCCTGCTCTCTTAACATTATACAAAGTCCATCACATGCAGTGTGCAGAGTAAGCATTATGCTGGATATTATGAACACAACACACTGCTAATAGTGTTCTCTCTCTCTCTTTTTCCTTCTTTCTCTCTTTCTTTCTCTCTCTCACACAAGCATGCACACACACACACGCATACACACACATACACACTACTCTCAGAAGAGACTGTGTGTAGAGAGACAGAGCCTGTGTGTAGAGAGACAGAGAGACTGTGTGTAGAGACAGAGAGACTGTGTGTAGAGAGACAGAGAGACTGTGTGTAGAGAGACAGCAAGACTGTGTAGAGAGAGACAGAGAGACTGTGTAGAGAGAGACAGAGCCTGTGTGTAGAGACAGAGAGCCTGTGTGTAGAGAGACAGAGAGACTGTGTGTAGAGAGACAGAGAGACTGTGCGTAGAGAGACAGAGAGACTGTGTAGAGAGACAGAGCCTGTGTGTAGAGACAGAGAGACTGTGAGTAGAGAGACTGTGATTAGAGAGAAAGAGCCTGTGTGTTCAGAGACTGTGCGTAGAGAGACAGCGAGACTGTGTGTAGAGAGACAGAGAGATTGTGTAGAGAGACAGAGAGAGAGATAAACAACACCAGGTGATGAGTGTTTCCAATCTCGCAGAAGAACTGTCTAATTATCAAGGGATCCGTCATACTATATTGAATCATCCTCTCCCTTCTCCCCTGTTGATGCATGTCAGACAGCTACTACCAGACTGCAGTACTGTATCAATCCATGACCCCATTCTATCCAAAACACGTGGTGGACATTATTATAAACAGCAGCAACAGCATAGTTTATTCATTAGCTGCTCATTTGAGGCTGATATTTGTCCACTTTTTGTTGTTGTGGTGAGTCGCAGGATGGATAGCAGACAGAGGAGAGAGAAGGAGAACCATCCCTCTTTCCTCATCTGTGTGTGTGTGTGTGTGTGTGTGTGTGTGTGCCTCTATTCACTAATTGATTCGTTTCACATCTTTACAAGACAACCGAGAGTGGCAACAACAACTGCCGTTCATTTTCAAACCTCTTCTTATAAAAGCTATATTTCTCTCTTTTCAAAGCACCTAAGTGTGTGAGACTTTTAACATGCAGGTAAGGGGTTGTGCGTGGTTGGGAGAGCAGTGTGTATGTGTGGTGGGAACACGGGAAAGTTTAGGAGGAGAGGAGACTCACGGCACAGTGTCAATCTTCATTCTCCTTCACAGTAATTAAAACAAGTGGATAAAAATGGCTACTTCTGTTGCAAATGAACACTTCAGTTGATGATGCACAAACAATCATAGAACTAAAATCACTATTTCATTTCACTCTCTAAATCTCCATCTAGCTGTAATCATGATAGTTGTAAGTTAACCGATTAGGAAAGTTCACGTGATTCCACAAGAGGGGGCTAAACTGTTGATGGAGTCTCAACAGTCTCTCCCTTCCCTTGACGACATACAGAACCACATCATCATTACTCATTCATTCTAATGTGCCGGTGCTTACATACACTACTGGGTTTCTCCATTAGGGCAGCAGGTAGGTAGTTCATCGTAGATGCCGGCAGTGGACAGAAGTGAACACAGGAGTGGCTATAAGAATCACCTGGGTTAGAACAGAACAGGGAGGTGGAAATGGATTTTTTGTGTATGTCCGTTGAAATGAACTAGGTGTCAAGGCAGTAAGGTACTCCTAAGAGCTATGGCTGACTTTGTGATAACTTCAGGAGTTGCTTGTGAGGACAATACCTCAAAACCAGTTCCTTTAATGTATCTAACTTAACTCTTTCAAGACTTTGGTTAAAACTCTGTTTTCTTTACCGATGTAAGAGTAGAAAAGCTTTATTTTCACAGACAGAAAGAGCCGAGAGAGAAAAAATACTATTGATATGTCATCGACTAAAGCAGACGATGAGTATTCAAGATCTGAAGCGAATGAAAATGCTCAGAGATGAGATCAAATCACATCATTGACTGGTCTGCCCAAATATCTACGTGCCAAAGCTCAGACAGAGGACATTTGCTGAAGTTATGACCAACTGCTCCTGAACTGATATGATCAAGCACAAAATGTCCCAAGACATAGGTTGAGTTCCAAATATCACCTTATTCCCTATATAGTGCACTACTTTTGACCAGAGCCCATTTAGGGAATAGGGTGGCATTTGGGACGCACACCATCATCAACTGAAACCTCACCGCAAGCAAAGGACTTAATGAATCTTTTAACCGGTACACCAGTAGTCATTGTCAGAATCAGAATCAGACATTAGGCTGTGAGTCATGGTTAGCCAACTGCCCTGACGATGTCATCCGTATGCACAGTTCAACACTTCCTGTGCCTCAGAAACTGGTGAAATCAAAAGGTCACAGGAGGAGACAAGCCTCAATGACAGTGACAGTACAATTCCTATTAACTGGTAGCTAGCTCGGGTCTGTTTCAGAAAGCTTGACATGATTGACTGGACTAGGAAATTGAACAGTAATGCATGCGATTCCATGCACAGAAAGGTGATAACAGCACTACATTTGTGCTAAATTGTATGTGAGTGAATTTTTGCTAAGATCATGTGCTGCATTCCTCTATTTCGGCAAAGACCAAAAAAGCAAATCCAGTATTTGAGAATGTAAATATGACTTAAGCACCATACAAGTAGTTTTTTCCCCTCATGCCAAACACACATACATAAAATTATTGCCCTGTGGAATATCATGAACAGGGCAGTACATCCATAATGAACATTGCGACTGCAACTATGAGGTTTACACAGGGTCTGTCTGGCTGAAATATGAGGACTGTGTCCGGGCAGGCAGGTCTTCCTGAATGCTAAACTCTGAGAGAGAGACACTATGACCTACAACCAATCAGGGCAGAGCACCAGTGTGACCTGCCACCAATCAGAACAGAGAAAAAGTGCGACCTGCAACCAATCAGAGCAGAGCCAGTGTGCCCTGCAACCAATCTGACGCCTAATTAATCCTGAAGGTCTTTTGTTCCGCTGAGGTTTCTCTCTTTTTTCCCCCACTGCAACACTCCATCCATCCTCTTCTCCTGGTATGTCCTCTCTTGCCCGGCTCAGTCAGCCCCTCATCTTTCCCTGCCACCTCTCAATGCCTCCCCCTCCTCCTCACCCCCTCGTCCCACCTCTCCTCCCCCACTACCTTCAGGATAAACGTCCCAGGATATAAACGTAAGTGTCTGTTGGTTTGGACTTTGGTCTTGCCAGTGGAATAAAGTGAACTGTGAACAGATTATGTTTTCAGGATTGTTTTTCACTCTATTTCTGTATATTTGTGTATCCACAAATATTTACATTAGTTGTATCTGAGAATGGTAATGAACAGAATGTGAAGGTGAACATTTCCACGACACTGCTACCCATGGATCTCTACATTCACCTTAACACCAAATGGGGCACTGCTATACAACCAGACCTCCATCTGTTAATAGTTACCCGGTCCTCAGGTTATCCAAGGACACTGTGGTAATGGTCTAGCACAGAGGGAGTGCCCTGCCTCCTGGCACTAAGGTCATTCAAAGGGCACAACCAGATCCTCATATTTTGTCTCTGTCGTTCCTCTCCTCTCTTCCCTCTCTCGTGCCTGAGTGGGGGAGATAAACGGGTACGCCCAGGCACACAAGACCAATAGCCGTGATTTATCGGAAACCATTTGGTACCTGAGCGTCTATGAAATTGTAATGAACTTGATTATGCTTTAATGAAGTGTGAGGGTTCCTCAGGACTGATTACAGTACAGCCACCATGCGTGGCATAGCAGGGGCCAGGAGAGAGAGAGAAAAAAGGAGGGAGGACGAGAGAGAAAGAGAGAGAGAGAGAGAGGGGGAAGAGAGAGCGACAGTGATGGCGGTGGGAATAACAACTAGGTGCTAGCGGGAGCGTCACAGTCGAGGCTAAGAGAGGTTAGTTAGGGGCATTACGAGTTAGAAAAGGTGACTGGAGTCAACCTTACAGGAGGAACGCTGCTAATTTCATTTCAACCTGTGTAGGGATTTTTTCCTGCCCTGGTACAAACTGCATGCTGACGTGGCGGAGGAAGAGATTTAACAGTCTTATAGGTCATATTTTGCATAAGTATTAGACAGTTCATGACGGTTCTAACCTTTCCGTGTACAAAGTGCTTCCATTAAATGTAAAAACATTATTGTTCCATAATTTCAGGCACCAATCTCTCCCGTTTTTTTCCTTTCAATTCCCCAGGAGTTATAACACCAATGGGGACAGGATACGTATCAGGCTATTACAGCAACTAGAAAATCCACTGAAAACAGCTAGATATCCTTGTTATATCCAATTAGGAGGACTTTAAAAAATAGCTATCAGATGTGCAAATGCATGCCATTAGTTTACTGTTACTGACTCTCTAACCCTTTGATCCAAAGGTACTTATCAGGTATTAGAAGTCATTGAAGTCATTGTTATCTGTGAATAAAACAGGCTTCGACAGGTCTCTACACTCCTAGGAAAAAAAGGTTGCAAAAGGGTTCTTTGGCTGTGTCCATAAAATAACCCGTTTTGGTTCCAGGAATAACCCACTGAGATCCCTCAGTGGAAAGGGATATGGAATCTAAAAGGGTTCTACCTGGAACCAAAAGGGCTCTTCAAAGGGTTCTCCTACGGTGACAGCCGAAGAACCCTTTTAGGTTCTAGATAGAACTTTTTTCTAAGAGTGTATAAGCATGTGAGGCAGACAGGCAGCTCATCCACTCTATAAGTCTGTAACACTGTCTTATGCGTCCCATATTGCACCCTATTTCCTATATAGTGCACTACTTTTGACCAGAGCCCTGTAGACCCTGGATTAAAAGAGAGCACCATATAGGGAATAGGGTCTATTTGGAACGCAAACACTCTGCTGCAGGTGGCCTCAGGGTGTAAATCAATTTCTGTAATAATTCATTCGTTTTTCACACGTTCCTTTCCTCTCCTCTGTTGGATAATTTTTCTATTTCTTGAAATCGCTGCTTGCCTGGCCTAGCTTGGCCGCTGCCATCGTTAATTTGTTGTGGCAATATTAATTAATGATTTTCGCTTCATGGCTGTTTATATTCAGACAGATTAGAAGTCAAGAGATTAGAAAAAGAAAACAATCTGTAAAACGCTCGGTGGCTGACAGGGGTCACCTTGGTGTCTCAAATCATATTCAATTTGCCGGCATGGGGAAATTACCAGGCTAAATGATTCCATAGCTAGGCGTATCTTCTGTCTAGTAACGGCCTGCATTCAGAAGAGCTCAATGAGACCACGTTCAGCAGAGGGGAAAGCATACCATACAGCATACAGCATACAGCATGCTGTAAAGAAATGTTATGAAATGCATCTGTGAACTATTATTAGATAATTGGTATTTGGATTTAAATTGTTTCTTTAATCAAGAGCATGTAGTCAGGCACCATTGATAAAGATAAGCATATAAACACGTATAAAATAAATCATATCAATGCTGAGCTATAATGTATGCCCCAAAAAATGTTGCTCCAATTTTATTCTGATGTACTAATACAATTGCTCAGAGGAAGACACTTTATTGAACAAGTAATGCAAAAAAAATCTCGAAAAGATAGGTGTCAGAATTATTGGCACCCATATTTTCCTTACTCCGGCACACTCCCCTTGCGAGGATTACAACACTGAGCCTTTTTCTGTCTCAAAAAGATAGATGTCAAAATTATTGGCAACCCTGTTTTCAATGCTTTGTGCACCCTCCCCTTGAGAGGATTATGGCACTAAGCCTTTTCCTAAAATGTTTTATGAGACTGAACAACACATTGGGAGGGATCTTAGACCATTCCTCCATCTTAGAATCTTTCTAGATCCTTGATATCCTTTATCTGTACTTAGGGACTGCCCTCTTTAATACAAACAACAGGTTTTCAATGGGGTTCTTCTTTCGACACCAAACCCACCACTGGCGTCCGCGGCCAAGGAGATCTATTTTCGTGTCATCTGACCATAGCACCGCTTCCAATCCAAGTTCCAGTACCGTTTAGCAAACTCCATGCAATTACAGTTGTTAGTTGCTCTCAATAATAATTTTAAAATGCTGGCAACCCTTCCGAAGAGCATATGCCTATTGGCATGGAGGTGACGTCTAATTGTAGATTTGGAGAATTCTCCAACTTTGGCCCTTGGATATTCCTTCGCCGAACCATCTTCTTCACTGTGCGTGGTAACAAGATACACTTGCGTCCAATACCAGGCAAGTTTACCACTGTTCCAGTGGTTTTAAACGTCTTAATATTTGCCTTAATAGTGGTATGATTAATGAAGGTCAACAACCATTTGTCTCTTTTTGTTTGTGAGCTCTTTGCATTTCCCTATGGTGATGGATGACAAAGAGATGCATGTTACCTCATTTTTATACCCCAGTGAAACAGGAAGCCGTGGAAGGCCACAATACATTTTCTCTCCCCAAAATATTACTTGTTAAACAAAATATATTCCTCTGAGCAATTGCATTAATATAAAATAATATAATTTCTCGAACATACAATATAAATCAAATCAAAGTGTATCGGTTGCGTACACAGATTTGCAGGTGTTATAGCAGATGCAGGGAAATGCTTATTTTACTGTGCAGTAGAATGTAGCTCAGTATTTAAATTATTTATTTTATACAGTCTTTTTTGCTCATCTTTATCAATCATTTTGGATCTGACTGTATCTGGAATATCTATTGTTGTGTGTTAAAAGTGTGTAATGACTGAGTACAGTCTGCTACTGAGATGAAGGATTAAACCTAAACATATTCATCATGCAAAGTGGGGTGACATCCTGCTTACAGAACAGTCAATAGTGGCAATGTTGTTGTTTTTGTAAGCAGGAAGTTGCCGTCATCATGGCATCATATTTGGTGTGTTTATATAATAAAGATTTTCTGAATCACTGAGTGTACTTTTAACCAACCTTCTACCAGGTTTAAAAATCACATTTGATTCTTATGCATCTCTGTACTTCCCCCTCCTCCTAGCCTTGTCCCCACCATTGTTATTCTGTCTTGCCGGTGCATTTCCTTATGTCTCTAATCCAAGGTTAAAGAGCCGGGGTGGCCGACAATGGCCCGACCAATGACCTGGAGTTGTCCTTCAGTCAGCCGAGACTGGCCCAGACTCACCCGCTACCCCCCTGCCCGCCACCCTGCCCGTCGCCGTCTTGAAGATCGGAACTCTTATGTTGACTTGGCAACGCGGCAGATCTTTGTCACGGCGGTCAGAACGGCAACTGCACCGTGAGGCGAGAAGATAGAGAGGGAGAGATTAAGTGGCCAATCAACCTGGGAACAAGGGGTAATCATTCCACTTAGTCATGTGACCGGAATCCTGATGCCAAATTACATTCACTTCTCTTCTCCTCTCTCTCCTCACAGTCACACTGCAGTGGATAAATTACACCCACCCAGACCTGCCTGGACTGGAGAGTGTTCAATGCTGTTCTCTCACTTTGTACAGTACAAAGTGAGAGAACAGCATTGACGGATAATTGTCTTTAAGTAACCTGTTAAAGAAATACAGTTTGAGTATCCGATACTGATTCTGTCAAATTAGAACATAGTTTTAATAAAAACGACAGCAGAATACAGAGTATATTTGAAACTCTTAAAATAGGGCTGCATTTTGTTTATATCACAAAGTAGCAATAACTTTGTAACTGACCCTAACACTGTCTTATTTCTGATGATGGAGAACAAAAACCTGCATGGTCGGATGTTCGGTGCCATCAGGGGTGTGCGTGTTTGTGTGTGCGCCTGCGTCATTATTTAGAGATGTGTGGAGCTATACCGGAGTGTGAGCAGCATACCACAATACCAGACATTGGATGAGTTTCAATATTTCATTTAGGAGCTGGACATTGGAGCTAGTCTTCAAGTTATTGTTCAGGTTAGCCTGAGGCTATCATCCTGGCGTGGTTCTGGATTCCTCTCCTCCAAGACAATATCATGTCCTTGACAAACATCAGCTTCTCTCTCGCTTTCTATTGGCTCTACTCTCCCTCTTTCATTCTGCAAAGTTGACCTACTGTAGGTTTCTACCATTCTCTCTCTCACTCTCTCTCTGTCTCTCTCCATCTACGGAGAAACTCAAAGGAAGCAAGGTCTTTATAATAACCCATGCCTTTCCGCCTTACCTAGGATGGAGTTCCTTACCTAGGATGGCGTTCCTTACCTAGGATGGCGTTCCTTACCTAGGATGGCGTTCCTCGACTACGATGGAGTTCCTCGACTACGATGGAGTTCCAGTAAAAGTGGGTGCCTTAAGGTAAAGCCTGAGTCAGTCTCTGTAAAAGGAAAGCGGCCTTTACTGAGCTGGCCTAGGGACTAAGTCTGTCACTCTCCCAATACCAGGCCTTACATCTGGTGGCTATTGAACTCCTAACCTCTCACATGCACATAAGCACGCGCACGCATACCCAATAAGGAAAAAACTCATGATTTCACGTGAAATTTCCACGTTTTGCAAGTGACATTTTATGTCACATCATGTGTTTTTGGAACACTTCACATGATGATATTTCACATGTGGATTCAAACACACACAAACAGGGCTTTTGACAATGTTTTCTACGTATATATTTGACAAATTTATATGATTACATTGTGTATGTTTATTTATAAAGTAATTATTATTCATGTCCTCGCATGGGATTTGAACTCACAACCTCTTGGTTCACAGCATTCCTGCTACACCACCACGTCTGTGTCAATGACTGATTTCACATGTATTCCTACACTTTGGACTTACAGTACCAGTCAAAAGTTTGGACACACCTACTCATTCCATTCTCATTTCATTTTTACTATTTCCTACATTGTAAAATAATAGTGAAGACATCAAAACTATGAAATAACACATATGGAATCATGTAGTAACCAAAAAAGTGTTAAACAAATCAAAATATATTATATATTTGAGATTCTTCAAATAGCCACGCTTTGACTTGATGACAGCTTTGCACAGTCTTTGCATTCTCTCAACCAGCTTCACCTGGAATGTTTTTCCCACAGTCTTGAAGTGTCACGCCCTGATCTGTTTCACCTGTTCCTATGATTGTCTCCACCCTCTCCAGGTGTCGCTGATTTCCCCCAGTGTATTTATCCCTGTGTTTCCTGTCTCTCTGTGCCAGTTCGTCTTGTATGTTTAGTCAAGTCAGCCAGCGTGTTTTTCCAGTACTCCTTTTGCAATTCTCATTTTTCTAGTCCTCCCGGTTTTGACCCTTGCCTGTTTCTCGACTCTGTACCCGCCTGCCTGACCATTCTGCCTGCCTTGACCACGAGCCTGTCTGCCCCTCTGTACCTCCTGGACTCTGATCTGGTTTTGACCTTTTTGCCTGTCCACGACCATTCTTTTGCCTACCCCTTTGGATTATTAAACATTGTAAGACTCCAACACTCTGCCTCATGTGTCTGCATCTAGGTCTCGCATTGTGGCTTGATATGATATGAGTTCCCACATACGCTGAGCACTTGTTGGCTGATTTTCCTTTGGTTGAGGTCAGGGGATTGTGGAGGCCAGGTCATCTGATGCAGCACTCCATCACTCTCCTTCTTGGTCAAATAGCCCTTACACAGCCTGGAGGTGTGTTTTGGGTCATTGTCCTGTTGAAAATCAAATGATAGTCCAACTATGCCAAAACCAGATGAGATGGCGTATCACTGCAGAATGCTGTGGTAGCCATGCTGGTTAAGTGTGCCTTGAATTCTAAATAAATCACAGACAGTGTCACCAGCAAAGCACCCCCACACCATAACACCTCCTTCTCCATGGATCACGGTGTGAACCACACATGCGGAGATCATCCGTTCACCTACTCTGTGTCTCACAAAGACACAGCGGTTGGAACCAAAAATTTGGACACAAATTTGGACACAAGACCAAAGGACACATTTCCACCGGTCTAATGTCCGGTGGAAATTCTGCAGCAATACATTCTGCAGCAATACGCCATCCCATCTGGTTTGCACTTAAAGTGACTATCTGTGACTACTGTTTTTCAACCGGACAATGACCCAAAACACACATCCAGGCTGTGTAAGGGCTATTTGACCAAGAAGGAGAGGGATGGAGTGCTGCATCAGATGACATGGCCTTCACAATCACCCGACCTCAGCCCAATTGAGATGGATTGGGATGAGTTGGACCGCAGAGTGAAGGAAAGGCAGCCAACAAGTGCTCATCACATGTGGGAACTCCTTCAAGACTGTTGGAAAAGAATGCCAAGACTGTGCAAAGCTGTCATCAAGGCAAAGGGTGGCTACTTTTTTTTTTTTGAATATTTTATTTTTGCATTTTCCAATTAACAACATTCAAGACAAACGTGAAAAGATATTAGACAACAATAGGACAAAGTGACAGTAACAGATGAGCGTAACAAAAAGTAAAAATCAAACAAATTATAATTATATATACAAACAAACATACAATAAAAAAAGATTATAATGAGACATTGGATCATATGGTCACCTGCCGTAGGTTACATATTATACATTACGTGTGAAACATTATATAAGGATAATATAGAGATTCATTCAATGTGATGTGGGGGGAGATTCTCCATATAGTCAATAAAAGGTTGCCAAATTCTGTAAAATGTATTTAACTTATTKCTCAAGCGGTAAGTGATTTTCTCCAGTGGGATACAACTATTAACTTCTGATAGCCACATTGCAACTGGCAGGGGGGAATCCAATTTCCATTTCAAGGCAAAGGGTGGCTACTTTGAAGAATCTAAAATATACAATATATTTTGATTTATTTAACACTTTTTTGGTTAATCCATGAGTCCATATTTGTTCTTTCACAGTTTGATGTCTTCACTATTATTATACAATGTAGAAAATAGTTAAACTAAAGAAAAACCCTTGAATGAGTAGTCGTGTCCAAACTTTTGACCGGTACTATAAGTAAAGTAAATCTCAGCTTTGTTAAAAATACACTCAAGAAAAACTATTATATTCATCATAGTGATTGATTCAGGAGTACCATTAAAAAGGGGTTGGAACTGGTTTAGGGAACAGAACCGAAAACCGGAAAATAACATTTTTCAAGGAACATAAACAGAACCTGGAATGAAAGTGATCCATACTGTTCTGGAACAGAGCCGTTATTTTAAAAGTATGGGAACCGGTTAAGAACGTTCTTTTACGTTCAGAAATTGTTTGACTCCAACAAAAAAATGACACAGCAAAGCGCCTATGCAAACTTATTTCAGTGTCTGCCTGCAAGCTGAATATCTTTGCCATCGCATGTTTAGACTAACTGCCCCTCTCCGAAGCATAGGCTATTGTACTGACGTTACAATCGTAATTCAGAAGATAGGGAGAGAGATTTTTAATTCAATGATAGTTAAGGCTACTATAGACCTAGTAATCAAATCAAGCTACCATAGGCCTAGTAATCAAATCAAGTCAAATGGTATTTGTCACATGTGCCAAATGCAACAGATGTAGACCTTACCATGAAATGCTTACTTACAAGCCCTTAACCAATAATGCAGTTTTTTTAAGTAAGAAAATATTTGCCACAAAAATACATTTGAAAAATAAACTAAAGTAAAAATAAATATATACTGTATATACATAAAATGGTACACAATGAAATAACAATAACGAGGTTATATTCAGTATACAGGGGGTACTGGTACCAAGTCAATGTGCAGGGGTACAGGTTAGTCGAGGTAATTGAGGTAATATGTACATGTAGGTAGAGGTAAAGTGATGACGGGTTTTTAATCATGGTGCTGCTCTGCACACACAAGCTTGTTAGTTAGCTCAACCTTGTTAGCTAGCAAGCTCAAAGGACATTCAAAGTTCCGCCATTGAAGCCACTCCTCCAAGTTATAATTCTGTGGATCTAATTTACAGTGCAATCGGAAAGTATTCAGCCCCCTTGACTTTTTCCACATTTTGTTACATTATAGCCTTATTCTAAAATGGATGAAATTGCTGTTTTTTTCCCCTCATCAATCTACACACAATACTACATAATGACAAAGCAAAGTATTCAGACCCTTTACTCAGTACTTTGTTGAAGCACCTTTGGCAGCGATTACAGCCTCGAGTCTTCTTGGGTATGACGCTAGAAGCTTGGCACACCTGTATTTGGAGAGTTTCCCCCATTTTTCTCTGCAGATGCTCTCAAGCTCTGTCAGGTTGGATGGGGAGCGTCGCTGCACAGCTATTTTCAGGTCTCTCCACAGATGTTCGATCGGGTTCAAGTCCGGTCTCTGGCTGGGCCAATCAAGGACATTCAGAGACTTGTCCCAAAACCACTCCTAAGTTGTCTTGGCTGTGTGCTTAGGGTCATTGTCCTGTTGGATCATTGCCCTGTTCATTCAGGATCTCTCTGTACTTTGCTCCGTTCATCTTTCCCTCGATCCTGACTAGTCTCCCAGTCCCTGCCGCTGAAAAACCTCCCTCTGAACAGAGAAAGAACAGAGAAACTTGTTTCTCATGGTCTGAGAGTCTTTAGGTGCCTTTTGTCAAACTTCAAGCGGGCTGTCATGTGCCTTTTACTGAGGAGTGGCTTCCGTCTGGCCACTCTATCATAAATGCCTGATTGGTGGAGTGCTGCAGAGATGGTTGTCCTTCAGAAAGATTCTCCCATCGCCACAGAGGAACTCTGGAGCTCTGTCAGAGTGACAATCGCGTTCTTGGTCGCCTTCATGACCAAGGCCCTTCTCTCCCGCTTGCTCAGTTTGGCCGGGCGGCCAGCTCTAGGAAGAGTGTTGGTGGTTCCAAACTTCTTCCATTTAAGAATGATGGAGGCCACTGTGTTCTTGGGGATCTTCAATGCTGCAGAAATGTTTGGGTACCCTTCCCCAGATCTGTGTCTCGACATAATCTTGTCTCTTAGCTCTACGGACAATTCCTTCGACTTCATGGCTTGGTTTTTGCTCTGACATCAACTGTGGGACCTTATATAGACAGGTGTGTGACTTTCCAAATCATATCCAATCAATTGAACTTACCACAGGTGGACTCCAATCAAGTTATAGAAACATCTCAAGGATGATAAATGGAAACATGATGCACCTGAACTCAATTGTGAGTCTCATAGCAAGGGGTCTGAATACTTATGTAAATAAGATATCTGTTTTTTATTTTTAATACATTTGCAATAATTTCTACAAACCTGTTTTCGCTTTGTCATTATGGGGTATTGTGTGTAGATTGATGAGGGAAAAAATAAATGTAATACATTTTGTAATGTAACAAAATGTGGGTAAAGTAAAGGGGTCTGAATACTTTCTGAATGCACAGCAGATAGTGCATGTCAAAACAGAATGCCCAGCGCTTCAAGCCTCCTCAATCTTCTCTTGCTCTCTCCCCACCCGCAAAATGTCAGTCCCATCTTGCACCATAGGCTACACTTGTCTGTCCATCACACATTTAAAAAACTAGCTTGCCTGCTCTATCCACACTGATTGTTGAAATAATTTCATGAGGTAAATGTAAAAAACGGTTGATTTGACAGGTTAAAAAAAACGAACCGGTACTGAACTTTATTTTGCTGGTAGGAACAGTGGAACAGAACAAAAACAAATGTGGTTCTATTCAGAAAGAAATGATTGGAAAATAATTTAGGTTCCAACCCCTGAAACAGAATAATATTCCCCACTAACAGACAACAATACAGAAAACCCCTCAAATTGCTGATATAGTAAATTAAATCAATGACGAGAGAATAGTCAGATTAACTGATGACTAAAATAGCAGTGCAGATGGCTCTATTTATCTTAGTGCAGAGATGTATTATACTTGTTGGTAATGAATATGTAGAGGTATGCTACGATGCAGAAATGCTGCTACGCAGCAGAAAGATCAGCGTACACAAAATTGAAAAGTCAGTAATAAATGATCATGTCAAATTTAATCAGATTATCATTGATTGAAGATTGTTTATACTATTTTAGCTGAACAGCGTACTTAACTTATACTTAAAACACGTGAAATTTGGATGTTTTTCTTTCACCTCAAATTCTAACTCTCACATGTAAAAAACTTTGCTGAAATGTAGATCCCCATGTTGTCACGTTTATTTCACACGAGTAGTTTCATGTTATTACATGATGTCACGTTATTACATTAACTTAAGATCAATGTAATCACATGTGAAACAGATATCACATGTGAAATTCATGTGGTTTTTCTGTAAGAGACACTAAGACAATCCGCAGAGCAATCTTAGAAGGATTGTGTGTTTGATGTGTGTGTGTCCTTCACCACTTCAAAATGACTGTTCCCCCTGTCCCTCATTCGACAGGAGCAAGCACGGCTGACTTTCAAGAATTTCCACAAGCGACTGCTTTCTGGAACTAAACGGGTGAGGCAAATCCTCTTAAAATCCTTTTAAACACCATGACAGGAGGTAAAAAATAAAAGTTTTCTCCCAGGCTAACATGAGCAGGTTGTTTGGCTGATGTTGTTCGGGAAAGGAAGGACACTTTGCTTGTCTATTCCTTCAAGGCATGGAAGGGAATGCTAATAGGACATAGCCCATTTAAAGGTCCACAATAGCTTTACTTTTGGTCATGTAGTGTATGTCAGCCAATTGTAACTCCAAAAAACGTATAGCTTATACCCATCTGAAACTGGTTCCGGCTGCTCACCTCACGTGCGCCTGCTGCTGAGGAGAGAGCACGATGCAGTTTTTTTATTTTCGTATTTATCAATTGTTTAGTCATTATTATTATTGTAAATCATTATTATTATTGTAGGCCTATTTAATAATCTGAACTAGTACTTTAAATAGCCTTTGCAAAAAGTGTTTTGTTTAATTTTGTTGAGACATTTTCATTTACTAAATTAAGTTATACCTTTCATTTTGTGCTCCATATTTAGTTTAAAGTTCAAATAAATAGCCTAGCATTAGCCTATTGCTGTCATTTGTTGAGTAGGCCTATACGGTAGGCATTCACCTTCGTTGGTAATTCATTTAATGCCGCAATATAGTAACCTGTTCACATTTTCCCTATAAACAATGACTTGACTTACTTTTGATATTACCCTAATAATGTTAAGCATCTTTTGTGAAGGTTTGGTGTGTTATGGTTACTATTAGGCTTAGCTACAGCAGGCCTATGAAAGCAGTGCGCACCGGTACTCCAACTGACTCCGACAGTTAAACTTGAGGTGAGGAAGAATGTTTTAGGCCTACCAGAGTTACTCCTTTAATCTAACAATATAATGCTTATCTTGATAAAAATGAAGGAATTAGCCTTATTTATGCCTTTATCTGAATAGCAGTAGTAGCCTATCTGACAAGTATAAAGAAATCCATGTCAATGGTGCGAACATGGCGCTGGCATATCTCAATCTTTCTCTCCGTCTCTCTAGGGCTAGGAATCTCCTTTAATATATATATATTTTTATATGAATATCATATAATGGACGTCTAAGCATATAGGCCTATATGCATGCAATGCCCTGATGCATTTATCGCTCAAATCTCCGACAGCTGAATCATGTTTGAGGAACGTAAAAACCAATAAAAGAATAGACTACAACGTTTTTTAATGCTTCACATCGAAAGACAAACAAAACACATTTTTTGTAATTTGTTATAGGCAGTTTGTCAGGACACGTAACTGTGGATCATTTGACAAATATGCTTGTTTATTGACGGCGCTGACGGCTCCCAGCACGAGGTTTCTTTCTATCTCTCTTTCTCCCAGATCTGAACGGGTCTCTCGGATCCGAACCAGCACGGGTCTGTTTGGGTCTGTTTTCAACGGTCCTTTTCAGAAGGGGTCTGACACACACATCAGAAATTATTTTATGCATATCGTGTCGGGTGGGAAAGCCACGGAGCCATTTCGGAAGGGACCAAACTTTTTGGACCCATTAAGACCTCTAGTACACACTACGCACACACTCAGACTACACTGCATACACCATACACACAAATACCGTGTATGAACAGACATGCACACACGCACCCATGCACACATAGCTACAGGTATCTGTGTATTTTTTGACATTGATGAACAATGTATCAACTATTTGTCTTAAATGTATAGAATAAATAGTGTTAATTATTAGAGCCTACAACAAAATGAATGATACTGTTGGCCTAGGTTTCCTAGATACCTAGATTTGTGCGATTATAAACATGTCTAAAGTGAAAATAACATTCACAGCTGATGATTGAATGAGCTAGAAAATGTTTCCCTGGTAGTGTTACCTTCGATATATTTGTTCATGTCCCAAATGGCATCATTTTCTCTATATTGTGCACAACTTCTGTTGAGGGCCTGTGCACTATCTAGAGAATAGGGTGCCATTTTGCACAGAACCTTAAATGCTGAATTGAAGGTTAAAATGTCCAACCACAGAATCCAGCCCTGAATGACTTTGGGGTCTAAAATGGAAAAGTTCCTCAAAACTTGTTTGCCTGGTCTGATTGCTCTTTACATATTTGAGTAAATGAGCACGGGATTGGGTCAGTGGTTTGTTTGTCGATTTGCTCTTTGCTTTTCGATCTCCTTTGGGCAAGAGATTGAATTAATGTTTGTAGATGCTACACCTGGGGAAACAAGAGATTGTGCAAAATTACAATACTCTACCAATTATAGCTCTAGAAACACACACACGCAAAATAGAAAAGCTCATTTTGGGAGCCGTTCTGTTTTCTCTTGTGTCGGAGGCACAAGGCCAATAATTTGCTTCATTTACATCCCTTTCCGTTTGAATAGATCACTGAGCAGATTTTGTTTACCCGCAGCCTGAGCCTTCCAACGTACACACACCATTTGCATGTTTCCACTAGATACGCCACCCACTGTCGTCACACTTCCCGTCCAAAGTAAATGATAAGTCAGCATGCTTACAAATCTCCCTTATCATCATCCCTCCTCCCTCTCTTCATCCCCCTGTCAGCTCATCCTTACCCATATCTCCTCCCTCTTAATTACTTGTTGGATGGCGATAGTGTTTCTGCTGTGTTCCTGCTGCTTTGGCTATTACAGGACCCTGTATGGGGGAGAAGAAGCTGACAGATGTCCCAACCAAAAGCCAAGCTACTCACCTGGGGCAAATGAGGGCATCTATTCCTGCTGGGTTTAAGGCCTCCTCTCCCCTCAGGAGCCAGCCTGATGTTGAAGAGGGCCTGCAAAGCGCACTGGGCCGCCTGGGTCTTGGCCAGCTTCTTGCTGCGTCCAGAGCCCTCGAATATCCTCCCGTCCACACGGACTGCCATGATGAAGCTCCGCGCCCGCCGCCCCTCTGTCCTCTCGGACAGGCACACGTACCTCAGGCCTGGACGCAGCTCGTTGAGCAGCACCACAGGGGTCTTGGGGGCCTCGGCGGGGATGGTCACAGGGACCCCTGCCAGCCGCTGCTTGGCCTGCACCATTAAGTCCAACGTGTGGCGAAGTAATCGGCCGTGCCGGAGGGCGCTGGAGAGGCGCAGCTCGCTCTTCTCCGACGCCGACCGGTAGAGGGAGAAGCTGTCGCCGACTACACCACCACATGACGACGGCTCAAACTCCTTGAACAGAGTGTCTGGGAAGTCTGCCGCCTGGTCCGAGGTAAAGTCTGCAGAGGGGTTGCCATGGTTACCCATGGCCAGGTGAGCCTGAGGAGCGTTGGGGAACTGAATGAAGGACTTGAGGGCCAGCTCGGCCGCCCTCATCTTAGCTTTCTTCTTGGTGGGGCCCGTGCCCTCGAAGGTGAGGCCATTCACCTCTACGGCGATTGAGAACAGGGGTGCGTGGACCGGGCCGGTCTGGGATACCATGCGGTACTGGAGGCCTGGCCTCAGCTCATTCAGCTGCACCAGGGCATTCTTTGGTGAGTCCGACCACAACAGTTTCTTGTAGATCAGACGGAGTTTGCACAGGTGTCCGTTATTGTCCTCCTCCAACGGCCGCTTCCTCTTCAGACCGGAAGTCCCACCTCTAGATGTGTCCGATTTGAACAGTGATTGGCGGTCGCCGGGGACAATAGAACAGCAGTCCTCTAGGTTACCAATATTTCGGTTCTCTTTGACCTCAGTGCTACTGGTGCCTGACAACGACAAGAAAAGGAAACAAAACAATTTAGAGCAATAAAACCATTGTTCAGAATAAAAGTAAGTAATAAATGCAGACATAACTGTGTGGCGCTCCATTTTCACTATATTTCAGTGTGCAATAGAATGAGATTCAGAAAGCAACGCTCTTGGGGCAGATTTAGCCACTTGATACACAATGAAAGGGTAATGAACAGATCTACCAGCGTCCCCCAGTCGACAGTCCCCAAAGTTCATAGCGAGGGAGGCTATCTTATTTAAGTGTTCTAAAATTCAAATCCAAATCCCCTCAAATGGGGTATTATCTGCCAAATCATTCTGTAATCTGCTGCAAAATTGGTTCTGTGACTCTGAGGTTTAAGTGGGAGAGTATTTGTTACTGTACCCAATGCAAAGCAGCAATCTCTTTTGTAATGGGGGGATTGTATTGTATTGAAAGTTACACACATTGGGGAGTGAAAGAGCAAAGCCATCGGCCTTATTTCAGACTTCTATTCTCTATGAGGACAAAGTTGGAGCAGCTGTGCTATCATGCTCTGCTCTTCAAACCTAGTTACAGGGACAAAGAAGCATATTGCATTTCTGAAAAATTTTCACAAATTTTTGTTTCAAAACCAGAAAATGTACAGATAGATCACTTTCATATCTGGTCTACAGTACAGTGTATTTACAATATGTGGAAGCAGTACTGTAATTTGTCCAAGACAAATTTCTCCTTGGGATGAATACAGTATATCATAGGCTATCATATCACCAGTGGCTGTGCATCCAGTATGTTGGGAGGAATATACTGAGTGGTGTGACTTACTTAAAGTGTCCTCATCCTCTGTGCTGGTGGTCCCTGGGCTCATGTACTTGAAGGGAGCGATCAATGCAGAGAGCATGCTGACTTTCTCTGTGAACAGAGAGGAAAGAGACAGACAAACACACCATGAGTGCTACTGTGGAATGAAACAGTGCTACTGATACACTGACATGTAAACACACTCTACCTACACACTCTACACATGGAGTACGGCTGGTCTATCCTGTCTTTCTCAGTCCATTTCTCCTCCTCCTCCGCTTTCTGCTTAGAGAGCAGTGCTCAAACTATTGATCATTAAGAGATATTAGGTGTTGGGGAAGTCAGGAAGTGGTTTCTAATTAAAGGGGTTTGACTGGCCTGTCGATGTATGCTCAGCCTGGGCTGAAAGCACCAGACCCAGCTGTGATGGACTCTAATAGGGTGTTACACTGTAAACAACACGCACACCTGGAGGAAGGAACACCAGGGGGACCTCTAGGGAGACAACCTGAATCCATTGTATTTAAAGGGATGGCACAGCAGCCCACATATTACTGTACCCATCCCCTTTAATTACAATAGACCACTGTTTCCCAATCCGTTGCTTGAACTCCTTCGCTCCCTCCCTCCCTCCCTCCCTCCCTTCCCTCCCTCCCTCCCTCCCCGTTGAACAATACTGAAGGGTTTGATGATTCACAATGACACACACGGCTGCTCTCTAAGAGCTGTGGACAGATCAGCCGTGTCCCAGTGGGGTGAAATTACAATATACCACTCTGCATTGTGACCTAATTACAGTATAACTAACACCAGCAAAATGCAGCTGTTAGTCGGTCTGTCCATTAGAGAAAACAGCAGCAGAAGGTCTCGGCACACACTGACTAGTTTCTAGATAAATCAATCTATATGCTGTTAGCTATGTCTCTAGAGGGCAACTTGTTTCTACCTACGTAATTATTGTCGTTGCAGTGTTTTCTCTCAAACGTTAGATCCTGAAATTATCAAAAACACCATCTAACACTGTAGCTGCTGAAGTGTTTCTGACATGTCTTCTGACCGTGAACCTTAAAAGACAAACGTCCACACAAAGTGTAAAACACAGCGCAAAATATATACGGAGGACAATTACCACATGCCGGCATAAGTTTCCACGTGGGCCTCAGAAGCCTTTAATGTATTTTTTTATCATCGTGTTGTGCCTTAGGTTCTGCACCACCCACTCAACTCAACAACCTCTGCCAAGTGTTGACGCTCACTGGGCTGTGAGGGGCTAGAGAGAGAGAGAGACAGAGCCAACCCACTGATATGTATGACATCATCAGCCAGACTAACAAAGAGATGGAACTCATTCAGGACAGGTTTACAGTAAATGTTGGCCTCAGATCTTAGATCTAGTTAGGTATGGCACAGTAATAAAGAAAAACAAGTTTTAACATACTGTAGGTATTGCTCAGGTAAACTGATAAGATATTAAGTCAATCATACATACAGTAAGGACAGAGATTCTGATAAAGATTTTGGCACTGGGGATTGTGAAGAGAACAACCTACACCCTGTAAAATAGGGATTTACCTGTTGTATAATAGGGCTCTTATTAAAACCAGGTTTGCCAAGTTTGGCAAGTGAAGTGTGTGTTTATGCATGCATGTGTGTGTGTGTAAGAAAATTCACAATGAGCAGATGATAAGGGCCCTGTCTACTTTATCCTTTCTTTTCCTGGTTCAGTGCAGAGGGAGGGTAATGAGCCAATCACATTTCCCTGTGGTTCCTTCCACATAACGGATGGGTCAGATGAGCGACTGGAGACATTAGAAATAGGCACTGAGGGAAATCATTGACTGGCTTTCTGCCCCCCCCCCTCTCTCCATCTCTGCCTGTCTCGCGGGCCACAGATTAAACAGCTCTGAACTGGTAAATGAGAGAGGCTGCATTGTCTCAGTGAGCTGCCGGCCACACTTAAAATCTGATTTCTGTCCGATGGCTCAGCTGATCGCTAAGCAGCTGATCACTAGCTGCATAAATAAACAGCTTGTGTGTGTGTGTGTGTGTGTGTGTGTGTGTGTGTGTGTGGTGTGTGTGTGTGTGTGTGTGTGTGTGTGTGTGTGTGTGTGTGTGTGTGTGTGTGTGTGTGTGTGTGTGTGTGTGTGTGTGTGTGTGTGTGTGTGTGTGTGTGTGTGTGTGTGTGTGTGTGTGTGGTTGTGTGTGAGTAGTAATTACTCTCCAGTCAGTGTGTTACACACATAAATCCACTGGCTTACATTAAAAACCAACACATATCTTTTACAGCCAAGATTCATGACTGCATTTAACTGCTGTATTGGAGCTAGGTCCCAGGTTGGTCCAAATAGCACCTATTCCTATATAGTGCACTAATTTGAACAGGACCAATAGGGATATGGTCAAAAGTAGTGTACTGTAAAGTGAATAGGGTGCCATTTGGGACATATCTTTATTCTTTATTTTACTAGTTTGTTTGTGTTAATTTACTTTTAACTGTATACTTCTTCACCCAATGCCTTTCTAAATTTGATAATCTCTTGTCTGTACAGTGCTTTCAGATCATACCAACAATCTCAAGTGCTGTCATAAAATGTCATGATAGGCTGTGCCAAACATTATAGGATTCATTAAAGGATTTGCAGACATATTGACAGGCAAGGTGGGAATAGCAGTATGTCATCCAAGGACTGAGTGATTGGGGTGTGCGTGTGGTGATAGTGTCGTTGTGTGTTGTGTGTGTGTGTTTGTGTGTGTGTGTGTGTGTGTGTGTGTCTTTGTGTGTGTGTGTGTGTGTGTGTGGTGTGTGTGTGTGTGTGTGTGTGTGTGTGTGTGTGTGTGTGTGTGTGTGTGTGTGTGTGTGTGTGCTGTGTGTGTGTGTGTGTGTGTGTGTTGTGTGTGTTGTGTCGCAGTGGGTTTTTGGGTAGCAGTCGGATGGATATTTAGCACCTGATTAGTGCCACAGAAGACAGAGGAGCCAGGCCATCTGCTTTACATGTGTTCTCCTGGACCATGCCAAGGACAGGGCTTTAGGAGACAACCCAACCCAAAGACACAGCCCACAGCCATCCCTATCTTTCTACCCCAACACCACCAGCCCTAGCACCAAACCCCAGCACCAGCCCCCCCAGTGCCAGCTGCCTAGCCCCAGCCCCAGTCTTGCCCCAGTCCAACCCCCCACTCCGCAGCCCGAGCGCCAACCCAAGCTAAGCTCTAGCTTGGACCATCCAGTTAACCAATCGTATGGCATGATGCTTGATTGAATTAGTTTAATCGTGTCAGATTCATGCTCATTCACATTTGGGCAAAACTCAGAGAAGGAAGGCAAGGCCATATAATCTTCAAATCTTGAAACTGATACAGTCAGGCTCTAAAAAGAAACATATTTACAAAAACAATACTGCACATCGATGGAAAGGCTCTTGAATCCAAGTATTTTTATTATAAAGGAGGAATGTGAGGCCAGCATAGCAATGCAAAGCCACAAGGGCATTGAGAAGATATCAAAGCTGTGCTTGAACTGAACTGAAGTGGGCACTCGTTATTACACACCATTGTGACTACGCAGGGAAATGCAGAGGAAAAAAAACAGTGTCAATGAATCATTGATAGTGAGGAGAGGAAAAATTCAATAACACTTCTTCTTCCATTATGGCTTTTAGACAGAGAGATACATAGCACCCACTCACTCTCACACAGTCTCAAAAAGGGGCTTGATGTGGATGAGTATCATTGAAGGGCCTGCTCCAGTGTCTGTGCTGATGCTATGGTAGCAGGACCTATTAAACTGAGCAGGTTTCCTGTCAAACACACCCCATAACATAACACACACCTACCTCTCTTCTTAAAGCACTCACCTCACCGAAGAGCGCTAGTGGTTCTTTACAGAAACACTGTGACACGAGAGATACGACTTCCTTCTTTGCATCATAAAAGCTTTTCAATGTTAGAGCTCGGATACTGCACGGGACAAAAGGCTTTTGGGCCTAATGCATTCAATAAATAAACCTGGCATTGCATGATTTCTGCATTTGCACCTAATGTAGATAGTGGTGGATGTCCTTGTCTTCAACCTTCAGTGCTTTCAGGGATAAAATTGCACTCACTTTGTGAAACGGTACCAGAAAGGGAATAGGACTTCGACAAGACGAATTCAGGGTAGATGGGAAAAGAGAAACCGACAGAGATTCCCAACGTGGACCCACAATGCACTTGAATTCCTATTCTTAACCTCACCCAATTAAAACTGTTCGTCTCTTTTCTTCTCCGTTATGTCTGATAGTGTTCACGGATGATGATTACTACCTGATAAACAGGGGATTTAATGCACAGTCGTCTTTTTCCTCTTTAACAGAATATTAATGTCAGTCGAGCCGTCATCCATGAGGGAGACTAATTAACAAACATGATAAAGACTAGACACGCAGACAGACAGACAAAGATTTGATGTGCTGCCTCCCTCTGGGTCTGTTGCCTTAATAATCTGATAACAAACTTCTCATATGTATTTACAAGGTACAGTGACAGTGACAGAGACACAGATAAGTCTGGAGTGTAATGAAATGATGCAGCCAGGTCTGTGATTACGTCTTGCACTGGAAAGTGTTTTGCATTCTGTAAGGATCTGTCTGCGTGTCTGCCTGCAAGTCTGCCGGTCCATCCACCCATCTATCCTCTCCACCCCATAACTATCCATCAGGGCATGACCAGACAGACCACTGTGACGCTCCATTCGCCTTCCAATCTCAGAGTGTTGGGCTACCATTCAGCAGGTGTACAGTTAGGGATTAATTGGCCTCCGCATGTAAAACTTCCAAGAGCACCGTGCATAATCCAGACCAGCAGGGACTCTAGAGAGCAACACCACAGCCTGAGTATTCATTTACGAAAGGAGGATGAGTGAGATGGAGTGAAAGGTGAAAAACCAGACTGCAACATTTCCATGACAGATAACTTGTGTGCGAGTCTGGATATACTTTACATATATTCATCCTTTTTTCCATCCCTCCATCTCTCTCCCACTCTATCCATCTATTCCTCCACCTGTCCATCTCTTTCTCTTTCTGCCTAGGGGAGCCTCATGAACAAAATGAACCTGGCTGTCTGATTTACGGCGACGCCATCTTTATGCGGCCATTAGGACACCTATAATCAGGCTCTGTGTTTACACTACTTTGTTCAGCAGAAATTGCTGCACCGATGGTCCCGGGAAGCACAGATGGGACACGGACACTTTTTCATCGCCTGTTCCATATGACAGCGCCCAACACATCTGGTATGCAGCGAGGAAACATCTTTGCACTAATTTGTTTGTCACTATATATTGAAAGGACTATCTGTCATTCTGCCATGCTTTGGTTGCGTCGCGGCGTGATGTTTGAAGACTTGGCTAGTCATAAGTTTCAGATGTGCGGCCACTCAGGACACACTTACAGGAGCAGCCCATCTGACTGATGGAAATGAACGGAGGAAAGGAAGTAAGGAGGAAACGGAGAAAAAAATGATAAAATGTGTCCCTGATTTAAAGCAGACATAATTTCACCATGAATCATCAGCGGTGTTTGAATTATGTTACTATGTTTTAATTCTTCCCACTGCGCAACACAACAATAAGTATTAAGGAGATATTATGTTTTTTGTAATACAATGGAAAGGGAATAAGCTACACTCTTCTCATGTGTATGTAGTCATGTGACTTCTCACCAACAATTAACGTCCTGGGTAAACGAGAGACAAATACCAACTGGCACCACATTTCACAATATGGAGAACGAGAGATGTTTGAGTGTGAGGGGGGGGCTAACTAACGCTGCATCCCAAATGGAATTCTATTCCCTATATAGTGCATTATTTTCACCAAAACCCTATGGGCCCTGGTCAAAAGTAGTGCACTGTATCGGCAAATGGGAGATATTTAGGACGTAACCTAACACTATGGTGTATTTCCCTCCATTCAGGCACTGACTGCCCTCTATATTTCACACAATCCTGCAGCTAGAAATTGCGATAAATATGAACTGACAGCTCATGATATCCCATTTCCAATCCTATGCTCCACACTAAGTGTGATTCAGAGTCAATTAAAGAACTGTTTGATGTTGATCCATTCAGACTCAGAAATTAAGCACAGGGCTGGTAGTATTTACTACTATGGTGTAGCACTGCTCTTGCTTGTGAGTGTGTGTGTGTGTGTGTGTGTGTGTGTGTGTGTGTGTGTGTGTGTGTGTGTGTGTGTGTGTGTGTGTGTGTGTGTGTGCTAACCTGTGTACAGCATTCTACTATAAGGCAGTGAGGAAAATGTAAAATACAGACCTGTGCTGGTCAGGACAATGTAAATGATGTGATTCTTTCTTTGTGATTTTTCCCTAGGCATTCTAAACTACAAAAATACATTTAAAGGGCCTGGGATGTACTAGTGCAATTGATGTGGAATGTAAATGGCATTGGCACTAGTACAGAAATCTATCTTTTTCTTTGAACAAAACCAGATGCATTTATCAAAGGACAGCCACTTCCCAAGTCCCTGAGAAGTACATTAATGTAGCAACGGGGATTAGGCTTGGCAATATCAGCTGCATTAGGGGAAACATCCCAGAGAGCAGTGTGTCTTTTGTTATTGTATGTCTACATGTAAAATGTATTTTTAACATTCATTTAAATGGAGGAAGGGAAAGGTGCTTCTTCCTTTTGTGGTTGGCTAAGTGGTTCAAACTGGTCCAAAGTATATTGGAGGGTGAAAAGCAAACCTTTTTGAAGGAGTACTGTAGACATTAATGACAAATTGCTAAAGAAGAATGCTAAAAGCGTACTCGTGAATACATTACACTAGTCACAGATGAGGAGAGTAGAGCGGTGACTGCACATGGTCATTAGAATAAGAGTTCTCCTCTAGGGGATCTATTTTAACAAATCTAACGCAATGGTGAATCTAAGCGCTGGTGGTAGCACTATAGGTTCGGGGGTGAGGCAGAAATATTCAAGCTATTTTCACTACCACAATTATAGGCGCAGTTGCTGGCAGTGGTGTGGGCCGTGTTTTGATGAATAAGCCAGTTGTGGGTGTGTCGAGGCTTGGCCCCTCTCCTGCCAATCAGAACATGCTTCCTGGCTAAATACACTACAAAAGTATGTGGACAACCCTTCAAATTAGTGGATTTGGCAATTTCAGCCACAACCCGTTGCTGAAAGGTGTATAAAATCAAGCATACAGCCATGCAATCTCCATAGACAAACTTTGGCAGTAGAATGGCCCGTACTGAAGAGCTCAGTGACTTTCAACGTGGCTCAGTCATAGGATGCCACCTTTCCAACAAGTCACTTTGTCAAATATCTGCCCTGCTAGAGCTGCCCTGGTCAACTGTAAATGCTGTTATTGTGAAGTAGAAATGTCTAGGAGCAACAGCGGCTCAGCCGCGGAGTGGTAGGCCACACAAGCTCACAGAACGGGACCGCCGAGTGCTGAAGTGTGTAGCGTGTAAAAAGAGTCTCGTCTCGGTTGCACTACCGAGTTCCAAACGGCCTCTGGAAGAAACGTCTGTCATAAGAACTGTTCGTCGGGAGCTTCGTGAAATGTCTTTCATTGGCAGAACAGCCGCACGCAAGCCTAAGATCACCATGCGCCAATGCCAAGCATCGGCTGGAGTGGTGTACAATTTGCCGCCATTTGACTCTGGAGCAGTGGAAATGCTTTCTCTGGAGTGATGAATCGCGCTTCTCCATCTGGCAGTCAGACAGACAAATCTGGGTTTTGGCGGATGCCAGGAGAACGCTACCTGCTCCAATGCATAGTGCCAACTATAAAGTTAGGTGAAAGAGGAATACTGGTCTGGGACTGTTGCTCTTGGTTCGGGCTTGGCCCCTTAGTTCGAGTGAAGGGAAATCTTAACTACAGCATACAATGACATTCTAGACGATTCTGTGATTCCAACTTTGTGGAAATAGTCTGGGGAAGGCCCTTTCCTATTTTAGCATGACAATGCCCCCGTGCACACAGCGATACAGAAATGGTTTGTCTAGATCAGTGTGGAAGAACTTGACTGGCCTGCACAGAGCCTTGACCTCAACTCCATTGAACACCTTTTATTTAAAAACATGTTGGGGGGTAGATCAGCTTGAATATTGTAAATAGATTGTAGCTTCCATCAATGTAATTGTCTGCTGTCACACCCTGATCTATTTCACCTGCCTTTGTGCTCGTCTCCACCCCCGACCAGGTGTCTCCCATCTGCCCCCATTATCCTGTGTATTTATACCTGCGTTTTCTGTTTGTCTGTTGCCAGTTCATCTTGTCCCGTCAAGTCTTACCAGTGTGTTCCCGTGTTTCCTGTGCTTTAGTTTTTGTTTATTCTCATCTTCCCATTTCTGACCTTTCTGCCTGCCATCCTGTACCTGCCTGCCATCCTGTACCTGCCTGCCATCCTGTACCTGCCTGCCATCCTGTACCTGCCTGACTCTGATTTGGATTATGATTCTTTGCCTGCCTTGACTTACCTTTTGCCTGCCCCCTGACCTATAATAAACTCAGACTCCTGTGTCTGCATCTGGGTAACAGCCTGAGCCTTGATAGTCTGTATCATTTACAATCCCCCATATAATGTTTTGTAAATATATGTATACACATACAGATACATGCATACATACACACGTATATATATAAATATAAATACATATACATCGAACACCTTTGGGATGAATTTGAACGTCGACTGTGAGCCAGGCCTAATCGCCCAACATCAGTGCCCGACCTCACTAATGTTCTTGTGGCTGAATGGAAGCAAGTCCCTGCAGCAATGTTCCAACATCTAGTGGAAAGCCTTCCCAGAAGTGTTATAGCAGCGAAATGGGGGACCAACTCCATATTAATGCCCATGATTTTGGAAGGAGATGTTCAACGAGCAGGTGTCCAGATACTTTTGGTCATGTGGTGTATGTGGTTGCTTCAAGTTGTGTATTTATGGTCCTTATTGCATTGGCATCAACTCCAATTGGAATGTTAGTCCGTTATAAGCTAGTTTGTTAAATAGACTGACCCACATTTGCTAAATATGCAGTCCACATTGTTCTAATGGAAACGGACTGGAAACAGACATGCCAAACATAGTCAATAACTAAGGTTCTAATGAAATTCTAATCAAAATAAAACAACTTGTTTTAAATAGGCTATGTCTAAATACAGTTCGTATAATACAGACAAGGCAACTAAGACTATGAAGAGTTTTACGCCCATCCAAACCTTATACAGGAGCTGTATAAAGATCCAATATAAAGAGATACGGGGAATGTCCCCTCACCGTTATACTGCTCGCAAATGTAATGTTTTCACTTCTCCAGAAATAGCAGATGGAATTGCATTGCATTCGAGCCATGTAGCTTATATTATCACCATAAACCCATGGATGGTGAATATTTCCAATATGTTTGGTTTTTAAATTAATTAAACGAAAAACAATCAATCTGCTTTTTAAACCAACAACAATAGTTCTAAATAAGATCTGGTCAGAAGCATGATATCATAAATCGCTTCTCTCGTTCCATGGCACTGTGCACACGTAGGCCTAAATGTCTTTACGCATAACGTTCACAAGTCTATACAAACTACTAGGCTCCTGCCAATTGTATCGCTGCGTTGTATTAAAAAAATATATATATGCAGTTGATATGGGATTATAGGAGGATTCAATAGTTTGGAGGAGCGCGCGTTTTTGGTAATCTGACGCTGGGCGCTCTTTGAAAATGGGGATGGATAATTTACGTGAAGAAGCGAAATGAAGTATGCATGTATGTGAATTTTGAATAATGAAAAAACATGAGGGCGAAACCTCCCAAATTGTTCAAAGCACCCTCAGTAGACCATTTTAAACCCCTTTATTCATAAGCTACTTGGCTATTTTTTGTGCCCTTTTGAATAATACAACTGTGGGATGTTTTGCACGGATACGTGGTGAAAGGGTTTCGTTGTATTTCTCCTGCGAATGGTTCTTTAGGATTTCACTGATGTGGAACGCTCGTCACCGTCACCGTGTCCTAATGCTGCTAAGAGCGTGTCCTCTGTCAGAATCAAGTGTCATGGATCACATAGACCCTGAGGTATTTTAAGGCCAACAGTGTTGCCTAGCTCACACACACCATCACTCAAATAGGTCTCCATGTGAACTCCAAGTCGACTTGAAATGAACTTCAGACAAAGTGCAAACTCTGTTTAAGTGCAATACAGTTTTCTAGTCCCAAATCAATGTGCCTTATGTCAGGACAATCCGTTGCATTTATCAGGAGTGTACATTCTGTCAGAATTACTGTACATAAACAGTTATGATCAAATCAATAGAGGCATGTGCATGTGGCCAAATCATTAGGACAGAAATATGCTTTATGCAACACACAAATATGAAAGTTCACCATTCACATATTGTCTCTCATACATTCAGCTACGTACTTGGAGACTTACACAATACACTGGCAACACACTGGCTGACTGACGTGGTTTGTACCCTTCACATTGCTACTCTGCAGCGAGCGGTGAATAGCTGGGAGATGAGCGAGGCCCTTAGTAAGACACACTGGTTGAATTGGTGAAGAGGGCTTCATTTGTGCTGCCTTCATGGCTTCTTTGACTTTGAAGTGCACGGCACACCTGACTCATATTTGTATCTGAACCACTAACTGACTGGTGTGTTAGTGCTCATTTCCGTTCCTCCCTTTGAAGCACTGAGAGACAGAACTATTTTCAGAGGCCCTAAAATCCCACATCACATTATTATAGAGGAATTATGCCTGCAGTGTGTGTATGCAGAGATCTCTCACACACTCAGTCAGTGTGTGGACTTAATATAGCTCTCAGTAACTGTAGTGAACATCAGATAAACCTGGCATCAAAGATGACTCTGTCTATACTGTGTATTCCTACCCTTTCTGTCTTAAGCTTACCATATGTTTCCCAGTCACTAATATATTATGACAACATTTTGTGACGTTTTTGTGTGTTTTGGTGTTCGGCTGGTTTGTCGGAGTTACATAGCCAAAGTCCACGCCCCTTCGTCGGTGATTGGTCAATAGTAGGGATTCTTCAATTAAATGTTTGTTGTCATTCAATGACAGGCAACTAGTTTTCATGCATTTTTCTCTCTCTCTCTCTCTCTCTCTCTCTCTCTCTCTCTCTCTCTCTCTCTCTCTCTCTCTCATAAAGAAGCAGGCAGTATATGTGTTCTGTAACCCTGAGGCTGCTTGATTTACACTGGCCTCCCTCCCACCCCTGAGGGAGAATGATCAGTAAAGACACCCCTCTGTCTCATGCTGCCAGTCTTCACACACAACACACTGGCTATAACCCCTTATATTCAGACACTGTGTCTACACTGTAGCTATGCCATCTGGGAATAAAGAAAAACCTTTTCTACCCCAACATAATTCTGGCTGACACCTTTATGCGCAGTGACTTTTACATACTACAATGCCAATTTTACTGTACGTCAACCACAGAGGAGTGTAACGGCTTTCTTCCTGGGATGAAGGAGAGGACCAAAACGCAGCGCGGCTAGTGTTCAACATGTTTAATAAAGAATAATAATGTGAACACTACAAGCTACAAAACAATACATGTGAAAACCGGAAACAGTCCTATCTGGTGCAGAACACAAAGACAGGAAACAATCACCCACAAACCAACAGTGCAAACAGGCTACCTTAATATGGTTCCCAATCAGAGACAATGACAAACACCTGCCTCTGATTGAGAACCATATTAGGCCAAACAACAAACCCAACATAGAAACACAAAACATAGAATGCCCACCCAGCTCACGTCCTGACCAACTAAACACAGACTAAACAAAGGAAATAAGGTCAGGAACGTGACAAGGAGGCTCCTCAGAGGAGGAAGGGGAGGACCATCCTCCTCAGTAAAAACATTGAAAGAATTATCCTTTTTAGATAAAACTATACTAAATATATTCACATGTAACCAAATAATTGATTAAAACACACTGTTTGCAATGAAGGTCTACAGTAGCCTCAACAGCACTCTGTAGGGTAGCACCATGGTATAGTCAGAGGACAGCTAGCTTCCGTCCTCCTCTTGGTATATTGACTTCAAATCAAAACCTAGGAGGCTCTTGGTTCTCATCCCCTTCCATAGACTTACACAGTAATTATGACAACTTCCGGAGGACATCCTCCAACCTATCGGAGCTCTTGCAGCATGAACTGACATGTTGTTCAACCAATAAAAAATCAGAGAATTAATCTAGTACTGAAAGCATAAGCTACAGTTAACTACCACTGCAGTGGATACAATGTGGTGAGTAATTGATTCAAAGAGAGAGAAAGACAATAGTTTAACAGTTTTCAACAAATTAATTTCTTAAAAAATGAAGAAGCAAGAGAGAGAGATTTCGTCATTTTTATTTCAGTTTCAGTTTCATTTACTTAGCTAGCAAATGGAGCTGGCTAGTTTAGTTACTCAAACAGCCGGCTCAAACAGAGGGATGCTATGTTAGCTAGCTGGCTATGACTATCCAACACAACACTGGAACTCTTCCAAGTCAAGGTAAGCTTTTGGTTTTATTAACTTATTGCCACCGGGGCCCGCCGGTGTAACTGCTTACTGACTATACGCTGCAACATTACTGCATTATTGTAGCAAGTTTACTAACGCATTAGTTCTATTAGCTATGTTGACTAGGACGTTACTTTAGCTAATATGGGGACAACGATGTAGGCTGTATTTTATGACATGGTTTGGCTTGGAACGTTTTTTTCGCCTGGTCACATACAGCTGATGTGTTGTTCATTGAAGTCTACAAACGAAGGGAAAAGGTGAGAGTGCATGGAAGCGAGAAGGAATACAACGTGGCTACTATAAAAGTGAACTGTGTTTATGTGTGATCAGGGGTTTATTAAATTCCGTCGATTGTGTTGAAAAACGGAAATAAAAAATACCCGAATTTGTCCAATAGAAATTCTTGTTTGCAAGGCGGTATTGAATGTGTCACTGTCTTTCATCTCAAATGTTTCTATCGACCTGTGTGCACTTACGTTGTAAACTTTTATTCATAGGCTAGGTTATAGCAACCTCATGATGGGTATATGGAACATGTTTGTATTATGTAGTAGCCTGATGTTACATTGACCTGGGTGAATGGAATATGAATGACAGTCATCCAACATGCTGTAATAGAAATAAGGCCATGCTCATGAAAAAATCGTCCTCCCTCATCATAAACGGCACTGACCTCCACCGGTCAACCAGCTTTGGTTTTGTCTATGCACCTGATGTGTGCAATTAATAGGTTAAACCACATGACTGAAGCTCACTATCGCAAACTGATCTCAATACAGTAGAGTACAGTACACCAATCAGTGCTTTTAATAATGGCCGTTTCAGATTGATATCCTGAGGTTTCAATGATAAGTAACATATGCAGTAGTTGAGAACTGGCTGACCAATCTTGTTTCAAAGTAGTGTATACAGTTTCAGGAACTTGCAGGTACTAGATGTGTCACAGCTACCTACACAGCTGTTGAGCTTCTGGTGCAATGAACAGTGTGTGTGTTCTTTAAAAAAAAAGATTATTATATATATATTTTTTTACAACTGCCCAACCTTGGCCTGTCCTGTGGCAGGGCTCATCTCCATTCCTGCACACGCACGCATGCACTTTCACACGCACGCACACACACACACACACATCCCATTCCTGCTTGCGGACGTGTTATGGATGACACTAGCTGACCTCCACCTCTGCCTCTCCACAGATCCCAGGAGCATTCTAATCGACCTGCTAAAAGACTACCGACCCCTGGGTCAGACACTCACCAGGGTCAGCCTGTTTGGTAGGTAAATGATTCAAGGTTGAAATGGATAGATGCACTGATGGATCTGTGTGCATCAATTCAGAATCTCACTTACTGACTTCCTCCTGACCATCAATCTCTGATTTCTTAAAAGACGATGAGTAAAATAACATAGAAGAGCATAGATTTGGAGCAGGGGTGTAAAACTCAAATTCCTGGAGAGCCGTGTGTCTGCTGATTTTTGTTATTCCCTTTCAATTCGTGCCTTATTAAGGCCCTCCAGGAATTGAGTTTGACAACCCTGATTCTGAGTGTGAAGTTGTACTGTGAGAAAGTGTATGTGGGTGACCAATTTGAGTCCCTCTCTCAACCAACCTTGCTGGCCTGAGTTGAACTGAGTTGAGGCATACTGCTTTTTACTGTATTGGATATGTGACAGGACCTTAACTGGTTCTGCTTGGGTCACCAGAAGCCACCACCCTCAGAATCCCATATCAACACATCAGATTGACTGGGATTAACCAAGGGCCAACAGGGAAGCCTATAGGGTTGGCTGACTGGAGAAATACTGTTACACAAGATATAGTCCCGGCGAAGACCCAGTTTGGGGTTGAACGTTGTCTATTAAACTTTATACCAGTGTGTGGATGTACTTTCTGTTCAACATGATCCTCTCTGATGCTGCACATGGGATACATTTTATATATACAGTATATATATATATATATATATATATATATACATAAATATATTTTTCAAAAATACCTTTATTTAACTAGGCAAGTCAGTTAAGAACAAATTCTTATTTACAATGACGGCCTATATATATATACAGTTGAAGTCAGAAGTTTACATACACTTAGGTTGGAGTCATTAAAACTCATTTTTCAGGCTAGCCGAAACATTTGACCCAAGTTAAACAATTTAAAGGCAATGCTACCAAATACTAATTGAGTGTATGTAAACTTCTGACCCACTGGGAATGTGATGAAAGAAATAAAAGCTGAAAAAAATAATTCTCTCTACTGTTATTCTGACATTTCACGTTCTTAAAATAAAGTGGTGATCCTAACTGACCTAAGACAGGGAATTTATACTCAGATTAAATGTCAGGAATTGTGAAAAACTGAGTTTAAATGTATTTGGCTAAGGTGTATGTAAACCTCCAACTTCAACTGTATATGAATATGCGCAAAGCCTCCCACTAAACATACACAATAAATGGTAGACACTAGGCTAAATATGTATTATGTGTTTGGTGAACTAAGCTATCTTTCTTTAAAAAATGCTGTACTTCATTAGAGAACAGTTTGAAAGGTTGGTAGTACATTTCATGCCGGGTGATTTCATGTTAGCTGTGTTGCTCATGATATTGAGGAAGAGCGTTGGGATTAATAACATGGCAGCCAACGCTGGCTGGTTATTGGCTGCTGTAGAACGAGTTAGAATGTATTTCTACCACCGAGCGAGGAGCTGTTTGTTGAGATAATTGCATTCTCAAAGGACGCGAACGGAACACATAAATTAATTTCTAGCTGGAGTAACAGACAGGATTTATGCTTTCATGGGGCGGGTTCGTTTACAGAACAAATAAATTAGATGTTTAAAAAAAATTAATTATGTTTCTTCATGTCATTAAAGAGTATCAGTTATCTGATGACTTTGAAATATACACTCATGGTTGTCTGATGCGTTTTGATGACAAAGTAAATCACCCTCTTACAGGAATGCATAATAATGAATACAGTGGTGGAAGGAATGAAACATCACTATATTAGAGTGACTGGTTTAACTCTGGATGCTATGTGTTGCAATACAATATGCTGGCCTGGGCTGGCCTAGACATGTACAGTATGTTGGAGGAGGACGTTTTACAAATGTTGTTATACTACGAACAGTATAACCTCAATAGATGAAAAACAATCAAATTAATACATGAAAAACAATAGGGCACATTTGAAAAATAGCTGTTATAAAAAACGACATGACGCTCAACATGCATGGTGTAAATGTGTCAGTAGATATGGTTGGCTACCATTTGATCTTTAATACTGTGGGATAATGTAGGTCTTATTTGAATGACCTGCTTCTTAATCCATGCCAAGGAGAGCAGAAAATACTAATTTGACACGGCTAACTTTTATCTGCTCTGTTGTAATTAGGAAAACCTCATTAAGTTCATTAAGTCATCCTTTGTGTTCAAGGATTTGTTTTACATACGCCACCAACGCTGCCTGCCTGCCAGGCAGTGAATTAGCCTAGTGCTAACTCTTTGAATTAGCCTAGCGCTCCCTAGCTCTTTGTCTTTTACTAGACAGAGTTAAAGGAAAAAATCCATAAAAAACGATATATATATATATTTATTTTTTATTAGTCCACTGTTGCTACAGTCCCAAAATGTTTTGCATGTCAGTAGTCAAGTTATCAAGATAATAGATTTTCAAGAAGCACTGTCATTTGCCACATCATCATGATGATGCATTTGCTTCTTAAAAGTCCAATATCTTGAAAACCTGACTGCTGACATGTAAAACATTTGATTTGGATTTGATTTTGGGACTGTATCAACAGGGACTAATGACAAAAATACCAAAAGTCTGTTTTTGAGTGGAGCTTTTAACAATTAATTAACCTAGCACTCACATTTTAAAGAAGCCTAGTGTGCAGTCCCTCACTGCACTGGCCCTGCCTTTTACCAGACACAGCTAACAATTCTCTCTCTTTTTATTGTGTATAGTTCGGGCATTTTATGCTTTAATGGATAGAGGAGAGACAACAGGAAAAATAGATGGACTTTTTCTGAAAAAGCAGTGGACTGGATTCATACATGCTGCAGCTGTATGTGACCTGCTAGACCAGGGGGTTCCCAAACTTTTCCCCTCGGGGTCCCCCATCCCGTGTGTGCTCACGCACGACATCTACTGTTCATGACACAAACTGTTCACACATCTCTTGTTGGTGGAGAGACTTTTGTAGGTTTAAAGATTATTTCATGCATTTCTATACATTTTGTCATGCGGTGCAAAGATAATATTGCAGTTTTAAAGCTAATTTTCTTGCAATTCTATACATTTTGCCATGTCTAATGTGTATTCATGTGATATTTGTATGACAAAAAAATTCAAGAATATCTATGGTCTAAAAAAACTTATGAACAAAAAGTTAGCTGACATGGGCTCTCTAAGGTATGCCATGACTGACATGACAAGAGGAACTGATGATGCACTACCCAATTTCAAATCGCACCTCGTGCATTCTACTATTTCAACTTTAAAGAGGAAGTTTAAATCCAGACTGAGTTCCTTAAAAAAAAGGAAAAAAATAACATTTTGGGAACCAGTGAGCTAGACCACTTTAGGCCACAGCAGGGCCCTTTTTATGGCCGATATTACGGTAACACCACGTCTGCACATTCTAAAAGGGACCTTTCCCTTAACCCATTAACGTCCTCCAACTATATTTAGTACAATATCAAAATGCCCCACAGAATGTATTCTGTTTGGTGTAAATGAATGCAATTTGGAGTCAGCATAGCTAGTAAAAGTGTCTTAACAGGACAGATACATTTTATGATCGTATAAAAAAGTGACACCTCCAGTGTCAAAAAATATTTTCCTTATAAATTATTATTCTTCTTTTTTTGTTATCTTCAGATTTGTCCATCAGTTAGCAAGGATATTATACATTTCCGTTGTAGACATGGGTTAATCTGGTTCTTGGTTGAGAGGGAATACCCTGTTTGGCCCTGGGGTGGCCATGGTAACAGATGACTACACACCACCACCAAGGAACCCTCTTAGTTTTGGCTCCTGCACCCAATGATTCCAATTTTGGTGATAGTGAAAGCAGTGATTCATCATCTGCTGTATTACTTAGTGGGCTGAGAGCAGCGGGCCATTCATCTCCCACCCTGGCCCCTGCTGCCACAGCCCAGAGGCCCAGAGCCAGGGAGACGCCACCACTGCACTGCACTGAAAGAACAGCACACACCTAGACACACACACGCACGTCTGCCCCGCATGGCCTCCCCTGCCAGGACTCAACACAGTGCTGTGCTGATAAGACTGACAGGCACTTAGTTTAAAGCAGGTGAAAAACAATGTGTACCTCAGTGGGAGAGGTTGACATACTGTACAGTAGAGTGCAGACTTTTAGAATACTTTTCAATGGCCACAAAATCTATCTAAAGTAAATACTATAACAGTCTGTATGCAGGATTTACAGCACAAATGCTCTTTAGTTCTACATTGAGAGGAATTACATGTCTCTAGGGGGTTACAACATGTAATAACACAACCACCAGAGTTCCACGTACAAATGTTGCAACGCTAATGTATCCTGTCAGGTACTGTAACTAGCCTGTAATCCAAGCCAATTAAATGCTTCCTTCATGAATTTAGTTTGGATGAGCATAGATTCAGTTGGCTTTCAGGTAACAGGCAAAAGTAGAGCAAGGAGACAGGCAGTGCCAACTTGTTTTCCATTTAACTTACTGATATCCATGGAGGGGGGTGTAGGTTGCTGTAGGAGATGCCAATGGTCCAAAGTACACAGCTAGAACTGGTGGGAAGCACAAAACAATTTCACGCACCCTGTGGGAGCGGTGCCGGGGCGATGGGACTGAGGCATGGCCCAAACCTAACGCATGCCGCTTCCCTGACTTCAATTAGTGTTCCACTTTAGCCCTCCACCTGACTCCAGCAGGCCCCAGCACACTGCCAACCGCACCATGAACAACCAGCAGAGACACTCTCTTAGGAAAGAGCAATCTGTCGCCTCTCCGTCACACTCACCTGACGTAGTCTCCCCAAACACAAACACACCTCAACTGACTCGCACATACTCACACACCTCACCTGACTCACACACACCTCACCTAACTCTCTTTCCCTCACTCGCAAGCCACCCTTGTGTGTGTGTGTGTGTGTGTGTGTGTGTGTGTGTGTGTGTGTGTGTGTGTGTGTGTGTGTGGTGTGGTGGTGTGTGTGTGTGTGTGTGTGTGTGTGTGTGTGTGTGTGTGTGTGTGTGTTGCACGTTCCTGTTCTGCTGAGTGCTCTATTGTGTCTTCCTCCCCATCACCACCACACACACAAACAGACCACACACACCACCACTATGTTTGCTCCTCATTAACCTTTGAGCAGATAAGCCTGTTTTAACTCCGTGTTTGAACAGCCTCTCTGAAGTATTGCTCTACGTTGATACAGAAAACAGATTATCTTTTTTCATCTCTCTCTCTCTCTCTTTTCTCTCTCTTTCCATCTCTCTCTTTTCTTCTCTCTCTCTTTTCTTCTCTCTCTCGCTTTTCTTCTCTCTCTCCTTTCTCTCTCTCTTCTTCTCTCTCTTTTCTTCTCTCTCTTTTCTTGTCTCTCTCTCCTCTCTTTTCTTCTCTCTCCTTTCCTCTCTCTCTCTCTCTTTTCCTCTCTCTCTCTCTTGTCCTCTCTCTTTTCTTCTCTCTCTTTCTCTTCTTCTCTCACGTTCCTCTCTCTTTTCTTCTCTCTCTCTCTTTCTCTTTTCTCTCTCTTTTCTTTTCTCTCTTTTTTCTCTATCTCTCTCTTTCTCTTTTCTCTCACTTTTCATCTCTCTTTCTTTTCCTCTCTCTCTCACCCCCCCTTCACTCTCTTCCATTAGATTTGAGAATTCAATTTTACTCACAACTCCCCAATCTCCATAAATCTAGCACCTGGGATACCCTTTAATTACATGGAGAGATATTCTGGAGCAGCGGTTAGCGTGCCGCCTGCCTGGCACTGCTAACAAGGTGAAAAGGTGCACTGCGTGTGTAATGGGTGGCAAGAAAACTCACTGAGTAATTGTTAATATCATGTTAGCGCTTTGTCTCTCGTTCGTCCACGTTTCTTTCTCCCCAATCGGGATACAGACTACAGTACATATGCTTGTTAGAAGCGCTGAGGTAAAAGGCAGTTAATTTATCTGGAGTGTAAAGTCTGTTAGTCTGCCAGCTGTGTGTTGTGTTGTGGATAAAGGTGATGGGTTCACTGTACCAGGCTGCTTGGTAAACACTCAGGTTACGTCCCAAATGTCACCCTATGAGCCCTGGTCAAAAGTAGTGCACTAAATAGGGAATAGGATGCCATTTAAGACGTCTGGTTTGTTCTACCAGACGTTGTTCCGAGCTATGGAGAGAGAGAGTTGGGTAAATATGAACTGAGACTGTGTAAAGATAATTGGCAGGAGGTGATTATTTGTATCTGTATCAGAGGTTATTATTTTAATGACAAGATCAGATGAGATGCAGAGAAAACATTTGCACATGTACACACACACACACACACACACACACACGCTGCCGATTCCCCTCCAAGCAGGCTTATAGAATGACCAAATAGCCAACAACATAATCTTTCCAAACAGCCAGTGATCTTGAAAAAGTGCTCCCATTAAATCAATTAGGGTGATATTGTGTAAGCCAGATTTAGTGCCAATACAAACACATCCATGTGAGTCAGTCAGAAATAGTGCAGGTTTGATACAAACAGTGCCCTGTATAGGGGTACAGATGCACACACTGGCACTAACATGGATGATTTTACCCTGTGTAGTGTTTGGTTATTGGACGAGGGATAATTTATTATGATAAAGGTTTTCACACTTCAGAAATACTTGCATTAGCTGTCATGACAAGGAAAACTGTGAATCACACATTATACTTGCACAGTATTTGTTTCACAGTAAGCCAAAGGCTGGGAATTAAACTGGGACAGTGGAGCACGAATAATACAGTTGATAATACAATTATCTGGAAGACGACTGTATGTATGAATTGTGCAAGACTGTGAAAGGATTTCACAACTGACAAAAATAAGTAATTAAATAATAGTGTATAATAGGATTCTTTGAATGTTCTATGTGGAGATTATATGCCTCTTAGATAATCATCTGTAGAAATGTTTAAAACATCATAGGGAGACAATTCCAGGATAACAATTATATTATTATTAGAACAAAGGGGACAAGATGACGAATCACGATAATTATTCAATTTTGCCTCATCCTGTCATTCCAATTAAAATTGTACACTTCAAAAAACAGAATAAATGTTTAAACATTTTGTAATTGACAGCACTACACATCTTTCCAAACTTCAATAATAAAAATATGTAATATTTTCATGTCTCAAAAGTCTTGATTAACTGTAGACTGATTCATCTCTGACAGCTGGCTAGCTACTATTGCGTTGCCATTTTGTTTTGTTTACACATTGGTGTGATGTTGATCACTGGTCTGGGTAGGAACCCAGATGTTTGTCCCACATGGATTCCTACCTACTGTCTGTCCCAACATACTGAAACACAGCTCTCCTCACAGGCCCCTACAGAGTCAGACACTAGCCTCTCTAGACGTACACTAGTTTGTTACTACACCAATAAATATCCATCCGGACCTTTGCCACCTAGGAAATGTGTGTGACTGGACCTTCTCAAATAGTATTTGAATACCCCTGTTCTATACCATATTTTTGTCTGACAATAGTAGCAGTTCAATCGAGAAAAGGCAGAACGGGCTCCACCAATCACTACCGATGTTTTTAATTTGAATGTTGGATAATGTTCATTGTACAGTTTTTCTCTAACGCGTTCAAGCAATTTTGTGATCTGTGTTGAAACGTATCTATAGCAGAACAGCAACAATCAAACACTCAAATACATTTTCAGAACTTCTGATCATTTTCTTGCCCGTTCCTGACGTACGTATCTTTAGACCACCTTTTGCAAAACATTAAATACACAATGTCATCAGTGAATACAAACATCACTGTTAAGTGTTTTGTTCACAGAATATTAACACATTGTTTTCATCAGAAGAGAAATGTGTGCAAATGTGTTCGCTGTTTCCGGCACTCAGTAAATACTACTGCATGAAATTCATCTCATCAGTGTCTACCATGTACAATATATGGAAAGATCTAGGCAATGGGGACTGTCTAACTGTTCAGATTTTGTACAATATTGCAGAGAATTAAGTTGGGTTACATCTAAGTAACTTTAGGTTATTCCTAAGTCATCATCTCATCATTCTGATCTTCCATTATAGAGCTTTGCTTCTGTGTGGATTGAGGCCTATACACTCATATCAGTTGTATTCCTCCATTGTATTCACCTTTCCTTATTTCTATTGTGGATTGTGTTTCTGTGCGCCAATGGAAAATCTACCAAACGATGACCAAACCAACCTTTGTATTCAATACATGGAATTGGATTGTGATGATGCCAATGAATGAATCATGCACACAATGTGCTTATTTTTTATACATTTTTTATCAGGAATAATATTTGATTTGATGTGTATGAAATTGTTTGTTGAAATATGCATAAAAGGAGAGTAATTACCCATAATTATGCACCTTGGATAGTTGTTCTTCCAATTTTGATTATCATGATTTCGGGACTGTGAAGAAAATGGATTGATCTACTGGGATTTAAAAACACAGGATAACTTTCTGTTTTGTCTGTTTGTCAAGAGATAAGTATGGTTGTGTTCATTTTTGTGCAGACTGTCGTGTTGTTTGGATGAATGTATTTGCAATTTGACGATATAGTATCGTCTTGATTAACATATTTATGTTTTGAGAAGGCCACTACATTTTGAAAATGCATTTATTGTTTCATAAAAGGCCACAGAGTTCTGTGTCTTGTGGACTATGTTTTGAAAATTGACAACATTGTTCCAAAAAATGCTTGTACGCGATTAAGAAAAATGAAATGAAGCAGCCAGTCAGACTTATATTGGAGTGGCCGAAAAAAAGCATTGTTTGCAGTTTGTATTTGCATATTCTTTTGACTTTTACGCAACATTATTTCTACTCTCCATCCTGGAAACATAGCGAGCCAGCCAGCCAGCCAGTCAGCGCGTCCGCCAGCCAGTCAGCGAGTCAGCCACTAAGCCAGCCAGCGTAAAGTCATTAGGCTGCTGTAAATATACAGACAGACATAGGAAGCCTGTTTTAACACTGTGTTCGAACAGCTTCTCTGAAGTATTGCTCTACGTTGATACAGAAAACAGATATCCCCCAATATCCATCAATTATCTCTCTCTCTCTCTCTCTCTCTCTCTCTCTCTCTCTCTCTCTCTCT